>NC_058089.1:61970310-62320016 GCF_014858855.1 Bufo gargarizans
ACTGCTGTCATATTCTGTTATTAAATAAACATCCTTTTTAGGCAAAAAACGTAATTTGCGGCCTTGTCTGCATCTGTCAGTGTGAGATACACGCTTTAGATACTGCTGTGCTATTCTGGTATTAAAAAAACACTCATTTTGGGCAAAATACTTAATTTGCGGCCTTGTCTGCATCTGTAAGTGTGAAATTCAAGTGTTATATACTGCTGTCATATTCTGTTATTTAAAAAAAATTATAATAATTTTGGGCAAAGTACTTAATATTGCAGCCTTTGCTGCATCTGTGATTGTTAAAAACAAGCTTGAAATACTACAATAATTTTCTTAGTTTTAAAAAACACCCATTTTTGGCAATGTCCTCCATCTGGGGCCCCTGCCGCACTATTCAGTGTGCAATTTAAGCTAGAAATACAGCAATAATTTTCTGGGTTTTAAAAAACACCCTTTTTGGGCAAAATACTCAATTTTACAGCCCTTGCTGCATCTGTGCTTGTGAAGATCAAGCATTATATGCTGCTGTCATATTCTGTTATTAAATAAACACCCTTTTTGGGCAAAGAACTTAATTTGTGGCCTTGTCTGCATCTGTCATTGTGAAATTCAAGCGTTATATACTGCTGTCATATTCTGTTATAAAAAAAAAAACCTTTTAGTGCAAAGTACTTAATATTGCAGCCTTTGCTGCATCTGTAATGGTCAAAAACAAGCTTGAAATACTTCAATAATTTTCTTAGTTTTAAAAAACATTTTTGGCAATACCGTCCTTCTGGGGCCTCTTCCGAATTAGTCAGTGAGCAATTTAAGCTAGAAATACAGCTATAATTATCTGGGTTTAGTTTTTTTCTGGGCAAAATACTTAACTTTTCAGCCCTTGCTGCATCTGTACGTGTGAAATTCTAGCATTATATACTGCTGTAATATTCTGTTATTAAAAAAACACCCATTTTGGGCAAAAAACTAAATTTACGGCCTTGTCTTCATCTGTCAGTGTGAGATACAATCTTAAAATACAGCAATAATATTCTGGGTTTAAAAAAACACTCATTTTGGGCAAAGTACTTGTGAGATACACACGTTAGATACTGTTGTTCTATTCTGTTATTTAAAAAACACCCATTTTGGGCCAAAATCTTAATTTGCAGCCTTTGCTGCATTTGTCAGTGTGAGATACATGTGTTTGATACTGCTGTTCTATTATGTTATTTAAAAAAACACCTATTTTGGTCCGAAAACTAAATTTGCGGCCTTGTCTGCATCTGTCAGAGTGCGATACACCCTTTAGATACTGTTGTTCTATTCTGCTATAAAAAAACCCACCTTTTTAGGGCAAAAAAATCTTAATTTTGCAGCCTTTGCTGCATCTGTCATTGTGAGATACACCCTTTATATACTGTTGTTCTATTCTGTTATAAAAAAAACACCCATTTTGAGCAAGATCCTAAATTTGAGAAATGTGAGGAAAGCATTAAATAAGGGACGTGGCCCCGGTCGTAGTGCTTCTGGTGGAGCTTCTATTGCATGGAGAGGAAGTGGTCGATCTGTGCCAGCTACACGCACAAGTAACATAGTAACATAGTACATAAGGCCGAAAAAAGACATTTGTCCATCCAGTTCGGCCTGTTATCCCGCAAGTTGATCCAGAGGAAGACCCCTCTCTAGTAGCTATAGCCTGTAATATTATTAAGCTCCAGAAATACGTCCAGGCCCCTCTTGAATTCCTTTATTGTACTCACCATCACCACCTCCTCAGGCAGAGAGTTCCATATTCTCACTGCTCTTACCGTAAAGAATCCTTTTCTATGTTTGTGTACAAACCTTCTTTCCTCCAGGCGCAGAGGATGTCCCCTCGTCACAGTCACAGTCCTGGGGATAAATAGCTGATGGGATAGATCTCTGTACTGACCCTTGATATATTTATACATATTAATTAGATCTCCCCTCAGTCGTCTTTTTTCTAAAGTGAATAACTCTAATTTTGATAATCTTTCAGGGTACTGTAGTTGCCCCATTCCAGTTATTACTTTAGTTGCCCTCCTCTGGACCTTCTCCAGCTCTGCTATGTCTGCCTTGTTTACAGGAGCCCAGAACTGTACACAGTACTCCATGTGTGGTCTGACTAGCGATTTGTAAAGTGGTAGGACTATGTTCTTATCACGGGAATCTATGCCCCTTCTGATGCAACCCATTATCTTGTTGGCCTTGGCAGCAGCTGCCTGACACTGGTTTTTGCAGCTTAGTTTGCTGTTTATTAAAATTCCTAGAAGTAAAACACCTTCCTCAGGTCCGAGTAGGCGACAGAACCTTCATCGGTATTTGGTCGGGCCTAATGCGGCTCTACAAATGGTGAGGCCAGAACAAGTATAGGCGATAGTAAATTGGGTTGTTGACAGTGCCTCCAGTTCCTTTACATTGTCTCTCCCGCTGAAAGATCAGAGTTAGCACCTGCAGCCTATGTCCATCAGTCTTTCACCTCACCCCCTTGCAAATCAGCCAAGCAGTCTGTGCCCCAAGTCATGCAGCAGTCTCTTCTGCTTTTTGATGACTCTGCTAGCAGGGTTTTCCAGGGCCATCCACCTAGTCCTGTCCCAGAAGTGGAAAAGAATGAGTTCACCAATGCCCAACCACTTATCTTTCAAGATGAGTACATGGGAGGACCACCGGAGCATGTCTCGGATGATGAGGAAACAAAGGTGCCAACTGCTGTGGCTTTCGAAAGTGTGCAGACCGACAAGAAGGGCAGGGGTGAAGACTGGGTGGAAGATGGTGTAAAGGACAATGAGGTCCTCGACCCCACATGGAATCAAGGTAATGCGCGTGACCTGTGTAGTTTGGAGGAAGAGGCGGTGGTCGCACATAGCCACCAGCACAGCAGAAGAGGGAGCAGGGTGCAAAAGCGGAGCGGCCGTCCCCTAGACTGTACGCCTGCTACTGCAGCAAGGGACCGAGCACACTAAAGCACACCAAAGCTCCAAGGAGTTCCCTGGTGTGGCAGTTCTTCAGACAATGTGCTAACGACAAGACACGAGTGGTTTGCACGCTGTGCAATCAGAACCTGAAGCGAGGCATAAATGTTCTCAACACTGAAGAGGACACTACTACTACTACAGAGGGATCTGTATAGATTGCAGGCTTGGGAAGATAAGTGGCAGATGAGGTTTAACACTGACAAATATAAAGTTATGCACATGGGAAGGAATAATGCAAGTCACCCGTACATACTAAATGGTAAAACACTCGGTAACACTGACATGGAAAAGGATCTAGGAATTTTAAGCATATTTACTGATCCCAAAGGGACAGAGGGGTAAAACTTAGCATTTAATAACAATATTTTCTAAAATAGACGGACACTAGAGGATGAGCCTCTACAACAAAACAACGTGAAAGACAGCACGCTGTTTTGTTGTAGAGGCTCATCCTCTAGTGTCCGTCTATTTTAGAAAATATCGTTATTAAATGCTAAGTTTTACCCCTCTGTCCCTTTGGGATCAGTAAATATGATAATTAATTTTGGGAGTAAATAGGCCTGATCGTCAAATCCAGCCTCTCTGTTTCTTCTCTAGGAATTTTAATAAACAGCAAACGAAGCTGCAAAAACCAGCGTCAGGCAGCTGCTGCCAAGGCCAATAAGATAATGGGTTGCATCAAAAAGGGCATAGATGCCTGTGATGAGAACATAGTCCTACCACTTTACAAATCATTAGTCAGACCACACATGGAGTACTGTGTACAGTTCTGGGCTCCAGTGAACAAGGCAGACATAGCAGAGCTGGAGAGGGTCCAGAGAAGGGCAACTAAAGTAATAACTGGAATGGGGCAATTACAGTACCCTGAAAGATTATCAAAATTAGGGTTATTCACGGTAAGAGCAGTGAGACTATGGAACTCTCTGTCTGAGGAGGTGGTGATGGTGAAATCTCGTAGCAGCTCTGGGACTAGCCGGTTTGACCCACATCCCTTGCCTGGCGCATGTGCTGAATTTGGTGGTGCAGAGGTCCCTTAAAAATTGCCCCGATATTTTAGAGCCGCTGCATAAAGTGTGGGCCGCCTGTGCGCGCTTTCTGCGTTCTCACTCTGCTGCTGCTCGCCTGTCAGTGCTGCAGCATAACTTCGGCCTTCCCGCTCAACCACCTCATATGCGACGTGCCTTCCCACTCAACCACCTCATGCTCATCAGACTGTGCGAGCAGCAGCAGGCGATAGTGGAGTTTCAGCTGCAGCACACACAAGTGAGTCGCTCTGCGGAACAGCACCACTTCACCACCAATGACTGGGCCTACATGCGAGACCTGTGTTCCTTGTTGTGCTGTTTCGAGTACTCCACAAAAATGGCAAGTGCCAATAACGCAGTTCTCAGCGTTACTATCCTACTTCTATGCCTCCCTAAAAAACGCTGCTGGCGATGATGGAAGAGGATGTGGCACAGGAGGAGGAGGAGAAGGAAGAGGGATCATTTTGTAGGGTTTCCGCCCAGTCATTCACAAGTGGCTCCGAGGGTGGGTTCCTGCACCCACAAACGCCAGGTACACAATTGTCCAGCCAGGGCACAATTCTGGATGATGACGAGGTGGAGGAGAAGGAACCATGTTCACAGCAGGGTGGCACCCAAACCAGCTCATGGCCATCACTGGTGCATAGCTGGGGGGATACAGAGGACCCAGACGATACACCTCCCACAGAGGACAGCTTTTCGTTGCCTCTGGGCAGCCTGGAACACATGAGCGATTACATGCTGCAGTGTCTCCACAACGACCGCCGAGTTGCTCACATTCTAACTTGTGCTGATTACTGGGTGGCCACGCTGCTGGATCCCCATTAAAAGGACAACGTACCATCCTTAATTCCGTCACTGGAGCGTGATTGTAAGATGCGCGAGTACAAGCGCATGCTGGTAGACGTGCTGCTGGTGGCATTCTCACCTGACAGCGGGGGCACAGTGGAAGCACAAGGCGAAGGCAGAGGAGGAGGAAGAGGTAGCCAATGCAGCTGGGGCACCACCAGCACCTCAGAAGGCAGGGTTAGCATGGCCGAAATGTGGAAAAGCTTTGTCAGCATGCCACAACAACCAGAAACATCAGTTGATATGGAACGTCTTAGCAGGAGGCAGCATTTCAGCAACATGGTGGAGCAATATACAGTCGGGTCCATAAATATTGGGACACCGACACATTTCTAACATTTTTGGCTCTATACACCACCACAATGGATTTGAAATAAAACAAACAAGATGTGCATTAACCCTTTCATGACCAAGGGTCATTGATGCCCCAGTGTCCAGGTCAAAATTTACAAATCTGACACTTTATGTTGTAATAGCTTTGGAACACTTTTATTTATCCAAGCAATTCTGAGATTGTTTTCTCGTGACACATTGTACTTCATGATAGTCATAAATTTGAGTCAATTTATTTCACCTTTATTTATGAAAAAATCCCAAATTTCAAAAAAAAAATGAAAAATTCACAATTTTCAAAATTTCAATTTCTCTGCTTCTAAAACAGAAAGTCATACCTAATAAAATATTTATTACTTAACATTTCCCATACGTTTACTTTATGTTGGCATCATTTTGGAAATGTAATTTTATTTTTTTAGGACGTTAGAAGGCTTAGAAGTTTAGAAGCAATTCTTAAAATTTTTAAGGAAATTTCCAAATCCCACTTTTTAAGGACCAGTTCAGGTCTGAAGTCACTTTGTGAGGCTTACATAGTGGAAACCGCCCATAAATTATCCCATTGTAGAAACTGCACCCCTCAAGTTACTCAAAACTGAGTTTACAAACTTTGTTAACCCTTTAGGTGTTCCACAAGAATTAAAGGAAAATGAAGATGAAATTTCTAAATTTCACTTTTTTGGCAGATTTTCCATTTTATTAATTTTTTTTCTTTAACACATTGAGGGTTAACAGCCAAACAAAACTCAACATTTATTACCCAGATTCTGCGGTTTACAGAAACACCCCATATGTAGTCGTAAACTGATGTAAGGGTGCGCGGCAGGGCGCAGAAGGAAAGGAATGCCGTATGGTTTTTGGAAGGCAGATTTTGCTAAACTGGTTTTAAATGTCATCTCCCATTTAAAGCCCCCCTGATGCGCCCATACAGTAGAAACTCCCCAAAAGTGACCCTATTTTGAAACTAGGGGACGAGGTGCCCTAGTTTTATTGGTACTATTTTGGGGTACATATGATTTTTAATTGCTCTATATTAAGTTTTTTGTGAGGCAAGGTAACTGAAAAATGGCTGTTTTGGCACAGTTTTTAGTTTTTTTACAAGATTCATCTGACAGGGTAGATCATGTGCTATTTGTATAGAGCAGGTAGTTACGAACGCAATGATATCAAATATGTCTACGTCCTTTGTTTGTTTCAGTTTTACATAATAAAGCATTTTTGAAAAAGAAATTGTTTTTGTGTGTCCATTTTCTGAACGCCATATGTTTTTTATTTTTCTGCCGATCATCTTGTGCAGGGGCTCGTTTTTTGCAGAAGGAGTTGAGATTTTTATTGGTACCATTTTTGGCTACATAGGATTTTTTAGTCATTTATTATTACACTTTATGGGGCAAGGTGACCAAAAAATTGGCTGTTTTGAAACAGTTTTTATTTATTTATTTTTACAGCGTTTATCTGAGGGGTTAGGTCATGTGACAGTTTTATAGAGCAGATCGTTACGGACGTGGCAATACCTAATATGTATACTTTTTCTTATTTATTTAAGTTTTACACAATAATAGCATTTCTGAAACCAAAAAAATTATGTTTTAGTGTCTCCATAGTCTGAGAGCCATAACTTTTTAATTTTTTGGGCGATTGTCTTAAATAGGGTATCATTTTTTGAGGGATGTGGTGACGGTTTGATTGGTACTATTTTAGGGGTCGTACACCTTTTTGATCGCTTGCTGTTGCACTTTTTGTGATGTAAGGTGACAAAAATGGAATTTTTTTACACAGTTTTTATTTTATTTTGTTATGGTGTTTATCGGACGGGGTCTATCATGTGATATCTTTATAGAGACAGTAGTTACAGACGCAGTGATACCTAATATGCATAGTTTTTCTATTTTTCATTTTTTATAGGAAAAGGGAATTTATTTTTTCAATTTTACATTTTTATTTATTTATATTTACTTTTATTTTTTCAATTTTTTTTTTTTAGCAAGTCCCTCTTGCATCTTGAAGATCCAGTGGGGCTGATGGCGTTACTATACTTTGCAATGCTCTTGCAATACAATCAGATGCACTGTAGGTGGCAACAGCGGATGTACCTTGTGCAGAATAGACATGTATACCGGCCTTAACCAGCCATTGTTATACTACTCATTGCTCATTGTTGTATTTTGGATATTTCACACTCTTTTGGAGTGTACCCGAATAAAAAAAAATAATGAAAACCAAAAAACAGTGTTGGCTACCTCGTCCTCCTCCACCGCCGCTTCCACCTACACCGCTACGTCAACCGCCTCCTCCCTCAAACTACTACTCCATATGGACCTCCACCTCATAAATCAAGTTGATTTTTTTTTATTTGTACGTATTTTATTTTATTTGATGTCATTTCACTAATTTGTCTGTTACATTTTCTGGTGAAATTCACAAATTTTTCGGTGTGATATACCCCTGCTCTACCTAGTAGATAGGTGACATTTCACTAATTTTTCTGTTTCATATTCGGGTGAAATTCACTACTTTTTGGGTGTGATATACCCCGGCTGTACCTAGTGTCTACTAGGTAAAAACATTTCACTAATTTGTCTGTTACATTTTCTGGTGAAATTCACCAATTTGTGGCTGTGAAATGCCACTGCTATACCTGGTAGACAGGTAAAAAAAAAAAAACATTAATTTGTCTGTTACATATTCAGGTGAAATTCACCAATTTTTGGGTGTGATATGCCCCTACTCTACCTAGTAGACAGGTAAAAACATTTCACTAATTTGTCTGTTACATTTTCTGGTGAAATTCACCAATTTTTGGCAGTGATATACCGCTGCTATACCTAGTAGACAGGTAAAAAATAAAATAAAAACTTGTCACATTCGGGTGAAATTCACAAATTTTTGGTTGTGATATACCCGTGCTCTACCTAGTAGACAGGTAACATTTCACTAATTTGTCTGTTACATATTGAGGTGAAATTCACCACTTTTTGGGTGTGATATACCCCGACTATACCTAGTAGACAGGTAAAAACATTTCACTAATTTGTCTGTTACATTCTTGGGTGATATTCACCAATTTTTGGCTGTGATATACCCCTGCTATACCTAGTAGACAGGTAAAAACATTTCACAAATTTGTTTGTTACATTCTGGGGTGACATTTGACCATTTTTGACGTGATTAAACCCCTGCTCTGCATAGGTGATAGGGACATAAATTTCAAAAAATCGTCTGTTACAAGGTTACTAATTTATTTGTAAGTATTTTATTTTATTTGATGTCATTTCACTAATTTGTCTGTTACATTTTCTGGTGAAATTCACCACTTTTTGGGTGTGATATACCCCGGCTGTACCTAGTGTCTACTAGGTAAAAACATTTCACTGATTTGTTTGTTAAATGTTCTGGTGAAATTCACCAATTTGTGGCTGTGATATACCACTGCTATACCTGGTAGACAGGTAAAAAAAAACAAAAAAAAACATTAATTTGTCTGTTACATATTCAGGTGAAATTCACCAATTTTTGGGTGTGATATACCCCTACTCTACCTAGTAGACAGGTAAAAACATTTCACTAATTTGTCTGTTACATATTGGGGTGAAATTGACCACTTTTTGGGTGTGATATACCCCTGCTCTACCTAGTAGACAGGTAAAAACATTTCACTAATTTGTCTGTTATATATTCGAGTGAAATTCACCAATTTTTGGGTGTGATATACTTGGGCTGTACCTAGTATACAGGTAAAAACATTTCACTAATTTGTCTGCTACATTTTCTGGTGAAATTCACCAATATTTGGCAGTGATATACCGCTGCTCAGTGGCGTAGGGATTGCCATAGCAACCATAGCAGTGGCTATGGGGCCCTACGCCACTGGGGGCCCGTCCCGGACTGCATTCATTATTATTATTATTTTTTTACACAGCCAGGCAGCCAGGTGGGCGGAGCTTGGGCGGTCCGCGGCTGTAATGAGCGGGGCTTGGGCGGTCTGCAGCTCGGGCCTGGCTGGGGGGAAGCCAAGGAAGGAGTAGTCAGGTCAGGACTGGAGTAGGCGGGCCCGAGGCGCACTGCTGCACGAGCAGAAGATGAGGTAGGCCAGTGAAGGGGGGATCTGTGGAGGACACTGAAGGGGGGATCTGTGGAGGACACTGAAGGGGGGATCTGTGGAGGACACTGAAGGGGGGATCTGTGGAGGACACTGAAGGGGGATCTGTGGAGGACACTAAAGGGGGGATCTGTGGAGGACACTGAAGGGGGGATCTGTGGAGGACACTGAAGGGGGGATCTGTGGAGGACACTTGGGGGGGGGATCTGTGGACGACACTTGGGGGGGATGTTGGGATGGGAGGTCCTGGAGGGGTGTTTGGGTGGGAGCTCTGGAAGGGGTGGGAGGTCCAATAGGTATGTGGGGGTGGGAGATCCGGGAGGGGGGGCCCATAATTTTTTTTGCTATGGGGCCCAGTCATTTCTAGCTACGCCCCTGCCGCTGCTATACCTAGTAGACAAGTAAAAAAAAAATCATTAATTTGTCTGTTACATTCGGGTGAAATTCACCAATTTTTGGTTGTGATATACCCCAGCTATACCTAGTAGACAGGTAAAAACATTTCACTAATTTGTCTGTTACATTCTTGGGTGATATTCACCAATTTTTGGCTGTGATATACCCCTGCTATACCTAGTAGACAGGTAAAAACATTTCACAAATTTGTCTGTTACATTCTGGGGTGACATTTGACCATTTTTGCCGTGATTAAACCCCTGCTCTGCATAGGTGATAGGGACATAAATTTCAAAAAAGCGTCTGTTACAAGGTTACTAATTTTGCCGTATACAAACCCCTACCCTGCATAGGTGACAGGGAATTAAATTTCAAAAATTCTTCTTTAATTGATGCACGCCCCCCTCCTTTCATTCAATGCTTAAACTTTAACAACTTGTCCCACATTTATGCTTCAATAATTTGTCCCACTTTTCATCTCGATCATATTTGATTTTAAAAAAATTACCTCCCTTGGATGTGGTCTCTCTTTCTCACGAGCCATTTTAGTGCTCAAAAGTTTGGGTCCCCATTGACTTCAATGGGGTACGGGTTCGAGGTCAAGTTCGGGTCCCGAACTCAAACTTTTTTGTGAAGTTCGGCCGAACCCGTCAAACCCGAACATCTAGGTGTCCGCTCAACTCTATTTTTAACCCCTTTGTGACCACTCATATGCCTTTTTACAGTGGTCACTAAGGGGCCTTAGGCTGGACAGATGCCTTTTTACAGTGGTCCAGTCAAAGCAATGCACAGGTCTCCGTGCTGCGCTCCTGCTCTAACGACTCAGACTGGCAGGAGCGCTGATCTGGGCCATTTAACTCCTTACATGCCGCCTGCCACATTTAAGCGGTTACTGAGGGAGCAGACTCTCTCTCTCCGACTCCCATCAGCACCCGGCAAATGAGATTGCGGGGTGCTGATGTCAGTGCAGGCAGTCCAGGGCCTAGTGTAGATGCCAAGCCTGCCTCCAGCATTTCCATAGCACTGACACTAAAATGCACTGCACTATAGGAATAGTACAATGTATTTTCGAAGCAACCAAAACATTGGCTATTATAGTCCCTTTGTGGTAATAATAAATGGTTAAAAAAGTAAAAAAATATAATAAAAAAATTCCTATTAAAAGAAAAACTTTTTTCAATAGAAAAAATAGCAAAAATAAATTTCCTCCACATATTTGGTATTGCCACATCCATAACAGCCTGCACTACGCAAATATCATGTAAATTGTCCAGTGTCAAAGCTGGCGTAACTTACACTGGTCTGGATAAATCAGGGCCCTAGAGTGTATGTCAGGATTTTGTTGCAGACTTGCTACAGATATGACGTAAGATTTGCTGCATCGACTTATGGGTCAGGATTTACCCTACACATCCTTTCTTAAAGAGGTTATCCAGCAAATAAAAATTACTTTTAAACAAACTCATGAAAAGTAGAGACCCCCCCCCACTGTCACTACCTACTTGGATGATTCCCCCCAAACAGTGACACCCAACTGGATGGCAGTCCCTGTTCTGCTAAGTGCCAGAGACCTAAGGGGAAGGTAAGAGAGAACCAGGAGCAACGATAAGCAGCAAAGGAAAAGACAAGTACTCAACCAGAAACAAGCCATAATCAGAAACAGAGGGTAAAATCAGAGCAAACAAGGACAAACACAGGGTCAGCACCAAGCAAAGACCAATACCACGAACGTGTATCAGAAGCCGAATCCATCCAAAAATGAAGTCAAATACAGTCAATGGTTAAAAGTCCACAGAGAGTATAAGGTAGCTAACGAGGTAGAAGAAACAATCAAAGGCAACTGCCACAGCATGGTAAGCTGGCACGGAATTCAACTGGCCTGGCATCCCATGTGCTCTGGTAGTGACATCAGCACAGGACGCTGGCAATGTATCTGATTGGCCTGGCGTCCATGTGTCCCCAGATTAAATCAGGGCCACTACCACTCAGACGCATCTCCCTGGCAACGGCACAGCAATAATGATGCCGCCTGCCAGGGAGGGACTGAGCCTGTTGCAGCTATGTGGACTGGTAAGTACATTACACTCACATTGGTGTACAAAAATAGAAGAAGAAAAAAAAAACGTAATTAGACTGACTGGTAATTCTGTTTCCTTGAATTCACCATAACGGCTACACATGAGATTGACCCCTTGACCTCTGTAGGGGCAGGAACACACAGAGAGTTTAAAAGCCCCCACCCACTTCAGTGTTTACAAATTACCTAAGTGGGTGCATGAAAATGTTTACATTTTTTTTGTGAGTATTACTTCATACTCCATATCTGAACAACTAAGGGAGGAAATATATGAGCTGTCATGGTGGATTCAAGGAAACAGAATTACCGGTAAGTCTAATTATGGTTTTCCATTTCATCCACCATGACAACTACACATGAGAACTAACAGATTAAATGGTAGGGGGGGGGGGGGGCTACTGCTTGCAGAAGTTTCTGGCCAAAGGTCAGAGCTGCAGAAACAGGGACATTTAGACGATAATGTTTAATGAACGTATTTATACTTGACCAAGTAGCGGCCCAACAAATCTTGTCAAGCGATACACTAGCTTTTTCTGCCCAAGAAGATGCCATTGTCAATGGGCTCTAACGTTAGAAGGATTTGTAAAACCCATTATGGAGTAACAGCAAGATATTGTGGTTTTTATCCAACAACCTATGGAAGCTTTGGAAGCCTTCTTCCCTTTATAATGACCTGCAAGCTGAATCAGAAGATTGTCATCCTTCCTAAACTCTGTAGTGGCTTCCAGGTACTGGATAATTGTCTCCCTTACATCTAGGAGATTAAACTGTTATTCTGTCAGGTTTTGTGGGTCAATACAAAAAGAAGGTAAGATAATTTCCTGGTCTCTATGGAAATCAGAGACCACTTTTGGAAGGAAGCCAGGATCTAACCTTAGCACTATTCCGTCAGGGAAAATAGAAAGACAGGGTTCTCTGCAGGAGAGGGCCTGAATTTCCCCCAGGCGTCTAGCTGATGTTATAGCTATCAGGAACGCTGTTTTAAATGAGAGGTGTTTAATTGAAATATCCAATATAGGGGTAAATGGAAGCTTCATTAATCCTCTTAAAACCACGTTAAAATTCCATTGAGGAACTTTTGAAGTTAAGGATGGTCTCAGTCTGGATGCGGCTCTTATGAATCTTTTTATTCATCTATGATGGACCTTTAGTGTACTTGATCTAGGACCAAGATCCAACCCCCTCTGAAGGAAATCAAAAAATTTCTGGCTACATGGGGATGACATATCCAGGGAAACTTCCCCCAACCAATTACAGTATCTTTTCCAGATTTTAAAGGGTTTCTGTCATCAGAACAATCGTTATGTATCTGGCTGATATTAGCAATGTGCTAATGTCAGCAGAACATAACAGTATGATTTTTAACTCCCTGCCTGCCCCCGTTCCCTCAAAATAAAGACTTATATAATGTGCTAATGGGCCTCTAGGTGCTAGTGGGGAGCTGCTGCAGCCCCTAGAGGCTCCGTCTTCTCACCCTTTGGCACACCCATGTCCAGTTGATTGACGTCCTAGTTCTCCTCAGTGCCCCGTAAATCCTGCGCCTGCGCCATCCCGATTAGTATTCGGCGCAGTGAGTGAAGGACGCTCTCCTGCTGCCGGCTTCACTCACTGCGCAATGCTAAACGGGACGATGCAGGCGCAGGATTTTGCAGGCACAGAGGAGAACTAGGACATCAATCAACTGGACATGGGGGTGCCAAACGCCCCACTAGCACCTAGAGGCTCATTAGCATATTATAAAAGTTTTTATTTTGATGTAACGGTGGCAGGCAGGGAGTTAAAAATCATACAGTTATGTTCTGCTGACATTAGCACATCGCTAATGTCCGCCAGATACATAACGATTTTTCTGATGACAGAAACCCTTTAAGATATATAGCTGAGGTAACCTTTTTTCCTACTAGCCTTCAATATATTAATAACTTTGTCAGAGAGCCTCTTGCCTCTCAAGATCTCGCTCTCAGGATCCATGCGGACAGCTTGAATAAGCTGGGATTCTGATGAAGAATTGGGCCTTGTGACAATGGAATTTTCAAAGGTTCCTCCAGATCTATTTCCTTTAGGATAGAAACCAGATTCACTTTGGCCAGTAGGGAGCTATAACACTCTTAATGGGTCCATTAATATTTTCTGCAGGACTCGAGGGATTAGAGTCCATGGAGGAAACGCATATGCTAGGTCCCATGTCCATTTTACTGAGAAGGCGTCTACCGCCCCGGCTTTTCTCTGGAATTTAAAGAGGACCTTTCACCAAAAAGCATGTATAGAAACAGTTACATTACCTAGCAGTGCGTTATGTATTTCCGATTATTATTTTTTCAGAGGACCCCCCTTTCGTCCGCTGTGGTCTCCGGTAGTTCTGGTGCCTCATATGCTAATAAGGCGATTCGGTTCGAGTAGGCGGTGACTAGAATTTGTACAGGGCGCGGTTTTCTTCTACCTGGCTAAGAGCGCATCCAACCAGAGCGCCGCGCTCTTAGCCAGGGAGAAGGAGCTCAAGTTCTCGTGAGATTCACGAAAACTTGAGCTTTTACACATCCCGAGGTGTGCACCATCTTGGAGTCCCCGGCGGAGAGGATCGCAGCGACGGCATAGGCGGCAGCAGCATCCTGTCAGTAAATTTTCATACACTGAAAATCTGGTGCCTGCATCGTACCTGTCTTCAGTCGGTGCAGGCGCACTGAGAGGAGGACGCTCACTCGGCGCTCCATCCTCAGTGCGCCTGCGCCAGGTGTAGATGTGACGTCATCGGCGCAGGCGCATTGAGGATGGAGCGGCCGAGCGAGGGCCCTCCTCTCAGTGCGCCTGCGCCGACTGAAGACAGGTACGGCGCAGGCGCCAGATTTTGAACGCAGACAGGGCCAGCCGAGGACGAGCGCGTTCGCTGGCCCTGTCAATCAACATGAGGAGGGGGCGTCTTCATGAAAGGAGGATGCGGCTGAGGAGGGGGCGTCTTTATGAAAGGAGGATCCGCCCTACTTGCTGGTAGACAGGCAATTCACATATTATAAAAGTCTGTTTTTTTAATTAACTACTGAACCAAAATGAGTAATAGCACTATTTATTAATATATCGCAGTATAAGGATTATAAGAAGCCCCAAAAAAAAAAAAAGACTTTAGTGGGGTGGCAGAAGCCCTTTCCTTCCCAAGACAGCCGAACACAGGATTGCGTCCTGGCGGCAGCCCTGTTATTCCTCCTGGACGTGCCGGCGCATCCTCTCGTGAGACGTGATATTTCCTGTGAACGCGCGCACACAGGAGCGCTCGTTCACAGGAACCGGAGGTAAACTAGTGCATCTACAGCCTGCCAGTAGCGATCATTCGCTGGCAGGCTGTAGATGCGATTTTTTCAACCCCCACAAACTGCTGATAGCATCTAATATACCTGCTACCTGGTCCTCTGGTGGTCCCTTTTGCTTGGATCGACCACCAGAGGACACAGGCAGCTCTGTAAGTAGCACCAATCACCACACTACACCCCCCCGTCACTTATTAACCCCTTATTATCCCCTGATCACCCCATATAGACTCCCTGATCACCCCCCTGTCATTGATCACCCCCCTGTAAGGCTCCATTCAAACGTCCGTATGTGTTTTACGGATCCGCAAAACACATACGGATGTCTAAATGGAGCCTTAAAGGGGGGTGATAACCTCATATAGACTCCCTGATCACCCCCCTGTCATTGATCACCCCCCTGTAAGGCTCCATTCAGACGTCCGTATGTGTTTTGCGGATCCGCGGATCCACAAAACATGGACACCGGCAATGTGCTTTCCAGATTTTGCGGATCTGCACATTGCCAGAACTATATAGAAAATGCCTTTTCTTGTCCGCAATTGCAGACAAGAATAGGACATGTTCTATAGGCTCTACAAAAAATGCAGTGTTCGCCCGATCAGGCCTGATCTTGTGCGCACACTTGCATTCAGTCCGCCCCACCGCAGTGACAGAATATTTTTTTTTTCTGATCACTGCAAAAACACTGTAAAATCACTGCAGCGCTATAAAAAGATCACTTTTGAGGGGCATGGTGAGTTCAAGATTTTTTTTTTTGTCAGAAATTGTTTGTTTTTAGTTTTTTTCTTACAAAGTCTCATATTCCACTAACTTGTGACAAAAAAATAAAATCTCACATGAACCATACCCCCTCACGGAATCCAAATGCATACAAATTTTTAGACATTTATATTCCAGACTTCTTCTCTCCCCTAAAATGCCAGGGCAGTATAAATGCCCCACAAATTACCCCATTTCAGAAAGTAGACACCCCAAGGTATTCGCTGAGGGACATATTGAGTCCATGAAAGATTGTGAGAGAAGATTGTCACTTTGTGAGAAAAAAATAAATAAAAAATTTCCGCTAACTTGTGCCAAAAAAAATAATAATTCTATGAACTCGCAATGCCCCTCACGGAATACCTTGGGGTGTCTCCTTTCCAAAATGGGGTCACATGTGGGGTATTTATACTGCCCTGGAATTTTAGGGGCCCTAAAGCGTGAGAAGAAGTCTGGAATATAAATGTCTAAAAATGCCCTCCTAAAAGGAATTTGGGCCCCTTTGTGCACCTAGGCTGCAAAAAAGTGTCACACATGTAGTATCGCCGTACTCAGGAGAGATAGGGCAATGTGTTTTGGGGTGTATTTTTACATATACCCATGCTGGGTGAGAGAAATATCTCTGTAAAATGACAACTTTGTATAAAAAAAATGGGAAAAGTTGACTTTTAGAGAGATATTTCTCTCACCCAGTGTCACGGCCACGGTTATGGCCGTGACTCCTGAGGAGCCGCATACAGTTGCCCGCGGTTTGGGTTGCTGTGTCAACCGCAGCTGAGGCATAAAGTTGTTGGCCTCAGTGCGTTTGCCGCGGACAACAGCATTGTGTGCGGTTCCCTGGGAGTTGTGTGCATGTGTGTATGCACTTTTGGTATGTCTGTGTGCACGGTGTTTTGTGGTGTGCACTGACATCCTTCCCCGCACTGTGGTTGCCCGTGGCAACGTTTTTTGTAGTCTGTACATGTGGTGGCACTGTCTCGGCCTTCGGGCTGACTCCCTGGACATGGTTGCCACCGGCAACAGCCACAGTGTGTGATGCAGTTGGACACTTTCCCCTATATGTGTGTTTTCCCTTCTGTGGTGCTGGAAGGGTTAACTCCCTTCCCAGTGTGTGTGTGATGTCACTGGGTGTGTCCGACTGTGGGGTGTGGCTTCTTGGCCTATATAGCCTGAGTGTCTGGCATGGCTCAGTAGGTTGCTTCAGTCATCCTTGGCTGTAGCAGCCTCCTGTGCTTATGATCTGCCAGTGTGGTCATAAAAATAATTGTCGTTATGTTTGATGTCTTTATGCGTGTGTGGTTGTATGTTGTTCTGTTGGGACTTTCTTATGTTTGGTGCAGCTCACGGTTCTGGTTTCCTGTCTGCTCAGGGATCCAGTCAGCAAGGCTGTGGCAGGTTGGTGGAACCGGGTGTTC
This sequence comes from Bufo gargarizans, assembly GCF_014858855.1. Lineage (NCBI taxonomy): Eukaryota > Metazoa > Chordata > Amphibia > Anura > Bufonidae > Bufo > Bufo gargarizans. The sequence continues at coordinate 61,987,532 of NC_058089.1, forward strand.
GCCTGCCATTCCCGTGAGGCTGTTCATGTCCCCCTTTTTCCCAACAGCTTGGCCATTGAGACTCCTGCTCCTCCGTGCCAAGGAGGAGGAGGTCGTCTTACCCAGCTCCTAGCTCAGGGACCTGCGGAGGGTAAGACAGGGCTCCGAGGTTCCTGCGCATGGGTCCTCCTACCTTAAAGGTCGGCCCATGCAGGTTAGGAGTTAGGGTCAGGGTAGGGATGCGTGAGGAGGTGACCTGCTCCCTATCCTGTTCTCATGGCCGAGTAGCCACTACACCACCTGGCAGCACACGGCTGAGGGTTTCCCCCATCCTCAGCCGTGACAGTATGACCACAGGGGTGGCTCTCACTGGCAGATCATAAGCACAGGAGGCTGCTCCAGCCAAGGATGACTGAAGCAACCTACTGAGCCATGCCAGACACTCAGGCTATATAGGCCAAGAAGCCACACCCCACAGTCGGACACACCCAGTGACATCACACACACACACTGGGAAGGGAGTTAACCCTTTCAGCACCACAGAAGGGAAAACACACATATAGGGGAAAGTGTCCAACTGCATCACACACTGTGGCTGTTGCCGCTGGCAACGACATGGGTGGCAACCATGTCCAGGGAGTCAGCCCGAAGGCCGAGACAGTGCCACCACATGTACAGACTACAACAAACGTTGCCACGGGCAACCACAGTGCGGGGAAGGATGTCAGTGCACACCACAAAACACCGTGCACACAGACATACCAAAAGTGCATACACACATGCACACAACTCCCAGGGAACCGCACACAATGCTGTTGTCCGCGGCAACCGCACTGAGGCCAACAACATTATGCCTCAGCTGCGGTTGACACAACAACCCAAACCGCGGGCAACTGTATGCGGCTCCTCAGGAGTCACGGCCATAACCGTGGCCGTGACACTCAGCATGGGTATATGTAAAAATACAGCCCAAAACACATTGCCCTACTTCTCCTGAGTACGGCGATACCACATGTGTGACACTTTTTTGCAGCCTAGGTGCCCAAAGGGGCCCAAATTCTAAAGAGCACCTTTAGGATTTAACAGGGCATTTTTTTACGCATTTGGATTCCAAACTACTTCTCATGCTTTAGGTCCCCTAAAATGCCAGGGCAGTATAACTACCCCACAAGTGACCCCATTTTGGAAAGAAGACACCTCAAGGTATTTTGTGATGGGCTTAGTGAGTTCATGGAAGTTTTTATTTTTTGTCACAGTTAGTGGAATATGAGACTTTGTAAGAAATACCTTAGGGTGTCTACTTTCCAAAATGGGGTATTTGTGGGATGTTTCTACTGTCTGGGCATTGTAGAACCTCAGGAAACATGACAGGTGCTCAGAAAGTCAGAGCTGCTTCAAAATGCGGAAATTCACATTTTTGTACCATAGTTTGTAAACGCTATAACTTTTACCCAAACCAATAAATTTACACTCATTGCATTTCTTTTATCAAAGACATGTAGAACAATAATTTTGAGAAAAATTGATATAGAAATGTATTTTTTTTTTTAAATAAATTACAACTGAAAGTGAAAAATGTCATTTTTTTTGCAAAAATTTCGGTCAATTTCGATTAATAACAACAAAAGTAAAAATGCAGCAGCAATGAAATACCACCAAATGAAAGCTCTATTAGTGAGAAGAAAAGGAGGTAAAATTCATTTGGGTGGTGAGTTGTATGACCGAGCAATAAACCGTGAAAGAAGTGTAGTGCAGAATTGTAAAAAGTGGTCTGGTCATTAAGGGGGTTTAAGCTAGGGGGGCTGAAGTGGTTAAGGAACAGAAACACCTTACTTTTGTATTTGTTTTTGAGGCGAACAAGTTTATTTGTGGCATACCCCATTTTTCGGAAATCTTCTGAAAAATGTATTGGTTTAATGACCACTTCCCTGGGTCTAAAGTTCTTCTGCTCAGGTAATTTGCCTCTATGTTTTCTAATCCCTTGAGATGGATGGCTGCAATGGAAAGAATGTTCCTTTTTGACCCAAAAATTATTTTTTCCGCTAGCAGTCTCAAGCTTGAAGATCTTGTGCCTCATTGATGTTTCAAATAGGCGACCGTCGTGGTATTGTCCAAAAATATTTTTTTATGTTTTTTACGTAACCTGGCTTGAGATACTTTTAGGGTTTCCCAGACTGCTCGTAGTTCTCTGTAGTTTGAGGATCTGTTTCTTACTTCGTCTGACCACTTTCTCTGCCAGCTTGAGTAGGCCACTTTTGCTCCCCATTCGGAATCTGTCATGATCTGTATTTCTGGCACAGTTAGCCAGGCTACACCCGTTGATAGATTTGCCCTTTCCTTCCACCAGTTTAAATCTAACTTTACGTGGCTTTTTGTCCCATTTCCCTAGAATCCAGGATTGTGTTACTCTTGTGTGAGCTTGACTCCATGCTACTGTTGTAATGCATGATGTCATCAGTCCTAGAGCACTGTTTCTGAGATTGGAAGTTCTTTATTTTCTTCCTGAAAGACTCCATATTTTCCTGTGTAAGGGATAATTGCTGGGAAACTGAATCTAGCATTACCCCTAGGAGCTTCCTTTTTGATGACGGTATTAGGCAAGGATTTTTTATTTTATTTTTTTACATTTATCAACCATCCCAATTCCGATACTTTTTTGTAGCACATGTTCGGTTTGTTATACCGAATGGTAGAGAGAGGTGTTGAAAATGATTGGTTATGCCCGCTTAGTTTTTTTGTGCAAATCTGAGATATTTTTGTGATTTTGCATGGATGGGAACATGGTAGTAAGCAACTTTTAGGTCGATTGATGTCATATAGGCTCCCTTTGTGCGATTAGGGAGATGATTGATGAAATTGACCCCATTTTGAATTTCCTGTAAATTATTGATCTATTCAGACCATTTAAGTTTATAATAGTAAGGAAAGAGCCGTCGGGTTTCTGGACCTCTTTCTGATTCTGGCACTTCTACCACTACTCCCAATTTTTTTTAACTTCAGGACCCCCTGCCAAATTTTTGATAACATGCTCTAATTGTGGAATGTGATTTAAAATCTTTTTGGAGGGGCTGAGGAAAATTCTATCTTGCAAACATCTTTCACGATGTCTAAAGCCCAGGGATTTTGAGTTACCGCTTCCCACTGGGTCAGAAAATTCCTCAACCTTCCTCCTACCCTGGTGTCATTGTTTTTAATTTTGTTTGTTTTGGGGATTTAGAAGAAATTTTCTACCTTCGCCCCCTTTTTGAGAGCCCCAACGCCCCATTTTGCCCTTTCCCCTGTAAGATTTGGACTGTGAACTAAATTGACAAAAAGGTTTCCTTTTGTTCTCCTCTGGGAACCCTTTCTTTTTGTCGGTTGCCTTCTCTAAGATTGCATTTAGTACGGGCCCAAATATGTATTCTCCTGAAAAAAGGCAGTAGAGCACAATTTTGCCTTGAAGGTCCCATCACTTCCCCAGGATTTTATCCAAAGTGCTCTTCTTGCAAATTTGACAAAGCTGCATTTCTGACCGATTCTGCAGTGGCATCAGCCAAAAATGCTGTGGCAGACCTCAGAAGGGGGATTGAGTTTAAGATTTCCTCTCTCGGAGTTATTTTTTATATGGTTCTCTAATTTATTGAGCCAAAAATACACGGCTCTAGCCACAGATGTAGCCGCTATGTTTGTTTTTACCTCAAACATGGAGGCTTCTCAACATCAGGAGGGCATCTGCCTTCCGCTCCATGGGATCCCTTAGCTGTGACGAATCCTCAAATAGCAGGGACGTTTTTTCACCAACTTTTGCCACCTGAATGTCAAACTTTAGGGTCTCATTGGAGATTTTAATTTCAGCCTGGTTTTAAACTCCTTGGAGACTCCCAACCTTCTTTCTGGATCACTCCATTCATCAAGGATCATGTCCTTAATGTTTTAGTTTATGAGGAATACCTTAGATTTTTTTCACACGTAGTCCCCCAAACATCTCATCCTGTACTGACCGGGGTTTCTGCATATCTTTAATACCCATGGTAACCCTTACTGTCCTTAGCAACTCCTCCATATCCTCAGATAAAAAGTAATATTTATTTTCGGCTTCAACAATTTCCTCCTCTGACAATACATCAATTTCAATATTATGCCTAGAGGTGGAAGCCTCCTCGTCTTTGTCCTCTGCATCAGAGGAGGATGGACCTGACAACCTGTTTTTTTTTTTTTGGCAGGAGGAACTGGCTTAAGGGAGGGCAAGGAGGATTTAATTAAACTTTGATTCAGAGATGGTTGCTCTTCCTTAAAAGCTCATTAATGCAAGAATTGCAAAGTTTCTTTTTATAATTTTCAGGGATTATTTTTTTTTTGCACAAGTTGCACATCTTGATTTCTCTGGACTCTTTCACTCACTATAACAAGAAGAGTATCAGTAATTTTTAAATCACATGAAAAAAATAATGCAGATATTTTTCCCCACAGGGGAAATCACAGCAGGAGCAGCCAAAGGTGGGTCTGCACTTTCCTGTTCCCGGGGATGCTACAATGTCTACTCCTGAAGCCACATGGAATCAGTGGAGACAGACGTGGAAGTCTGAATCGCCTGATCTTACTCCCAGAGCGCGCCCGTGCTCTCCACGTGTTCCCAGACTCCACCCCCCTCCAGCAATGCCAGGACAGAGTGCAGACTGTGGCTTATACCTCTGATCGGCAGGCATCACCCTGCTCTTTCCTTCTGGTCTTTCTCACTAAAGGGAAGGAAAACCATGCTGCAAGGAGTGAAACTAGGCCCCCACTTTCAGGGACAAGAATCTACTTCTGTAATTTCCTCTGCCAAGCTTTAGCAGTCGCCGCAGGAGGGCAGAGGGGAATGAGGGAGAAAGCCAACAGCCAACCCGCGTTCCTTAAAGGTACCTGAATAAAATAAAAACTCTTTACCTCCCATAGGCAGGGAGTCTCTCTATGTAGCACCCCATAGGGAGAGGAAACACTGAAGGGTGAGAGTGGGGGGGGGGGGGGGCGGCTTTTAAACTGTGTTCCTGCCCCTACAGAGGTCAAGGGGTCAATCTCATGTGTAGCCGTCGTGGTGGATGAAATGGGGGGGGGGGGGGGGGGGAGATTATAATCATCTCCTGTTTCAATGGTGATCAGGTCCTTGCTGCTCTCTGGGATTAGGTGTCATCCAGGTACTAGAAAACACCTTAAAAATTTGTAGAAGTGTTGTCTACCTAAGAAATTACCGCAAGTAATGCTTCCTAGACACCAGTGGAGGTTACCAGTTTTATTTATTTTTTAATACACTATTATTGCAAAAGTGCACTAAAGAAGAGGATTTACAGTGAACCTGCCAGGTGATTTCTGCTGCCCCATCCAAGAGCACAAAGTGATAGAAGTAGAAAAGCAAAGCTCCATTACATCTCAGATTTATATGATTTAGAGCAGGATTTCCTGGGATTATACAGGATTGACAGCTTTCACTATATCAACATGCAGTGTTGGACTGGGGTACCTAGGGCCCACCAGTAAAATTCATTTGGGGGGGGGGGGGCAATCATACGGATACATTCAAATATAATAAATAATCTAACAAGTTTTTTTTATATGAACATAGGCTGGTTGAGGTGCTGTACATTGAATATATGTATGTAGTGCAGTAAGTCTACCGTTATGTGCCACTTGTGCAGGTGGTGGTAGACTAGGGGTCCACTTTGCTCAGGGGCTCCCCTGTACCCCTGTGGGCCAGTCCGAGCCTGTCAACGGATGTGTGTGTGTGTGTACAGAGAAGACCGTCAACCATACTGTGTGTTGTGGGGAATCAGGACTCTCACTGTCTCTTCTTTGAGTTCTGTCAGAATTTACTCTACTTTTTACTCCTCATTTACTGCTCTCTAGTAGGGCAAAATAAGTCAATTGAGAGGTTCACTTTAAAGCTTTGTGTACATGGTATAATCTGTGCCTCTATGCAGTTCTCTTTACAGACTAATGCCACATCACAATTTTTTTTATGTTAGTGCCTACAGAATGAATAAAATCTGAGCTGTTGAGATACAGCATTCCCCCTAGAAGTCTGATTGCACAGTACAGCCCTATACTGCGACATACATGGGCCCATACGGAAATAAATAAAAAAAGTTAGTGTTTTTTACAATTCGGAAAAAAAGCACAAAGAAAAAAAAAATAAACAAAAAACACAGGAGATTTAATTATTTATTTTCAGCCAGCTCCAAATACTGCTTGTATCCTAGCATTGAGGAGAAAACCAGAAAAGACAGTTTATGACTGAATCGGGACTAGAAATAGAGAAAAACTATATAGAAATAAATTAGTGCAGCAGTGAAATGGAAGGAATAATCAAAATATACAGGAAAGAGGACAATAGGGCCCAATTCAAAAAAATATCCAATTTCTCTGCTATTTATGTCCCCCCCCCCCCCCTCCCCCCCAATATCTCCAACTATTAAGATCTATTTCTGAGTATGGATTTCTGGAAGATTGTCAGTCAGTGAATATGACTGCTCTGCCAACTCATAAGCCCAGAGCATAACAGCCAAAATGTGATTGCTGGGGTCCAGGCTTATTCTACTGAACACAGAAGATCCTTTCTAAGGGGACCGTCAAACTATGCTGATTTTGTTGCAGAAAACTCTGCAACTAATAATAAGTTTCATTTACGTGAATGGGGCTTGCAGAAATCCATGTGCTTTCAGCCCAATTCAAATGAATGAACTGATTTTCAGTCACAGAAATTTCAGCAACAAAATACGTAGTGTGTGAAGGCACCCCAACAAGGAAAGAAATGACTACACTGAGAAGAATAATGTTGAAAGAAGATCTGGCAGATTTTCAGCAGTCATACACATCAATAAATACAAATACACTACACCACATAGATGTATAACGGATTAATACCAGAATTCTCAAAAAAAAACTAAGCTCTATTGCTATGGTGACAAGGAACTTCTGTATCCTACTCATCATGTGAGAAGCTTGGTTCTTAACAGTTCAGGCTGGTCAGGTAAAGACCTTATTAGCAGTGTCTGCTGGAATCAGGGTATTTCATCCTCAGTTCCTCCTTGAAGCCTCTGTATAGCAAACGGTTTCTTTTGTTTTCTGCATCCTTCTGGCTGTGAAAATCTCCGGGTAGTTTGTGGCCTTTATGAAGCAAAAAAGCAGAGTCCAAGACTGCAAAGGAGAAACCAGCCATATTCAGTTCACATGCCTACATAAAAAATAAATAGACTCAGTTATCCATGTTTCTGCTTTAACGACACTACAATACAGTCACACCAGGATACCAGCTGTACAGTGACCTACACAATTCCATTAGCTTATATTTCATGTTTGCAAATTAGGATGCATCTAATTCTAGTTCTTGTTTGGTGCCACAATTGATGAAATCCCTTAAAGGGAACCTGTCAACCAACAGGCTCCCTGCTTCCAAACGACTATGGTCCAGATTTACTATTGTGACCGTCTAATTTGTCCAATGCCTTAGGGCTCATGCACATGAGCATGTTTGTCTCTTGCTGCAGACTGCAAAAAGGGGCCAAAGCAAGGGTACATGCTAAGCGCCCAGGGCTGTGGAGTCGGAATTGGAGTCCATTTTGGTGGAGTCAGAGTCATTATAAATTGGACAGACTCCAAAAATATATAATAAATTTGTACAGTTAGTTCATTGCAGTATGTGCTGAATATATTTTCATAAGAATTTGGGAAAATTATGAAATGTCCTATAAATGATCTAAGCTTTTAGTTGAGATGAATGTCTGCTGCCCTTGTGTAGATGTATGTAGATGCTCAGTAGGGAAGCTCCTCCGCTACAGATCATAGGAAAAAGGCACTGGGAAGGCATGGCTGCACTCATCTCAGATCTGCTAGAGAATACAGGATTAAAAAGGTTTTCTCACTAGTTACAAAGATTAGCTTTCAACATAAAGGGACAGTTAAAAGAAGACATTTTCTAAATACATTGGTCAGTAGATTTTACTTTAGTCATGAACTATAGAGTCTAGCTCTAGACAGTTCAGCAGGTCTCTGCATACCAGAAAGACTTATCTGATTAGCTGAGAGCAGGAATGACCTCACCGCCACAGAATGATGGGACTGAGCTCTGAGAGAAAGTTTTGTGCGTTCTAAAGTTGTATCCAATAAATATATTTTATGTTCTACCTAAATAGCTTGATTAGTGTATCATAAGGGTGATAAAAAGCTTAAATTAAGTTATCGCTTAAACATGCGCCATGTATGGGGGAGTGGGAGTCAGAGTTAGGGCTTTGACTTATCGACTCCACAGCCCTGTGAGCGCCCGCTGTTTTTCGGACCCATTCACTTAAATGGGTCAGCTATCCGCAAAGTACGTTCTGCACCGCAAAAAGATAGAACATGTTCTACGTTCTTGTGGTGCAGAAGCATGGACCAAAATCCCATGAAAAAACTTCGTAGTGCTTCTGATCCGTGTCTCCACTCCACCTGTGATATGGAGTGCACACGGCTGGTGCCCATATACTGTGGACCCACTGTTTGTAGTCTGCAATACGGGGACGGGGCGCACACACTCGTGTGCATGAGCCCTTATTCAGTGTTTTGGTCAGTGATTTCCATCAGTGAATGTGAGCCAAAACCAGGATTGGAGCCTCCACAGACATCAGGTATAAGGGAAAGATCTGCACCTGTTCTGAGTTTAGAGCCGCACCTGGTTTTAAGCAACACTTACCGATGGAAATCACTGACCAAAACACTGTGTGAACAAGGCATAAAAGGTAGTGCATCTAGTATTTTTACACACTTCCCCTAATATGCTTGGCAAGGGGTGTATCTCCGTGAAAAGGGGCAGAACTTAGTGAAAAGTGGGACCTTAAATGAACCATTTTGTGCCACTATTCTGGCATAAAAATCTGTCTCAAATGAGCCAACCAATAGTTTGTACAGAGTCAGAGAAAAGTGTCTAACCCTTAACCTGCTCACGACCGCCGTACGCAGGATTGCGTCTTCGCGGCGGTCGTGCTGTTCTGGATGGACGCGCCGGTGCGTCCTCTCGCAAGACGCGAGATTTCGGGGAAAGCCGGCCCGCGCATGCGCATCGCGGGCCAGCAAAATTCAAAGGACAAGTTCGGCATCAACCTGCCACGATCATTGGCTGGCAGGTTGATGATTTTCAAAAAAAACGAATCAGCAGCCAGATACCAAATCATATTAGTAAATATGATGTGGTTATATGGCAGCTGTGCTCCTCTGCTCCTTCATTTGGTCGGTTGGTTCCAGCAGAGGAGCACACATCACTGAGTACACCAAACACCACACTTAGCCCCCAGATCACCTCCCAGCACCGCAATTAACCCTTTGATCACCCCTTCTTCACTTTTTTTTTTCACTGTTATTGACCGTTAGGTTTTAGGTATAGTTTAGGCCCCTTGGTTAGGTAGTTTAGCGATCAGTTAGCGCCCAGCCCACCGCACCGCAGTCCCTTATTCGCTGATTAGCGTATCGCTAATCAGCATTTGTACTTTTATAGTATCTGGAAGTGATCAAAACTGATCACGGTCAGATCTATAATAGTATTAGTGTCACTTTAGTTTGCCCTCCACCCAAAACGCAGTGTTTGCCCGATCAGTCGCCCACACGTGTGTTCACCCACGCCCGCCCCACCGCAGTGACAAAAAAAATATTATTTTTTTATCACTGCACATTCACTTTACACACACTGCGGCGATAAAAAAAATCAGTTTTGATAATTTTTATCAACCGCAGCGGCCTCCGGTACTTCGCTAGCCTCCCATTTGTAAGACAGGCTTGCTTTTTTTTCTTGGGTAGTCTCAGGGAATACCCCTAAATGTAGTTGCCCAAATGTCCAACAGGGGGTATTCTTCTGAAGAGGCCTACAGGCTTCTGACCCAGTCGGATGAGGAATGGGAACCCTCATCTGACGAATCTAGCAGGTCAGAATACGAACCTGTAGAAAGCAGTGGCTCTCTGACCCAAAGTTCGGACGAGGAGGCTGAGGTCCCTGATAGCACCAGGCGTACCCGGCCCCGTGTCGCTAGACCGCAGGTTGTGCAGGATCCGCTTCAAGAGCAGCAGAGTGGGGCTGGTGCTGTCGGATTATGTGGTGAGGCATACACAGGGGTGTGGAAATTTTAAAAAAAAACTACTGGTCGAAGGACTAAAGCCGGGTCTCAATCTACTTGTCCCTCATGACAATCTACTTGTCCTGATACAAAAAGTAATTTTAAATCAAACCCATATTTAAAGAGGACCTTTCACCTAAAAAAAAAATGTAAACTAAGACCATAGCTTTACTTACATGCCCCCATGAAGAGTTAATCGTTTTTTCTTTTTTCAAACTGTGCCCCCGTTTGTCCGCTATGCCCCCCCGGAATAATTCCCGCCGTCTATGGTAATGAGCCAGCCTCAAATGGGCTGGCTTTAAAAGTTCTCCTCGGCGTGCCTTCTCTCTTCTCCCTGGCACGGAGCGCATCCAATCAGCGCGCTCCGCTCTTAGCCAGGGAGAAGACGTTCCAGTTCTCGCGAGACTTCAGAGAACTGGAGCGATTTCGTCTATCCGGCTAAGAGCGGAGCGCGCTGATTGGATGCGCTCCGTGCCAGGGAGACGAGAGAAGGCACGCCGAGGAGAACTTTTAAAGCCAGCCCATTTGAGGCTCGCTCATTACCATAGACGGCGGGAATTATTCCGGGGGGGCATAGCGGACAAACGGGGGCACAGTTTGAAAAAAGAAAAAACGATCAACACTTCATGGGGGCATGTAAGTAAAGCTATGGTCTTAGTTTACATTTTTTTTTTAGGTGAAAGGTCCTCTTTAAGTGAATCCCTTTAATGTTCATGCCATACTGGGGCAGTGAATCCCCTTGATGTACATGCCAGTATGGGGAAGCCCGCCCCCCCCCCCCCCCCCCCCATTCATGGAGGGTGAGTGGCTGGAAGTTGGAACCTGGCAGCACTCCTATTGACACTTCAATGCCAGGGAGAAGAAGCAGAGCGGCAGCCTGACTAACACGTGCCTCCGCTGGGAGCTGACTTCCGGCCCGTGGCGCCCGACTTCCGGCCTGCACAGGAGCGCTGATAACTAGTCATGGGTAGTTCGGATCTTTTAGGTGAATTGGTTCATTTGAATCAGCTCATTCAAATGAACCGATTCATGAATCGGATCTTCGGTTCACTTGGTGAGTCAGACTGCTGAGCTGACTCGCAAGTGAACCGAAGACTCTAGGTGCCGGTGCGCATGCGCAGATGCTATACACATTCGATTCACTTGCTGCTGCTGACTCAGTGCAGTCGGCTCTTCAGCTCTCTGAACTCTGATTAGTATAGAGTGAGTCAGGAAGACCCACCATTGGTTATATAGCTACTGAATGAGATGCCTTTAACATATATCTCCTGAGAAGCCAATTTGATTCTAAAGGGTTAATTTAATTCAACCTGTAATCTAAACTCTGTCATCTGTCCCTTCTCTTATCTCTCTGCTCCTGTCCCTTAATCTTATCACTGCTGCAACAAAAGCAGCCTCAGCCTCAGTGTAAACTGTTCTACAGCCTGACTCACTGCTCTTTTAACTCAATGAATCGAATGAGTCACAAACTAAGTCAGATCTTTAGATTCTTTTAACTTCTGACTCATTCGATTCCTTTCTATTCTTAGACTCCCCTGCACTTACTTGTGTGACTCAGACGACTCGATTCAGAGAGCTGCTAGTGTGCTTGCCTTGCCCCCTCAGCTCTGGTCGGTGATTGGTTGGTGGGCAGGGAGGGGTGGGGCTGGCAGAAGCCAGCTTCCACTCTAAGATCATATTACGCTCCTCCCTCAGGCTCCCTGCTGCCAGCAGCGTGAGGTGAGCGTCTGTCTGCATTGTCTGTGAACACTGCGGTAAGCAGCCCGGACTTGTTGCACGGGGCTGTTTATTAGAGGAAAACACGGCGCAACCCCAGCCCTGCTACTTGCCCGCAGGGCTAAGCTGCCTGCACAAACTACCTGTCCGGCGTCCAGAACTGCATGTCCCGGGCGTCGGGTGATAGGAATTCCACACCCCTGATACACCAGCAGCCCAGCCCTTCCTGGACCTAGTTCCAGCACTGCCGTACAACCTGGTGAAGTGGCGAGCACCAGAAGGGCAGTTGAAGCTGGTACGGTGGCACGAGCAGTAGTGACCCCGTCGCAGCCACCGCAAAGACGTGCCCGTAGAGCCCCTAGAATCCCTGAGGTGCTGGCAAACCCTGATTGGCAGGCCCAACTTCAGCCGCCCCTGTAGTTTTCCCTTTCACTGCCCAGTCTGGAGTTCGGGTTGAGACAGCTCAGATCGGTTCGGCCCTGGGATTTTTTGAGCTGTTCTTGACTGCGGAGCTCTTGGACTTAGTCGTGGCCGAAACAAATCGGTATGCCACACAATTTATATCCGCCAACCCGGGAAGCTCTTATGCCCAGTCTTTCCGGTGGAAACCAGTCCAAGTTTCCGAAATTAAAACTTTTCTGGGCCTCCTCCTCAACATGGGTCTAACTAAAAAGCATGAATTGCGGTCATATTGGTCCACGAACCCAATTCATCACATGCCCATGTTCTCTGCTGCTATGTCCAGGACACGATTTGAGACCATCCTGCGTTTCCTGCACTTTAGTGACAACAGCACCACTCGTCCCAGAGGCCACCCTGCTTTTGACCGGCTCCACAAAATTCGGCCCCTCATAGACCATTTCAACCTGAAATTTGCAGATTTGTATACCCCTGAACAAAACATCTGCGTAGACGAGTTCCTGATACATTTTACCGGGCGCCTTGGCTTCAAACAATACATCCCAAGCAAGCGCGCCCGGTATGGGGTCAAATTGTATAAGCTCTGTGAAAGGGCCACAGGCTATACCCACAAATTTCGGATCTATGAGGGAAAAGATCAGACCCTGGAGCCGGTCGGTTTCCCTGACTACCTGGGGAGCAGTGGGAAGACAGTCTGGGACTTGGTGTCACCCTTATTCGGCAAGGGGTACCATCTTTAAGTGGACAATTTTTACACAAGTGTGGCCCTCTTTAGGCATTTGTTTCTAGAACGGATTGGCGCCTGTGGCACCGCGTGAACTAGTCGCGCGGTCTTCCCCCAACGGCTCGTTACCACCCGTCTTGCAAGGGGGCAGAGGGCCGCACTGTGTAACGAAGAACTGCTCGCGGTGAAATGGAGAGACAAGCGTGACGTTTACATGCTCTCCTCCATTCACGCAGACACGACAATCCAAATTGAGCGAGCAACCCGTGTCATTGAAAAGCCCCTCTCAGTCCACGACTATAATTTGCTCATGGGAGGGGTGGACTTCAATGACCAGATGTTGGCTCCGTATTTAGTGTCCCGCAGAACCAGACGCTCGTATAAGAAGGTGTCTGAATATTTAATTCAATTGGCTCTGTATAATAGTTTTGTTCTCTACAGTAAGGCTGGGAGAACTGGATCCTTCCTAAAATTTCAGGAAGAGATCATCGCGAACCTCCTGTACCCAGGAGGTTCCGTGGCCCCATCCACCAGTGTAGTTAGCCGTCTACACGAGCGACATTTCCCCAGTGTCGTTCCTGGTACCTCAAACCGACCGCCACCCCGAAAAAAATGTTGTGTCTGTAGCAGGAGTGGAATAAGGCGTGACACCCGCTATTTCTGTCCTGACTGTCCTGACCACCCTGCCCTATGCTTTGGAGAGTGTTTCCGGAAGTACCACTCACAGGTACACTATTAGCATAGGGATCACATCTCACCAGGACAGGTACACAGGGCTATTAGGGCCCATTCACTCACACAGCTGCTGCAAACGTCTCCTTTCACCTGGGACAAAGTGCATAACGCACTTCACCACATCTTTGGGCGATTTGCGCTTTGCACATTTTGACCCATGGGGAAGGAGAGGTTTGTTCTATAAAAGGTAAAAAAAAAAAAAAAAAAAACACCAGTAAGCAAAAAGGTTAATGTTTAGTTCAAAAAGTTAAAGTTTATGTATTCTGTTCCAAAGTTAATAAAATTATTGCGTTGCGGCCTGGTTTTTTTCTTTTTTTTTTACCTTCCAGGTGGACCAACCGATCGACTAGCTGCAGCACTGATGTGCATTTTGACAGAAGCATTGCGCTGCTGTCAGATTACACGCAAGTCGGTGTATGCGGCGCTGCAAGACGAGATTTCTCCTCTGCAGTAACAGATACGTTTGCCGAGGCATACGAGCTGAGGAGGAGGCGGCGTTCCTATGCTTTGGCAAACACTTTGTATATAAAAGAATAAAAATAAAAAATCCCGGCAATGATTTATTCATCCACATCGATTGATGTGAATGGAGAAATCTGGTTTGCCAGGGCATACGAGCTAAGTGGTTATGGATGTTGGGCGGAGCTCCTATGCCCTGGCAGACGCCTTTCCCCTCTTTTTTTTTTGGCAGAGATTTTTTCATCCACATTGATCGATGCGAATGAAGAAATCTGTGCCGTTCATTTTTTTTCTTTCAGCCCAGAGTCTGAACAGAAAAAAAAAATCTCATTACCTGTATGCTCAATATAAGGAGAATAGCAGAAACTCCTAATGCTGGCCATACATGTAATGATTGCGGAGACCCTCAAATGCCAGGGCAGTACAAACAGCCCACAACTGACCCCATTTTGGAAAGAAGACACCCCAAGGTATTCGCTGAGGGGCATATTGAGTCCATGAAAGATTGAAATTTTTGTCCTAAGTTAGCGGAAAGTGAGACTTTGTGAGAAAAAACAAAAAAAATAAAAATCAATTTCCGCTAACTTATGCCAAAAAAAATACATTTCTATTAACTCACCATGCCCCTCATTGAATACCTTGGGGTGTCTTCTTTCCAAAGTGGGGTCACATGTGGGGTATTTATACTGCCCTGGCTTTTTAGGGGCCCTAAAGCATGAGAAGAAGTCTGGGATCCAAATGTCTAAAAATGCCCACCTAAAAGGAATTTGGGCACTTTTGCAGCCTAGATGCACAAAAGTGTCACATCTGGTATCGCCGTACTCAGGAGAAGCTGGGGAATGTGTTTTGGGGTGTCATTTTACATATACCCATGCTGGGTGAGATAAATATCTTGGTCAAATGCCAACTTTGTATAAAAAAAAAAAAAAAAAGGGAAAAGTTGTCTTTTGCCAAGATATTTCTCTCACCCAGCATGGGTATATGTAAAATGACACCCCAAAACACATTCCCCAACTTCTCCTGAGTATGGCGATACCAGATGTGTGACACTTTTTTGCAGCCAAGGTGGGCAAAGGGGCACATATTCCAAAGTGCACCTTTCGGATTTCACCGGTCATTTTTTTCACATTTTGATTGCAAAGTACTTCTCACACATTTGGGCCCCTAAATTGCCAGGGCAGTATAACTACCCCACAAGTGACCCCATTTTGGAAAGAAGACACCCCAAGGTATTCCGTGAGGGTCATGGCGAGTTCCTAGAATTTTTTATTTTTTGTCGCAAGTTAGTGGAATATTAGACTTTGTAAAGAAAAAAAAAAGAAAAAAATAAATCATTTTCCGCTAACTTGTGACAAAAAAAAATAAAAAAATTCTAGGAACTCGCCATGCCCCTCACGGAATACCTTGGGGTGTCTTCTTTCCAAAATGGGGTCACTTGTGGCATAGTTATACTGTCCTGGCAATTTAGGGGCCCAAATGTGTGAGAAGTACTTTGCAATCGAAATGTGTAAAAAATGGCCTGCGAAATCCGAAAGGTGCACTTTGGAATATGTGCCCCTTTGCCCTCCTTGGCTGCAAAAAAAGTGTCACATCTGGTATCGCCGTACTCAGGAGAAGTTGGGGAATGTGTTTTGGGGTGTCATTTTACATATACCCATGCTGGGTGAGATAAATATCTTGGTCAAATGGCAACTTTGTATAAAAAAAAAATGGAAAAGTTGTCTTTTGCCAAGATATTTCTCTCACCCAGCATGGTTATATGTAAAATGACACGCCAAAACACATTGCTCAACTTCTCCTGAGTACGGCGATACCAGATGTGTGACTTTTTTGCAGCCTAGGTGGGCAAAGGGACCCACATTCCAAAGTGCACCTTTCGGATTTCACCGGTCATTTTTTAGATTTCGATTGCAAACTACTTCTCACACATATGGGCCCCTAAATTGCCAGGGCAGTATAACTACGCCACAAGTGACCCCATTTTGGAAAGAAGACACCCCAAGGTATTCCGTGAGGGGCATGCAGAGTTCCTAGAATTTTTTACTTTTTGTCGCAAGTTAGTGGAATATGAGACATTGTAAGGAAGGAAAAAATAATAATAAAAAAATCATCATTTTCCGCTAACTTGTGACTAAAAATTAAGAATTCTAGGGAGTCGCCATGCCCCTCACGGAATACCATGGGGTGTCTTCTTTCCAAAATGGGGTCACTTGTGGGGTTTTTCTACTGTTTGGGCATTGTAGAACCTCAGGGATCATGACAGGTGCTCAAAAAGTCAGAGCTGTTTCAAAAAGCGGAAATTCACATTTTTGTACCATAGTGTCTATAACTTTTACCCAAACCATTTTTTTTTTGTCCAAACATTATTTTTTTTTTTTTATCAAAGACATGTAAGAACAATAAATTTGGCGAAAAATGTATATATGGATGTCGTTTTTTTGCTAAATTTTACAGCTGAAAGTGAAAAATGACTTTTTTGCAAAAAAATCATTACATTTTGATTAATAACAAAAAAAGTAAAAATGTCAGCAGCAATAAAATACCACCAAATGAAAGCTCTATTAGTGAGAAGAAAAGGAGGTAAAATTCATTTGGGTGGTAAGTTGCATGACCGAGCGATAAACGGTGAAAGTAGTGTAGTGCAGAAGTGTAAAAAGTGGCCTGGTCATGAAGGGGGTTTTAGCTAGCGGGGTTGAAGTGGTTAAAGGGGTTGTCCGGGTTCAGCTCTGAACCCGGACATACCCATATTTTCACCCAGACAGCCCCCCCCCATCCCCGATGTTAGCCTCGGAGCATTACATGCTCCGATGTACTCCCTTGCCCTGCGCTAGATTACACAGAACACCCGGCAGTGTGTTCTGTGACGTCACTGGTTCTGATGGGCGTGTTTTAGTGCTGCCCTAGGCGTTTTACTGGCTAGGGCAGCGCTAAATCCCGCCAATCAGTGCCGGTGACGTCACCAGGCTTCCTGGCAGCCCCATGGAGAGCCCGGTTTGTCACTGGAACTCCTGAAAACAACAAAGGAGAGCATTGGAGCATGAACGGCTCCGATGCTCAAGTCAGGGGGGGGGCTGCCTGGGTGAAAATGGGGATATGTCCGGGTTCAGCTCTGAACCCGGACAACCCCTTTAACCAGATTTATCCAGCCTGAGCCACTGTGATAAATATGGTGCAGGTCTAGAGAGTCTGTCTTAGCTTATGCCATCTTTAGGATTACGGTAGTAAATCTGCTCCTATGTTTTACACTGAAATGCTTCACTTACAAACTTTTCTGGTTATTGGGAATTTCATATTGATGGCCTATCTTCAGGATAGGTTTATCAATATCAGATTGGCAGGTGTCTAACTCCTGAGACCCCCACCAGCAGATGTTCTAAGAGGCTGCAACACTTAATAAGTGCTTATGCCTCTTCCTAGGCGAGTGACGTCACCGTACACATTGGTCAAACGGCCTAAGCACGGCTCAGTCCCATTCAAGTGAATGGGGCTGAGCTGCAATATAGACCACAGCCACTATACAATGTATGGCGCTGTGCTTCGTAAGCTATGAAGAGACTGCAACTCTCACTGAAGCTATGGGGAGTTCCGCAGGCTTTTCAAATTGCTGATCGGCGGGGGTACCTGGGGTCAGACACCTGCCAAACTGATAGTTATGACCTATCCTCAAGGATAGGCTAGCAATATCAAATTCTGGGGTAACTCCTTTAAACACTGAAGTGTTTCTGTGTAAAGCAAAGTTGTTTGCGAGTTTGCACTAGAATATTTAAAGTAGCTCCAGATCAGAGCGTCAATGTTAGGCTACTTTCACACTTGCGTTTGATCGGATCCGTTCTGAACAGATCCGATCATATTAATGCAGACGGAGGCTCCGTTCAGTACGGATCCGTCAGCATTAATAACTTAGAAAAATTTCTAAGTGCGAAAGTAGCCTGAGCGGATCCGTTCAGACTTTCAATGTAAAGTCAATGGGGGACGGATCCGCTTGAAGATTGAGCCATATGGTGTCATCTTCAAGCGGATCCGTTCCCATTGACTTACATTGTAAGTCTGGACGGATCCGCACGCCTCCGCCGTGCGGAGGCTGAACGCCACCAGACTGAAGCAGTCTGAGCGGATCCGCATCCATTCAGACTGCATCAGGGCTGGACGGAAGCGTTCTGCTCCGCTCGTGAGCTCCTTCAAACGGAGCTCACGAGCGGACAGCAGAACGCTAGTGTGAAAGTAGCCTTATAAAGTACATCATTGCACTATGTATATGTCAGAGTGTTTACCTGACTGATTCTGTTAAATCCATACTGCTTGAACCTCTCATCATAGGCTGGGACCTGTTTATTTGCAATATAGAATGGTTCCCATGGATCTCTCCACTCAACAACATAAGCAACTGCCAATCTGCCAGAAGTGTCCTTCTCTTGTAAGTTTAGCCAGACTGAATAATTAGTAGGTGCTTGGCATCGTGGACATAACTCTTCGTAAAAAGCCCGCACTTCTCCCACTTGGTACAGTCGCAGCAATTCCTCTTTAGTGCCAGGCAACCGCCGAGTATGTCTAATTTCAAAGGCAGGTACCACAAATACCAGGTGTGGATCAAGCCCTTGCTCAGCCAAATCCAAAAATCCTGACCTCAGCCCCTGACTGGGTACCATATCAATATCAACCACCAATACATACGCTGTACTCCCAAGGCTAGCCCTAGCAACATTTCTTAGTAAGTTATTGGGGTAAGACGCATTCCCTGCATAGTTTATTATATTTGTGCCCATATTTGCTGCCTTGGCAAAGACAGCCTGGCATGTCTGAAGATGGGCAAACTCTGCAGCATCATCTTGTTTGGGAAAATTGATCGCATCTCCAGACTGGCACACAAGATGAATGGACACCCTTTGCCTCACTGAAGGACACAGCTGTGAAAGGGTATAGGCTAACACAGTGGCTACTTTACCCTGAGCAGCACTAGAGACAAACAGTGCTAATGAGATTCTGCCATCCCACCTCTGTACCAGTTCCCGCAAATGCCATAGGTTACTTAGGCTTGCATGAGAAGCCAATGCCACATCGTTTGATTGTCCCCCTTCATGTGACAAAAGGTGACGATAAATTCGATACTGTCCACTGACATCTAGTACACCACCAGACATCAATGTGGCCTTCAAATGATCTTTCTGTTCCCTCTGCCATCTAAGCTCTGTATGAGGTGTGCCCACAAGCACTGGATGGGCAGACCTCTGCTGCTGTTGTCCATGTAAATTAGAGAGAAGAGAGAGGTAGAGAAGTTGAAGTAGGGCAACAAGGAGGAGGGCAACAAGGACCACACGAAAAAATGAGCAACGCACTGCAGTTAGCATTGCCCTTTTTTGGCACGGATACCCACTCCTCATGTGAGATCAACTCCTAAAGAATCCTCAGAAATGGCAGCAGAGCTTGCAATCTACGCCCATCACTGCATTCTGCGTGGTTCAGTAACTTCACTCCAAGAAGATGGACACGTGCGAGTCCTCAGTATCAACCACAGCATCACTACAACTCATTGGCGACCAACCGCTCTCACACTCCTCCTAATCACCGCAAACGGTACACTTATCAGATCTCACTGTGACGCCTCAGAGGCAATAATTACCAACTGACCACTACACGCTGAAGCACGTCCAGCCGAATCCCCGCCCACGACGCCTCTCGCATTCCTACCCAGCACCCCTCACAACTGACTACAGAGAGCATGCGCTTGGAAAAATAACGCCTTAAATTCACAGCGCCCTCTATTGCCCTGGAAGAGAAAGCGAAAGACCAACAAACAAACGCTCATATAGTTTCAATGAAGGTGGATGGTATCTATGCCTCGAATCAAGCATTTAGTAGAAAAATAAAAATAACCAAGTTATAGTAAACAACTTCCAGCAGTAGGTAATGCGTCGCTGCACATAGACATATAGTAGAAATAGGAGAAGCTCCAGAAATATTGGACGAGGTGGCCGAGTGGTTAAGGCGATGGACTGCTAATCCATTGTGCTCTGCACGCGTGGGTTCGAATCCCATCCTCGTCGACATTTTAGTTCGCTAGATAAGAGTTTTATTCTGCATTTTTCCTCTTCTGATATGGTTAGAAACAATAAAGAACCAGTGTGCTGCCTTTCTACCCACAGACTGTACCACCAGGAAGGGTTCCACAAAGCTCCTACTGCGTCTGATGACAGAGATTAATTTAACCGTTCAATAACCAGAATATCTTTAGACTAATCTGTTTGCAGTTTTATTCTTTTTTTTTTTGTATTTAGGGTTAGTGTGCACTACAGGCACTGAATAAAATGTTCGTTTTCACCTGTGCATACATCATTTAGATTTAATCCCTTAATAACCAAGCCTGAAAAGACCTTCAAGGGGTATTCCCATCACAAACAATGGGGGCATATGCTAGGATATGCCCCCACTGTCTGATAGGTGCGGGTCCCACCTACAACGAGAGCGGAGCAGGAATAGTTGTGGCTGGAGGACCCCAGATTTTCAGGGGTCCGTCCACCACCAATCGCTGCGCTCCACTGCTCCCTTAGAAGTGAAGGGGAGAGCACTGCGCATGCGCAGCCCCTGCTCCCATTCATTTCTATGTGGCAGACGGAAATAGCCGAGTCAGTGCTCGGCTATTTTCAACGGCGCCATATAAATAAATGGAGGGCGGCTGCCCAGTACGCCCTCCAGTCATTTCCCCCCTCCGTTCTTATTGTAGGTGCGGGTCACAGAGGTGAGACCCGCAACTATCAGACAATGGGGGCATATCCTAGCCAGTGTAACTGCCAGTCTATTTTTATTTGTGTAATGTGTAGGGGCAGTGACACTGATCATTTTTGTAATATACTTTAATTACTGAAATCATACATTTCTATTACAAAAATAGTCCTTGTGAGTAGGGATGAGCAAACTCGAACTGTATAGTTCGGGTTCGTACCGAATTTTGGGGTGTCCGTGACATGGACCCGAACCCGGATATTTTCGTAAAAGTCCGGGTTCGGGTTCAGTGTTCGTCGCTTTCTTGGCGCTTTTGTGACGCTTTCTTGGCGCTTTTTTAAAGGCGGCAAAGCAGCCAATCAACAAACGTCATACTACTTGCCCCAAGAGGCCGTCACAGCCATGCCTACTATTGGCATGGCTGTGATTGGCCAGAGCACCATGTGACCCAGCCTCTATTTAAGCTGGAGTCACATAGCGCTGTCCGTCACTCTGCTCTGATTAGCGTAGGGAGAGGTTGCGGCTGCGACAGTAGGGCGAGATTAGGCAGATTAACTCCTCCAAAGGACTTAATTAATCGATCGATCTGCAGCTGTGCATCATTGAGCTGCTGAAATTCAATTGCTCACTGTTTTTAGGCTGCCCAGACCGTTTGTCAGTCACTTTTTTCTGGGGTGATCGGCGGCCATTTTGTGTCTTGTGGTGCGCCAGCACAAGCTGCGACCAAGTGCATTTAACCCTCAACGGTGTGGTTGTTTTTTGGCTAAAGCCTACATCAGGGTGAAGCTGTCACACCAAGTGCATTTAACCAGCAATAGTCTGTTATGTTTTGGCCATTTCCTACATCAGGGGCAAGCTGTCACCAAGTGCATTTAACCCTCAATGGTGTGGTTGTTTTTTGGCTAAAGCCTACATCAGGGTGAAACTGTCACACCAAGTGCATTTAACCAGCAATAGTCTGTTCATTTTTTGGCCATATACTACATCAGGGGAAAGCTGCGCCCGTCACCAAGTGCATTTAACCCTCAGTAGTGTGGTTGGTCAAGCTGTCACACCAAGTGCATTTAACCAGCAATAGTCTGTTCATTTTTTGGCCATATACTACATCAGGGGCAAGCTGCGCCTGTCACCAAGTGCATTTAACCCTCAATGGTGTGGTTGTTTTTTGGCTAAAGCCTACATCAGGGTGAAGCTGTCACACCAAGTGCATTTAACCAGCAATAGTCTGTTCATTTTTTGGCCATATACTACATCAGGGGCAAGAAGCCTGATTCTCTGCTATGATATGAAGACTGATTCTCTGCTGACATGAAGCCAGATTGTCTGTTACGGGACCTCTCTCCTCTGCCTGGGTGCTGGGCCTAAATTTATGAAAATGGATTCTTACAGTGGTGGGTGACGTGAAGCCTGATTCTCTGCTATGATATGAAGACTGATTCTCTGCTATGACATGAAGCCAGATTGTCTGTTACGGGACCTCTCTCCTCTGCCTGGGTGCTGGGCCTAAATTTATGAAAATGGACTCTTACAGTGGTGGGTGACGTGAAGCCTGATTATCTGCTATGACATGAAGACTGATTCTCTGCTATGACATGAAGACTGATTCTCTGCTGACATGAAGCCAGATTGTCTGTTACGGGACCTCTCTCCTCTGCCTGGGTGCTGGGCCTAAATTTATGAAAATGGATTCTTACAGTGGTGGGTGACGTGAAGCCTGATTCTCTGCTATGATATGAAGACTGATTCTCTGCTATGACATGAAGCCAGATTGTCTGTTACGGGACCTCTCTCCTCTGCCTGGGTGCTGGGCCTAAATTTATGAAAATGGACTGTTGCAGTGGTGGGTGACGTGAAGCCTGATTCTCTGCTATGATATGAAGACTGATTCTTTGCTGACATGAAGCCAGATTGTCTGTTACGGGACCTCTCTCCTCTGCCTGGGTGCTGGGCCTAAATTTATGAAAATGGACTCTTACAGTGGTGGGTGACGTGAAGCCTGATTCTCTGCTATGATATGAAGACTGATTCTCTGCTGACATGAAGCCAGATTGTCTGTTACGGGACCTCTCTCCTCTGCCTGGGTGCTGGGCCTAAATTTATGAAAATGGACTCTTACAGTGGTGGGTGACGTGAAGCCTGATTCTCTGCTATGACATGAAGACTGATTCTCTGCTATGACATGAAGACTAATTCTCTGCTGACATGAAGCCAGATTGTCTGTTACGGGACCTCTCTCCTCTGCCTGGGTGCTGGGCCTAAATTTATGAAAATGGACTCTTACAGTGGTGGGTGGCGTGAAGCCTGATTCTCTGCTATGATATGAAGACTGATTCTCTGCTGACATGAAGCCAGATTGTCTGTTACGGGACCTCTCTCCTCTGCCTGGGTGCTGGGCCTAAATTTATGAAAATGGACTCTTACAGTGGTGGGTGACGTGAAGCCTGATTCTCTGCTATGACATGAAGACTGATTCTCTGCTATGACATGAAGACTGATTCTCTGCTGACATGAAGCCAGATTCTCTGTTACGGGACCTCTCTCCTCTGCCTGGGTGCTGGGCCTAAATTTATGAAAATGGACTCTTACAGTGGTGGGTGGCATGAAGCCTGATTCTCTGCTATGACATGAAGACTGATTCTCTGCTATGACATGAAGACTGATTCTCTGCTGACATGAATCCAGATTGTCTGTTACGGGACCTCTCTCCTCTGCCTGGGTGCTGGGCCTAAATTTATGAAAATGGACTGTTGCAGTGGTGGGTGACGTGAAGCCTGATTCTCTGCTATGATATGAAGACTGATTCTCTGCTGACATGAAGCCAGATTCTCTGTTACGGGACCTCTCTCCTCTGCCTGGGTGCTGGGCCTAAATTTATGAAAATGGACTCTTACAGTGGTGGGTGACGTGAAGCCTGATTCTCTGCTATGATATGAAGACTGATTCTCTGCTGACATGAAGCCAGATTGTCTGTTACGGGACCTCTCTCCTCTGCCTGGGTGCTGGGCCTAAATTTATGAAAATGGACTCTTACAGTGGTGGGTGACGTGAAGCCTGATTCTCTGCTATGACATGAAGACTGATTCTCTGCTATGACATGAAGACTAATTCTCTGCTGACATGAAGCCAGATTGTCTGTTACGGGACCTCTCTCCTCTGCCTGGGTGCTGGGCCTAAATTTATGAAAATGGACTCTTACAGTGGTGGGTGACGTGAAGCCTGATTCTCTGCTATGACATGAAGACTGATTCTCTGCTATGACATGAAGACTGATTCTCTGCTGACATGAAGCCAGATTCTCTGTTACGGGACCTCTCTCCTCTGCCTGGGTGCTGGGCCTAAATTTATGAAAATGGACTCTTACAGTGGTGGGTGGCATGAAGCCTGATTCTCTGCTATGACATGAAGACTGATTCTCTGCTATGACATGAAGACTGATTCTCTGCTGACATGAAGCCAGATTGTCTGTTACGGGACCTCTCTCCTCTGCCTGGGTGCTGGGCCTAAATTTATGAAAATGGACTGTTGCAGTGGTGGGTGACGTGAAGCCTGATTCTCTGCTATGATATGAAGACTGATTCTCTGCTGACATGAAGCCAGATTCTCTGTTACGGGACCTCTCTCCTCTGCCTGGGTGCTGGGCCTAAATTTATGAAAATGGACTCTTACAGTGGTGGGTGACGTGAAGCCTGATTCTCTGCTATGATATGAAGACTGATTCTCTGCTGACATGAAGCCAGATTGTCTGTTACGGGACCTCTCTCCTCTGCCTGGGTGCTGGGCCTAAATTTATGAAAATGGACTCTTACAGTGGTGGGTGACGTGAAGCCTGATTCTCTGCTATGACATGAAGACTGATTCTCTGCTATGACATGAAGACTGATTGTCTGTTACGGGACCTCTCTCCTCTGCCTGGGTGCTGGGCCTAAATTTATGAAAATGGACTCTTACAGTGGTGGGTGACGTGAAGCCTGATTCTCTGCTATGACATGAAGACTGATTCTCTGCTATGACATGCAGACTGATTCTCTGCTGACATGAAGCCAGATCCTCTGTTACGGGACCTCTCTCCTCTGCCTGGGTGCTGGGCCTAAATATCTGACAATGGACTGTTGCATTGGTGGGTGGCATGAAGCCTGATTCTCTGCTATGACATGAAGACTGATTCTCTGCTATGACATGAAGACTGATTCTCTGCTGACATGAAGCCAGATTCTCTGTTACGGGACCTCTCTCCTCTGCCTGGGTGCTGGGCCTAAATTTATGAAAATGGACTCTTACAGTGGTGGGTGGCATGAAGCCTGATTCTCTGCTATGACATGAAGACTGATTCTCTGCTATGACATGAAGACTGATTCTCTGCTGACATGAAGCCAGATTGTCTGTTACGGGACCTCTCTCCTCTGCCTGGGTGCTGGGCCTAAATTTATGAAAATGGACTGTTGCAGTGGTGGGTGACGTGAAGCCTGATTCTCTGCTATGATATGAAGACTGATTCTCTGCTGACATGAAGCCAGATTCTCTGTTACGGGACCTCTCTCCTCTGCCTGGGTGCTGGGCCTAAATTTATGAAAATGGACTCTTACAGTGGTGGGTGACGTGAAGCCTGATTCTCTGCTATGATATGAAGACTGATTCTCTGCTGACATGAAGCCAGATTGTCTGTTACGGGACCTCTCTCCTCTGCCTGGGTGCTGGGCCTAAATTTATGAAAATGGACTCTTACAGTGGTGGGTGACGTGAAGCCTGATTCTCTGCTATGACATGAAGACTGATTCTCTGCTATGACATGAAGACTGATTGTCTGTTACGGGACCTCTCTCCTCTGCCTGGGTGCTGGGCCTAAATTTATGAAAATGGACTCTTACAGTGGTGGGTGACGTGAAGCCTGATTCTCTGCTATGACATGAAGACTGATTCTCTGCTATGACATGCAGACTGATTCTCTGCTGACATGAAGCCAGATCCTCTGTTACGGGACCTCTCTCCTCTGCCTGGGTGCTGGGCCTAAATATCTGACAATGGACTGTTGCATTGGTGGCTGACGTGAAGCCTGATTCTCTGCTATGACATGCAGACTAATTCTCTGCTGACATGAAGCCAGATTCTCTGTTACGGGACCTCTCTCCTCTGCCTGGGTGCTGGGCCTAAATATCTGACAATGGACTGTTGCAGTGGTGGCTGACGTGAAGCCTGATTTTCTGCTATGACATGCAGACTGATTCTCTGCTGACATGAAGCCAGATTGTCTGTTACGGGACCTCTCTCCTCTGCCTGGGTGCTGGGCCTAAATTTATGAAAATGGACTGTTGCAGTGGTGGGTGACGTGAAGCCTGATTCTCTGCTATGATATGAAGACTGATTCTCTGCTGACATGAAGCCAGATTCTCTGTTACGGGACCTCTCTCCTCTGCCTGGGTGCTGGGCCTAAATTTATGAAAATGGACTCTTACAGTGGTGGGTGACGTGAAGCCTGATTCTCTGCTATGATATGAAGACTGATTCTCTGCTGACATGAAGCCAGATTGTCTGTTACGGGACCTCTCTCCTCTGCCTGGGTGCTGGGCCTAAATTTATGAAAATGGACTCTTACAGTGGTGGGTGACGTGAAGCCTGATTCTCTGCTATGACATGAAGACTGATTCTCTGCTATGACATGAAGACTGATTGTCTGTTACGGGACCTCTCTCCTCTGCCTGGGTGCTGGGCCTAAATTTATGAAAATGGACTCTTACAGTGGTGGGTGACGTGAAGCCTGATTCTCTGCTATGACATGAAGACTGATTCTCTGCTATGACATGCAGACTGATTCTCTGCTGACATGAAGCAAGATCCTCTGTTACGGGACCTCTCTCCTCTGCCTGGGTGCTGGGCCTAAATATCTGACAATGGACTGTTGCATTGGTGGCTGACGTGAAGCCTGATTCTCTGCTATGACATGCAGACTGATTCTCTGCTGACATGAAGCCAGATTCTCTGTAACGGGACCTCTCTCCTCTGCCTGGGTGCCGGGGCCTAAATATCTGAGAATGGACTGTTCCAGTGGTGGGTGACGTGAAGCCAGATTCTCTGCTATGGGACCTCTGTCCAATTGATTTTGGTTAATTTTTTTTTATTTAATTATTATTTTAATTCATTTCCCTATCCAAATTTGTTTGCAGGGGATTTACCTACATGTTGCTGCCTTTTGCAGCCCTCTAGCCCTTTCCTGGGCTGTTTTACAGCCTTTTTAGTGCCGAAAAGTTCGGGTCCCCATTGACTTCAATGGGGTTCGGGACGAAGTTCGGATCGGGTTCAGATCCCGAACCCAAACATTTTCGGGAAGTTCGGCCGAACTTCTCGAACCCGAACATCCAGGTGTCCGCTCAACTCTACTTGTGGATATGGATTAATATTTACTGTCAGCCATGTCCTCACACCCCCCATTTGCTGACAGACAGCAGAGGTAGGGATTTCCCTGCTTCAAAGCCCCCCAGCCCTGATTGTAATTTTATGCACCTCTTGGCATGATTTAGTGTACATGCCAAATAAGTTTCCACTCCCCCCCCCCCCAAGCAAACTGAGTGTCAGTTGGCCAGGAAGACACCCCTCAGGGGGTCCAAGCTTCAAGGAGAAGTTCACACCTCTGTGCAGCAGTTGGGAGCCACCTGAATCTGCAGGAAAAACCCCTGCTGTGGGTATCTGCTTTTGCCTGGATCAATGAGATTTCCTAGACATATTGGCACCTACCTCTCATAAGGAATTATGAATCACCTGGCCATCGCAGGCGCAAACCAGATACATATTTGTGTCACGGTGGCCACGAGGTACAATCCCATGGTCTTTGTTTACTCGTACCCAGTCGGGGTAGGAAGATACCCATATCTCCCCATAGAAGCCACCTACCGGTACCAGGTTTGGGCTCTACTTGTAGCCGGAACCCAGGCAGGTCCATTAGTCCCAGAACCATCTCCCTGTGACCTTCTGGTCTGGAGCTATGACCCCTAAAGGGTTTTGTGGGTCATTCACCGTCAGCCCAGAAGAGGGGGAGTTGACCCCTCCCTGAGGCAGGGAGGGGAAGGGCCGGCTACAGGTTAAAAGCCTGGTGCCAGCAAGTAGGCGGCGTCTTTTCTCTGAAGAGGGGTCACATCCTACACATGTGTTTAGAGGGACCCAGGAAATAGCAGGAGATCACAGCCCCTCGTGTGGCCTCCAGCTCAGGACATCGCCAAGGAACTGTCATCATACTTGGTAACTTACTTTCACACTGCTTAATCCTATTGTAACCATATACCCTGTAATCTGTAACCTCAGACCACTGTATATATATTGTCTGTGTATAGTGTGTTATATCTAGTGTGCTCTTACAGCAATTAAATCTATAATTTAATCTTGTGCTATCTTGTATCTCGATCACGAATCCCCACATCCGTGTTTTGGCCTAGTTATAAGCTACCGCGGGTTGGTTTCTGACCCTATATAATCCTGTTAGCGGACCGGGCTTATATCAAACGAGAAACTGGTGGCAGTTACCCGGGCTGAGTGTGGGCTGTTTTCACTGCGGCAGTGAAAAGGCCCTTCCAGCTTGTTGCCTCTCTGTGCCCGCGTGGACAGGAGGTGTGTGTGTAAACTATACCAGCCTGACCTTACGTGCTCCTCTGGAGGGCGTAACTTCACGTTTTTGGTAAACCCTGTGATCATACCAGGTCTCGTGAGCTCGACGTGGTTGACGTCAGCAGACACGAGGGGTGGTATTCATCACAGTCCTAAAGGAGGGTAAAACTACTGTGAAAAGGGCACAAAGAGGGCACAACTACTGTGAGGGGGCACACAGAATGTGAATAGGGCTAAAGTGTTGCAAGGCTTTTGGAGATACTTTTATAACCCTTGTCAGCTTTATGAAAGTCAACAATTCCTAATCGTAGGTCTTCTGAGAGCTCTTTTGTGCGAGGCATCATTCACATTAGGAAATGCTTCTTGTGAAAAGCAAACCCCGAACTGGTGTGTGTTTTTTATAGGGCAGGGCAGCTGTAACCAACACCTCCAATCTCATCTCATTGATTGGACTCCAGTTGGCTGACACCTCACTCCAATTAGCTCTTGGAGATGTCATTAGTCTAGGGGTTCACATACTTTTTCCACCTGCACTGTGAATGTTAACATGGTGTGTTAATTAAAAACATGGTAACATTTAATTCTTTGTGTGTTATTAGTTTAAGCAGACTGTGATTGTCTATTGTTGTGACTTAGATGAAGATCAGATCACATTTTATGACCAATTTGTGCAGAAATCCATATCATTCCAAAGGGTTCACATACTTTTTATTGCAACTGTATATAGCTGTTACATTGCTCCAACTGACAGGTGTGAACTAGCTCCAGTTTCGCCATTTTAACCCTTTGGGGGGCCCAGTTCTGAGTTTTGCTATGGGGCATCATGATTTATATGTACGCCCCTGTTAACAATTATTAAATTTTTTCTACAGTCATCGTCAGAAGAGGAGGAGCTACCCGGTGAACCACTGTCCTCAACAGGCACAACCAGCCAGCAGACAAGGCAAAGAGGGGATGGAGCTAGGTCTGAACGAGAGCAACAAATGGTGGGTGCCAATGTAGTCAATTTTTTTCAACAGTTATTTTAGTTTTTCTTGTTCGAAATTAAATATTTTTCTCCGGCCACCGCCAGAGGCATTCGGGTTCGTGTAACAATTAAAATTATTATCAAGTGACTATTGATTTGTGTGAACATACCCAAAAGAGGGGGGAAAATGACAGTGCGTCTTATAAAACGATGGTTGACTTTTTTTACAGGGCTGACACTGATATATCGCCGGCCGCTATGCTGCACAGTGTGGCCTGCGATACATCAGTCCAGTGCGGGGAGGGAGGAGGGGCTGGAGGCAACTCACAGCGGGGCCCGGTGCAGTCACTGTATTACACCGGGCCCCGCGCACAGAAGTCTTTGTATGTAAAATCTTTCATTAATCCTTTATACTGTAAATCGCTCTCCTTTTGATAAACTTTACTATCCTAATCGCCTGCATCAGAGCTCACTATTAATGCAGTGTGCAGTCCGGCCGGCGTGTGACTGACGTCACGCTCCTCCTACTTCATTAATGAGGGACCGCACGCTACATTCATAGTGAGTACTGATGCCGGCGATTAGGCTAGTTTATCGATAGGAGAGCGATGGATTCAGAAATAATGAAAGATTTTACATACTTCTGTGCGCGGGGCCCGGTGTAATACAGTGACTGCACCGGGCTCCGCTGTGACTTGCCTCCAGCCCCTCCTCCCTCCCCGCACTGTGACTGATGTATCGCCGGCCACACTGTGCAGCATAGCGGCCGGCGATGTATCAGTGTCAGCTAGTTTATCAAAAGGAGAGCTATTGATTCTATTTTACATACAAAAAATAAAGTACTGTAATGCTGTGAAACATAGGGCCATGAGGGGGACCAGCATAAGATGCTATATGTGTGTCACCCACACATATAGCATCTTATGCTGGCCCCCCTCATGGCCCTATGTGTCACAGCACACATCCCCCATAACAGTGCATCATCCATAGATCCCCCCATAACAGTACATCATCCACAGATCCCCCATAACAGTCCGTCATCCACAGAGCCCCATAACAGTGTCATCTCCAGACCATTAGTTCAAAATCCACCAAAAGCACACCTTTTGGTTAAAAATATTTTTTTCTTATTTTCCTCCTCAAAAACCTAGATGCATCTTATAATCAGGTGCGTCTTATAAAGTGAAAAATACGGTAATATTAATTATATATATTTTTTTATATCGTTATAGAGTTCCAGAGTCTTCACCAGGCAGGATGAGGAAAAAGTTGCCTTTTACTTTGACAATGACCTCCTACTATCAACGGGTGGAGGTGCGCCCACCGGCCGCCAGCACGCAGACCATAATGCGACCCGACTCCTCTGGTATGAGATCTGTGAGGAATTAGTACCAAATTGGGAGGACCTCCGAAAGAGGCAAAGGGATCAGTGGCGTAAATATTGATTTTTATTTATGGAATGCAGGTTGACCCCCCTGTAACGACCAGGGGGGCCAACCGCCCAGACATTTCTGGACAGTCCGTAAAAATAGGTGACTTTTTGCTGTGTTTGTAAAATAAAAAATTAATGTGTCCATGATTTTTTTTTAAGCTGGTGTACGACTAGATTATTTTGGTGGTGACTATCATGATTCTACCACTCACAGTAAATGCAGAAAAATGTAAGCTGTCCATGATTTTGGGATAAGTTGTCCAGAAAAAAAGAATTTTAAAAGTGCGCAAAATTTTTTAAATGTGGGCATAGTTATCACCAACAGTTGTAATGTGTCCCATGATGTCCCCCACCATTAGTAATGTCCCCCATATTTACCACCAACAATTACGCCTCCAATGGTGGCCCCTTACAATTGTAATATCCCCCACATTAAATGTTTTTCTCGTACTTTTTTCCATTGGGGGACACAGACCCCATGGTCTTAGAGGTATTAGTAGGAGGGACACTATGCAAATACAAAA
Organism: Bufo gargarizans; assembly: GCF_014858855.1. NCBI lineage: Eukaryota > Metazoa > Chordata > Amphibia > Anura > Bufonidae > Bufo > Bufo gargarizans. The sequence goes on from NC_058089.1 coordinate 62,018,886, forward strand.
TAGCTCCTCCTCCTCAAGCTATACCCCCCCGACTCCACCAGGAGGAACTCAGTCTTTGCTTAGTGTCTGGTGAAGGAGGTTGACACTCTCTTGATTCATCTCCTTTATGTTATTTTTTTCTAGATGGGGACGCCGGTCGGCATGGCGCCTTCCTGGTCCCTCGTGGAGTGCCCGCCGCCATCTGTGGACGCTGCCTGGCTGCCTCCATCATCCCCCAAGAAGGCAAGTGGATCCGGGCCCGACCTGTTGGCTCCGGCATCCCACCAGCTCCTGGGTCACCTGCTGCCACCCTCCACCAGAGCACTGCACTCCTGGAAAGGAGTCAGAAGTCTGAAGAGGTGCATCCCTGCAGTACCGGCGCTGATCCCTTTATCACAGCGGCACACACCAGCGGTGGACTCCCGCATTTTGGGTTCCTCTGCCTCCCCTGCATGAGCGGCCATACCTTTTTATTAACCCCCGCATCGCCAAGTTCGGCGCCTGGGGACCCTTTCTTCAGTAGTCCTAGAGCTGGAGACGCGCTATTTTCGCGCCTCTATGACGCGTTCAGGGGCGGAGCCTAGCGCTTCACTCCGGCTCCCTCCTCTGTCTACTGTGAGCTCCCCTCTTGCCGGGCGGCTGCTCTCCCGCTCCCTACTCCTCTCTGGTGATTCTGTGCTGTGCCCAGGCAGTAGGATTGTCAGTTTTTTCTGCTGCAGTTATATATCAGTTTGGTTGCCATCATGCCAAAACCTAAGCCTGTTAAGACCTCTTCTCAGACCCCAATAGGGTCCTGTATAGAGTGTGTGACTGGTACCTGTGCCTCCTGCCCTGCCCCTGGACAGAGTCACCCTTCTCCCCCTTCGCTTGCCCAGACCAACCCCCCTCCGGTCACTGTGGAGTCCGCGGCTCCTGCTTGCGCATCCGCCATGTCCAGTGCGGCCGCTGATTTGGCCTTATTCGCCAAGACAGCCATGTCCTTCATGGAACGTATGGCAGGCTCCAGTCCTGCGGCGCCAACCACTCCGTCTCCTCACAGTGGTTCCCGCAGAGGGCGCCTGACTACTAAGAGGCAGCTCGAGTGGCAGCATCCCTCCTCAGATGACTCCGCTACTCCCCTTCGGCTAGAATCATGCTCAGACTCCTCTCCCCTCTCAAGGGAGCGCAGGTCTGAAGGGGGCAGTGTCGCATCTATTGCGCTCCTAGTTCCTCTCCATACGGGAATGCATGTGGGTCCTGGGTCTTATGGTGGCTTCTTTCGAGGGTGTTCCATATGCCCAGTTTCACACTCGCTTGTTATAGCAGGAGATCCTTTCCCTCTGGGACAAAACCTCTCGGGGTCTAGACGATCGCATCCGCTTGTCTCAGTGGGTTCGGGCAGCTCTCCGTTGGTGGCTATCCCCTATGAACCTGAGGTCGGGGAGATCCTTTCTCCCTTTCTCCTGGACAGTCGTCACCACCGATGCCAGCCTCCTGGGTTGGGGCGGCGTTCTCCAGTCTCGCACGGTTCAAGGGATTTGGTCGGAGGCAGAGTCTTGCCTTCCAATCAACATTCTGGAGCTGAAGGCAATTTTCCACTCTCTCTCCCATTGGACCGTTCTCTCTTTGCGGGCCTCCCGGTGAGGATTCAATCGGACAATGCCACGGCCGTGACCTACATCAACTATCAGGGCGGGACCCGCAGCCAGATGGTGATGCAGGAGGTGACGAGAATTCTGACGTGGGTGGTGGTGTCAGCAGTTTACATTCCAGGAGTGGACAACCGGACAGCGGACTTTCTAGGCCGCAACAAGGTGGATCCAGGCGAGTGGTCTCTGCATCCAGAGGTGTTTGAAGAAATCTGCCACAGATGGGGCCGTCCGGATGTGGACTTGATGGCGTCTAGGCTCAACAACAAGCTCCCAGTGTTCCTGGCTCGCGCCCGAGATCTGAAGGCGTACGGGGTGGACGCGCTGGTGTCTATGTGGCAGGACTTCAGCCTCCTCTATGTCTTCCCTCCATTTCCTCTCCTACCGAAGGTTCTACGCAAGATCGCGGCGGAAGAGGTCCCGACCGTTCTCATCGCCCCAGAGTGGCCTCGCCGCGCGTGGTTTTTGGACGTGGCTCGGATGCTGGCGGACGCCCCTTGGCCTCTTCCCGACAGACAGGACCTACTGTCTCAGGGCCCGCTCTTCCACCAGAATTTATGGTCTCTTCTTTTAACGGCGTGGCTGTTGAAACCGCCATCCTGAAGAAGAGGGGTTCTCGGATTCAGTGATTAGGACCATGATCAGAGCGAGGAAGTCTGATTCCTCCCGGATTTACTATCGTACCTGGAAGGCCTTCCTGTCCTTTTGTGAGAGTTCAGGGTTCCCTCCCCTTCACTTTTCCATCCCAACGGTGCTGTCTTTTCTTCAGTCCGGGCTTGAGAAGGGACTGTCGCTGAGTTCCCTGAAAGGTCAGGTTTTGGCGCTGGCCGTCTTTTTTCAGAGGTCTCTTGCTCTTGGGTCCTGTGAAGACCTTTCTTCAGGGGGTGGCACATTCGGTTCCTCCGTATGTTCCCCCGTTGCCTCCTTGGGATCTCAATTTGGTCCTGCGTGCTCTGCAGTCGGCCCCCTTCGAGCCTTTGAGGGAGGTCTCTCTGACTGTTCTCACCTGGAAAGTGGTCTTCCTTGTGGCCATAACGTCCAGGAGCCTTTTCTGGTTTTCCACCAGGATAAGGTTGTGCTTCGTCCGGTCCCCTCCTTTTTGCCCAAGGTGGTCTTTCCCTTCCACCTTAATGAGGATCTTGTCCTGCCTTCCTTTTGCCTTCTCCGGCTAACCCCAAGGAACGCACTCTGCATTCCCTGGATGTCGTACGGGCCCTGAAGGTGTATCTCACGGCTACTGCTTCCGTACGCCGTTCAGATTCCCTATTTGTGGTTCCCGAGGGGCCTCGCAAGGGTCTGGCGGCCTTCAAGGTCACTGTGGCGCTCAGCTCGGCTATTTCCGCGGCTTATCGCGCAATCGTGCCTCTGCGTCTCAGCTGTATAAGGCGGCCACCTGGTCGTCCTTACATACCTTTACAAAGTTTTATGAGTTGCATTCACTAGCTTCGGCTGATGCTGTCTTTGGCCGCAGGGTCTTGCAGGCTGTGGTTCCTGTTTGACCGTTGGACGTTCCTCCTGGCGGTGCTGATATTTTTTCCTACCCCATGGACTGCTTTAGGCCGTCCCATGGTCTGTGTCCCCCAATGGGAAAAAGTATGAGAAAAGGAGATTTTTTGTGAAACTCACCTGTAAAATCTTTTTCTCGTCTTTTCCATTGGGCGACACAGCTCCCTCCCATTCTGCCTGTTGCAGGAGGGGTCTTCAGTTCAGTTTATGTTTGTGGTTGGACCTTATGGCTTGGTCCGATGGTTTCCATAATTTTTTCTTGCTCCTTCTCCTACTGCTTGTGCAACGTCTGAGTTCCTCCTGGTGGAGTTGGGGGGTATAGCCCGAGGAGGAGGAGCTCTTTTGTATTTGTTCCTCCTACTAATACCTCTAAGCTATACCCATGGTCTGTGTCCCCCAATGGAAAAGACGAGAAAAAGATTTTACAGGTGAGTTTCAATCGATAAAATCGAGGAAAAAAAATCTGTTATCTACTTGCATGTGAAAAGGCATTTTCTCCTCTCTAGATTGCAAAGGACTAGAACTTAGTGTGATGACATCAACGCATGATCCAGACCTGCTCACATTGTGACGTCCAGTGCATGAAAACTTCAGCAACACGAAAGTACCCTTCAATGCTTCTTTATTTTCTCATACAAAAGATATACATGTACAGGACGCGTTTCGGAACATCCAAGCCTTTGATAACATATACTGTTAAACTACACAATATATATTAGAAACAACCAATGCATTTGCATATGGCGGGGCCCTATTCAAACCCATCGTGGGCCCACGCCATTGCAAATAGTAGGTATCCCCCACTAGGAAATAATTCTCATATAACACCACATGTAACAAATCCCCAAAAATTCTCTGCTCAATTGAATAATCGCTTTTCTCTAATAGAGTGGATACCGCCTGTTCACCATCCATGTGATCAATGGATGTGCACAGGCTTACCACATCTATTGTAACCAACCAAGAGTCTTTTGATATTGGTCCCACTGTATCAATAACTCTCATGAAATGGGAGGTGTCTAGTAAAAATTATTCAGTATTTTGTACCAAAAGTGTAAGAACTCTTTCTAACAATATTGCCAAGGGAGATAGCACAGAATTTATAGATGCCACAATGGGGCATCCATGAGGGTATATCAAGGTTTTATGTACCTTGGGCAATACGTAGAAAACAGGAGTTACAGGTGATAGGCTCCTCAAAAATATAGACATTTTCTGATCAATGATACCCTTATCAAGATAACAAGTGTGTGGGCAATTTTTCTTTGATTGAAATGACAGGATTCCTCTCCAAAATACAATATGTATCATTATCTGATTACTGGCATCAAATCTCACTTAGTTATCTTGATTTATCCATCTCCACTATAGAGCCCCCTTTGTCAGCAGGTTTTATTACCAAGGTGTCATCATACATCAGAGACTGTAAGGCCATTTTATTCTGCAGGGTAATATTAGATGTCATTCTTGTAAACCAAAAGTCTGTAGAGACAAAATTCTGTCATTTTTTCCTTCATCAATAGTCATAAACGATACCGCCGTATTATCTTTAGCAGCAAAACGTGCTTTCCACCTGATCTTGCAATAGAATTGTTGCAAATCAATTTTCATCTGAAAGCTATCAAATCTCTCAGTAGGACTATATGATAAGACTTTTTCTAGTATACCAAGTTTAGAAGGAATCCAAATTCTAGATGAAAGATTCATGACTAAAGATTGGACAGTACTGAGACCACGTCATGGTGTTTGTGGCCGCTCATCGATGTCTCCTGGCGGACGCTGTCCGCAGCCTCTCCTGTGAAATGGGGGTTGCTGGTCTCGTTTGCCTGCCGAGTACTCACTGCTCGAGGAATAATATCCCCCTCCAGAGGCTCCTGTGTTAACCCCTTGGCGCGAACAGAGGTATCCTGCCATTTATAAACTCTTATCAGCAGGTAATCCTTGTTGTCTCTGAGGAATTTAGATTGCTTTTTTTATTCTGTCTCTCATCGGTAGTTCTGTAGTTGTATGTCAGTCTTTTCTTTTAATTTTGTGAACTCTTCGGACGGGGTAGAATCCATAAGTTGTTGTTCCGTACTATCGATCTCTGTTTGAATATCCATAATTGATTTGTGCAGCTTATCTATGGTCATTAACTCCAATGAGCATTTATTAATAATTCTCTAAAAATTTCGGCAATAGTCCAAATTCTATACTATACAAGTCTGCGCTGTTCCCGCTCCCACTCTCTCTTTTTGTACTCCTTGGTAAGTATTACCAAAACTGGTTGTTGAAGTGACTTGGGATAAAATCCTGCTTGTTTCATTCTCATCAAAAGTCAAAGTAGTAGTATTGTCTGACATAGATAGATTGGTGCACGTGCCAAACAAACAATCACTGATCCAAACAGCTCAGCACCTGATCTCCGGGATGTCGCTCCGGAAAGAATCCAAAGTTCAGTGCACGAAAACTTCAGCAACACAAAAGTATCCTTCAATATTTCAGTTTCTCATACAAAAGATATACATTTACAGAACGTGTTTCTGCCCAAACGGCTCACATAATCTCATAATCACATAAAAACGGCTCACATAATCTCCCTATGGTGACAGAGTGACGACAGTTCCGTCTCTCCTTCAGTGTAGCCAAGTACACACGAGAGGGGCGGGGGCTCACATAATTTCCCTTAACTGACGGAGCAACGACAATTAAGTTGCTTCTCCAGTGTGGCGAGAATGTGTAGCCAAGTACACACTATAGAAGAGTGGTGGGGGCTCACATAATCTCCCTATGCTGATGGAGCGACAACAATTAAGTCACTCCTCCAGCGTGGTGATAATGTGTAGCCAAGGGAAGGGGGCTCACATAATCTCCCAACGCTGACGGAACAACGACAGTTCGGTCCCTCCTCCAGAGTGGCAACAGTGTGTAGCCAAGTACAGTCATGGCCAAAAGTTTTGAGAATGACACAAATATTAGTTTTCACAAAGTTTGCTGCTAAACTGCTTTTAGATCTTTGTTTCTGTTGTTTCTATGATGTAGTGAAATATAATTACATGCACTTCATAAATTTCAAAGGCTTTTATCGACAATTACATGACATTTATGCAAAGAGTCAGTATTTGCAGTGTTGGCCCTTCTTTTTAAGGACCTCTGCAATTCGACTGGGCATGCTCTCAATCAACTTCTGGGCCAATTCCTGACTGATAGCAACCCATTCTTTCATAATCACTTCTTGGAGTTTGTCAGAATTAGTGGGTCTTTGTTTGTCCATCCGCCTCTTGAGGATTGACCACAAGTTCTCAATGGGATTAAGATCTGGGGAGTTTCCAGGCCATGCACCCAAAATGTCAACGTTTTGGTCCCAGAGCCACTTAGTTATCACTTTTGCCTTATGGCACGGTGCTCCATCGTGCTGGAAAAAGCATTGTTCTTCACCAAACTGTTGTTGGATTGTTGGAAGAAGTTGCTGTTGGAGGGTGTTTTGGTACCATTCTTTATTCATGGCTGTGTTTTTGGGCAAAATTGTGAGTGAGCCCACTCCCTTGGATGAGAAGCAACCCCACACATGAATGGTCTCAGGATGCTTTACTGTTGGCATGACACAGGACTGATGGTAGAGCTCACCTTTTCTTCTCCAGACAAGCCTTTTTCCTGATGCCCCAAACAATCGGAAAGAGGCTTAATTGGAGAATATGACTTTGCCCCAGTCCTCAGCAGTCCATTCACCATATTTTCTGCAGAAGATCAATCTGTCCCTGATGTTTTTTTTGGAGAGAAGTGGCTTCTTTGCTGCCCTTCTTGACACAAGGCCATCTTCCAAAAGTCTTCGGCTCACTGTGCATGCAGATGCGCTCACACCTGCCTGCAGCCATTCCTGAGCAAGCTGTGCACTGGTGGCACTCCGATCCCGCAGCTGAATCCTCTTTAGGAGACGATCTTGGCGCTTGCTGGACTTTCTTGGACAGCCTGAAGCCTTCTTAACAAGAATTGAACCTCTTTCCTTGAAGTTCTTGATAATCCTATAATTTGTTGATTGAGGTGCAATGTTAGTAGCGACAATATCCTTGCCTGTGAAGCCATTTTTATGCAACGCAACTTTTGGCCACGACTGTACACACCAAAGACGAGGGGAGGGGGCTCACATAATCTCCTTTAGCTGACGGAGAAACGATAGTTGCTCCCCTAGTGTGGAGAAATTGTGTAGCCAATTAAACATAAAAAGAGAGGGGAGGGGGCTCACATAATCTCCCTACACTGAGAGAGTGACAACAGTTCAGTCGCTCCTCTAGCATGGCAAGAGTGTGTAGCCAAGTACATATTAAAGGAGAGGGGAGGAGGCTCATATAATCTCCCTACGCTGGCATAGCAACGACAGTTTAATCGCATCTCCAGTATGACAAGACTGTGCAGCCCAGTAAACGCCAAAGGAGAGGGGAGGGGACTCATATCATCTCCCTACGCTGACAGAGCGATGATAGTTCAGTTGTTCCTCCAGTATAGCAAAAGTGTGTAGCCAAGTACACACCAAATGAGAGGGGAGGGAGTTCAAATAATCTACCAAATTCTGACGGAGCAATGACAGTTCAGTTGCTCCACCAGAGTGATGTGAGTGTGTAATGTCCCGGAGTGCCATTATCACTTCTTTTTGGCACCTTGCTACTGTTTCTTAAGTGGTAATTTATATTACCTAATGTACCTCTTGTCATCTCCTAATAATGTGCATATTCATTCATGTAACTGGTTATGTAATGTTCATACAATTGCCTGGTCTACCAGCAGATGGCGGCAACATTGGCAAGAAAGTTTCCCTGGAGAGGAACCTTCTCGTTCCATTCCAGCCCTCTCTAGACAGGGAGGAGTTTGGGTAGTGAGTAAGTCAGTCTACCCTACCCCCTCGTGGGGAGAGGTTGTGTGAGGAGTCTTATCTAACTTAACCCCTGCTCGGGGAAGGCAGCAGGCCTGGTCCTGTCTGGACAGGTGCTGTTTGTCCTACGCCAGCCTTATCACTGGAGGTTGTGCACACCCAAGCATAAGTGAGCTTGAGGTACTTCAAAGCAAGGACAAGAATTTCCAAGGATTCAAGTAAGAGACAGACTACAGATAAACTAAGTTCCAGCAGAAGAGGAAAGTTCCTATTTACTCCAGCTAGCATAGCAGCGCTAAGGAAGCTATAGCAGAGCTGAGATTGTTGCAGAGAAGCTTTTGCCTGCCATTGATGCCAATACCTGCTGATGACCAAGATACAGTTTGGAAACTGTTTGGATTGCCATTTATGCCAAGTAAAAGCAACTGTTCAACGTTACAACAAAGTCTGGACTCATCATCCAAGTTCAACTACCCCCTTTTGCACTGCTTTGGACCACATCACGTCTGGGATCCAAGGATATCCAGGTAGGAAAAGCGTGACACGCGTATATAACATCTACAGAGACAGTAGGCCATCCCTGCACCACTCTGGCAATCCTACCCTGGGTACCAACATTACCATCTACAAAGGGGACTCCAAGTCCTCGATGCTTAACTGCAACTGGCGTCACATTAACTTGCTCTATAAGAGGGACATATTTCATAGAAACCTCCTAAGGCGCAAGGGATACCCCAGACACCCTGATAGCAGGTCCGTTGCAAGTGTACAGCAATTAAATGTTAAAGGACAGAGGAGGGGGCTCACGTAATCTTATGCTGACAGAGTGATGACAATTCCATCGCTCCTTCAGAGTGGCGAGATTGTGTAACCAAGTACACACCAGAAAAGAAGGGAGGGGGGCTCCAATAATCTCCTAAAGCTATCAGAGCAACAACAGTTCAGTCGCTTCTCCAGCGTGATGAGAATGTGCAGCCTAGTGCAAATGAGAAGGGAGGGGGCTCACATAATCTCCCTAGGCTGACAGAGCAATAACAGTTCAGTCATTCCTCCAGCATGGCGAGAGTGTGTAGCCAAGTAAACACTAAAGGAGAAAGGAGGGGGCTCACATAATCTCCCAACTCTAATGGAGCGACGACAGTTCAGTTGCTCCTCCAGTGTGGCGAGAGTGTGTAAGCGAAGTCAACACCAGAGAAGAGGGAGCTTACATAATCTCCCAACGCTAATGATGTAATGACAGTTCAGTTGCTCCTCCAGCGTGACAAGAGTGTGTAGCCAAGTAAACACCAAAGATGAGGGGAGGGGGCTCAAATAATCTCGCAAAGCTGATGGAGCAACGACAGTTTAGTAGGGCGAGAGTGTGTAGCCAAGTAAACACAAAAGGAGACAGAAGGGGCTCACATAATCTCCTTAGGCTGACAGAGTGACGACAGTTCAGTCGCTCCTTCAGCTTGGCGAGAGTGTACAGCCAAGTATACACCAAAGGAGAAGGAAGGGGGCTCACATAATCTCCCAACGCTGACAGAACAACGATAGTTCAGTTGCTCCTCCAGAGTGGCGACTGTGTGTAGCCAAGTACACACTAAATGAGAGTGGAGGGGGCTCAGATAATCTCCCTATGCTGATGGAACGACAACAATTAAGTCGCTCATGCAGTGTGGCGACAATGTGTACAGCGAAGTATGGACCAAAGGAGAGGGGAGGAGGCTCACATATTCTCCTTATGCTCACAGAGAAACTACAGTTTAATCGCTCTTCCAGTGTGGCGAATGTGTGTAGCCAAGTACACATCAAAAGAGAGGGGAGGTGGCTCAAATAATCTCCCTACGATGACGGAGCAATGACAGTTCAATTGCTCCTCCAGCATTGCGAGAGTGTGTAGCCAAGTACACACCAAAGGAAAGGGGAGGAAGCTTAAATACTCTCCCTACGCTGACAGTGACAGTCCCTCCTCTAGCGTGGTGAGAGTGTGTAACCAAGTACACATCAAAGGAACAGAGAGGGGGCTCACATAATCTTCCTTTGCTGGCAGAGAAATGACAGTTCAGTCACTTCTTCCAGCGTGGCAAGAGTGTGTAGCCAAGTACACACCAAAACATAGGGAAAAAGGAATGCCATGCAATTTAACAATGTGAACAACAAACGCTTGTGCCAGCGTCTTAGCATTGGGTAACCCAGGAAAGGTAATGAAATGTGCCATTTTGCTAAAACGGTCCACTACCACCAGAATCACAGTCTTCCCCGAGGAACGAGGCAGGTCCGTAATGAAGTCCATGGACAGATGTGTCAGGTGGTCAGGTCTTTCTACTCTCACCTCTTGGGTAGGAAAGAACTAGATCGGGACAAATTTTCAGCTTTCTTGGCTGAAGCGGTTCCCAAGGCAGGAATGGACCCCTCTCTTGACGTTTTGTCTGAACTAATCAGGGAAGAGGAAGTGAGACTGGTCATTGAAGGGCTTAGGCCCAAGAAATCGCCAGGTCCGGATGGCTTAACATCTGAGTGGTACAGGACTTTCAAGGAACAGTTAGTTCCTCCTTTGACTGAGGTCTTTAATGAGTGTCTTTCCTCGGGCACTTTACCAAAGTCAATGGGTAAGTCAGCCCTGATTATTCCGTCAAAGGGCAAAGATCCATCCTGTATTGAGAATTGGAGACCCATATCGCTTCTCAATATGGACAGAAAGATCCTGGCAAAAATACTTTTTAATAGATTGGTGAAGTTTGCACCGAGACTTCTTTCAGGGGCTCAGCACTGCACAGTTCCCGGTCGGAGCACTTCTAGTGCTGTTCCCAGTGTCCGAGAGGCCATGTAGCGGGGCAGGGCGGGCCTTTGGAAGGGGTTTCTTTTGACTTTGGATCAGGCTAAAGCTTTTGACCGGGTGAACCATGAGTACCTGTGGTCTGTCCTTTTGTGGTATGGTCTGCCGGGGAGGTTTGTGAATTGGCTAAAGGCTTTGTATAAAGGGGCTGAGAGTTTCCCGTTGGTTAATGGTTGGTCAGGACAGCCCTTCGAGGTGACCTCCAGTGTCCGTCAAGGATGTCCCTTCAGCCCCTTGCTGTACGTGTTTGCGATCGATCCCTTCATTAGAAGGGTGGATCGTGGACTGTTAGCAGGGGTGGGGATAAAAAAGGCGGGGGCAAGGGGGCCGTCTTTGAGGGTGGTAGCGTATGCGGATGATGTCACCATTTTCAACTCTTCTGGTGAGGAGGTGGGGTGGGTGATGTCGGAAGTGGACCGCTATTCAGAGGTTTCTGGGTCTCAGATCAACCTTGATAAATGCGAAGCTCTCTGGTTGGGAGAAGGAGATCCTACTTTTGATCTCCAGGGCACTCTCCCAGAGCCTCAGAAAACTGTCAAAGTTCTCGGCATCAATTTTGGCCAGGATGAGGACTATCATCAGAAAAATTGGGCAGACTGAAAGATGTCGGTCAAAAGGTGGACCGCTGGAAGGGTTGGTCTTTGACCCTCAGGGAAACGGTTCACCTGTGCAAGGCTTATCTGATCCCGGTACTATTGTACTTGGGCACCGTCTGTGTCCTGCCAGGCTCTCTCTGGGCAACGGTCTACAGCCTGTTTTTACCTTCTTCCAGCCTCCGTTGGCCTTGAGGGATTGCCCAAGTCGGGATCTAGAGGGTGGGTTGACTTTATTAAATTCGGTGAGGATCCCCTTGAAAGTTTGGGATGTGGCTTGGCGTTGCTTCCATGGTAAGCTATATGCAAGGGATAATGTGAAGTGTAGAAACTCTGAGGAAAGGGGTTGTCCCCGGGAGGAGTGCGGTGCTGTGCTGGAAAGTATAGACCATTTCTTGCTTCACTGTCCTTTTAATATAGAGGTCTACAAAAGGGTGGGGACTTCCATCGGCTGGCCTAGGCTGGCTGCCCTATCCTATGCATAGTGGGCCTATGGTGCATTCAAAGACCTGGGTGGACGGGACCGTTGCACTTTATTCCTAGTTAGCGCAGTGGTCAGGTATCACATTTGGTGTGCAAGGTGTCTAGTGTCGACGAGTTCTAAAGTCCTCCCAGTGGAGACAGTATATAGGAACATCATGGGTGACCTGGATAAAGTGCGCTCTCTTGAGAACGAAAGGTTGGGTGGCCCTAAAGTCTCTCTTCTGCGGAGGGGCTTTTATTTCAGGGTACACTAACCGAGTAACTCTCAGCCCTGGTGATGGGCTGGCATAACACTATTAGATTTTTGTTTTGTTTTATGATGAAGCAGGATGGTTTGGTTTACAGGCACTGAACCATAGCTGAAAAGTCAGATTTTGTGTCATGTATTATATGATAAGTATATTGTATATGTATTATATAGGGACTTAATGTTTTGGGGTTAGTCAGGTTGGGAGGGGGGTTTGGGGGGTTATGTATATATTTTTATATGTTTGTGTGTATAATAAAAAAAATATATATATATTAAAAAAAATATAAAAAAAATAATTTTTTTTTTTTCCTTACAAACCGGTCAGCCCCAGTCTGACTGGGGAGAACTATGGAACTGGAGAAGCTTGGGGTTATCCTCTTGAACTTCTGTGGGAGACCGGTTTGGTGTGTTATGTGGGGACGGGTGATGGGTTATAAGTTAGATTTAGGGTTATGGATAGGTCTTGTATATATTGTATATACTGTATATATTGTTGTCTTTTAATTTATTTATTTATTCCTTTAGTTTTGTCCTAGTTATCTAAATATGTTGATACTTAAATATGTAAATAGTGTATGGATGTGCATGAATGGGTACTATGAATGTAGAAGGGGGGTGAGGGGTGCGAGTCTGGCCGGGTTAAGTCCTTCATTGGGAATGGTCATTGTATTATTATTTTGTTACGATTTAAAATAAAAAGTCCTGCCGAGTTTGGGTGCTGCTTAAATACTGTGAGAATGACAGCTTTTTAAAGGTTTCTCATTGAAGTCAATAGGAAAAATACGATTGGTTGTTTGTGGCTCTGCCCACATTTTAGCGTCCCCAAAATGAGATATACATTGTCACAGTCCTCCAGTGACCAACTGTGCCAAGTTTCCCAGAACCCTGCCATTAACACTGTAAGATCAGCGGCAGTTTTAAATTTTCCCATTAAAACAACTGACTAAAATTTGATTGGCCGTTGTAGAATCCGCCCACTTTTTATAAATTTTTACATTTGTCACACACTGACCCACCCTGCCGAGTTTGGGTGATGTGGCTTAAATACTGTCAGAATGACAGAGTCCCCAAAATGTGACAGAAATTCTCAGGTTGACCCCATGACTAAGTGACCCAAGTTTTGCGAATTTAACTTAAAAGCTGTACGAGTGGCAAAAGTTTTAAATTTTCCAATAAAAGTCTATAGGAAAAAATGGGTTCTTCGGGGGGCCGCCCCAGGGGCCCGCAGGGTGGGATCGCTTAACAAAGCACAAGCAACCTATTCGGGTATGTGCCGAACAAGTGTGCAAAGTATGGTAATTGTACTCCTGTGGGAGGAGTAGCGTATAGAAAATTGCAAAATTTGCTAGCTCCGCCCACTCTGGCCCACAGTTTTGTTCGGGGTGACACCAACAGTATGTGATCCGAGTTTGGGGAATGTAGCTTCAAAACTGTGCGGGTGAGAGCGACTTGAAAATTTTCCCTGTCAAAGTCTATGGGAAAAAAGTGGTGTTTTGGGGCCCGCCACAGGGGCCCGGAGGTTGGGAACGGTTATTAACCCCTTCACGACCGCAATCTGTATATATACGTGATAGCTGCACATGCCCCGTAGAGCTATCACGTCTATAAACGTCAAACCAGCTCTTTAATCCAAGCGCTGCAAAGCGCTTGGATTAAAGCTTCTGCCCGAGCCCTGCTGCTGTCATGGATAGCATACAGTGCAGTAATGCCGGCAAGGGACCAATCAGAGTGGCCCCTTGCCGACAATCGATCCGATTGGTTAGTCTCTGCAGACTAACCAATCGGATCGCGGCAGTGAAAAAATGCCGGTTTCATGCTCTGATCTGCGCTGAAATCAGGTAGGGTCCTCGTAATACCCCCCCACGATCTGTGCCCCCGATCTGTGCCTGTGCCCCTCCAAGCCCCCCCTTGTGTCCGCCTGCAGCTCATCTCCTAGAGGAAGCTGCCCTGATGCAGTCCGCCCCCGCCCCATGCATTCATTCTCACCTGCCCCTCCTGCCCCAGCCTCCCTCAATATTGGCGGCCATACCCCCCTGATGCCCCCCTTTCCAGCGCTGCCCCCGATCCCCCCCCTTCCAGCGCTGCCCCCTGCTGTGTGTAATGGCGGTGGCTCCATTACTGAGCCGCCACCATCAGCAGAGAGTGTCAGCTCTATGCTGACACTCTCCTGTAACCCCATAGATGCCGCGGTTGCGGCATCCATGGGGTTAATAGAGGGAGGGAGCTCCCTCTCTCAACCATCCGGGCTGCAGCGCTGTGATTGCAGCACCCGATGGTGGCCATGGCAACAGACGCTTTGCAAAAGCGTCTGCTGTTGCCACCTACAGGTCATTACAGAGCATCTAATAGTATTATACTTTGCAATGCAAGAGCATTGCAAAGTATCAGCCATCAGCCCCACTGGATCTTCATGATCCAAGAGGGACTTGATAAAAAAAGAAAGTGAAAATAATAATAAAAAAAAAAAAAGTAAATTAAAAAAAGAAATTGCCTTTTCCTATAAAAAAAAATGAAAAAATAAAATAAAATACACATATTAGGTGTCACCGCGTCCATAATGACCGTCTCTATAAATATATCACATGATAGACCCCGTCGGATAAACACCATAAAAATAAAATTAAAAAAACAGTGCCAAAAAAGCAATTTTTGTCACCTTACATCACAAAAAGTGCAACAGCAAGCGACCAAAAAGACTTATGACCCCCAAAATAGTACCAATCAAACCGTCACCTCGTCCTGCAAAAAAATTATACCCTATTTAAGACAATCGCCCAAAAATTTTTAAAAGCTATGGCTCTCAGACTATAGAGACACTAAAACATCATTTTTTTTGTTTCAGAAATGCTATTATTGTGTAAAACTTAAATAAATCAGAAAAAGTATGCATATTAGGTATTGCCACGTCCATAACGATCTTCTCTATAAAATTATCACATGACCTAACTCCTCAGATGAACGCTAAAAAAATAAATAAATGAAAACTGTTCCAAAACAGCCAATTTTTGGGTCACCTTGCCCCATAAAGTGTAATAATGAATGATCAAAAAATCCTATGTACCCAAAAATGGTACCGATAAAAACCTCAACACTTTCTGCAAAAAACGAGCCCCTGATCGGCAGAAAAATAAAAAACATATGGCGTTCAGAAAACCAATCCAGCACAATCTGCCTTCCAAAAACCGTATGGCATTCCTTTCCTTCTGCGCCCTGCCGTGTCCCCGTACAGCAGTTTACAACCACATGTGGGGTGTTTATGTAAACGGCGGAATCAGGGTAATAAATATTGAGTTTTGTTTCGCTGTTAACCCTCAATGTGTTAAAGAAAAAAAAAAGACAAAATGGAAAATCTGCCCAAAAAGTGAAATTTAGAAATTTCATCTCCATTTTCCCTTTAATTCTTGTGGAACGCCTAAAGGGTTAACAAAGTTTGTAAAATTTGTTTTGAGTAACTTGAGGGGTGTAGTTTCTACAATGGGGTCATTTATGGAGGTTTTCACTATGTAAGCCCCACAAAGTGACTTCAGACCTGAACTGGTCCTTAAAAAGTGGGTTTTGGAAATTTTCTTAAAAATTTTAAGAATTGCTTCTAAACTTCTAAGCCTTCTAACATCCTAAAAAAATAAAATGACATTTCCAAAATGATGCCAACATAAAGTAGACATATGGGGAATGTTAAGTAATAAATATTGTATTAGGTATGACTTTCTGTTTTAGAAGAAGAGAAATTTGAAAAAATGTGAATTTTTCAAAATGTTTGGTAAATTTGGGATTTTTTCATAAATAAAGGTGAAGTATATTGACTCAAATATACACTCACCTAAAGAATTATTAGGAACACCATACTAATACAGTGTTGGACCCCCTTTTGTCTTCAGAACTGCCTTAATTCTAAGTGGCATTGATTCAACAAGGTGCTGATAGCATTCTTTAGAAATGTTGGCCCATATTGATAGGATAGCATCTTGCAGTTGATGGAGATTTGAGGGATGCACATCCAGGAAGCTCCCGTTCCACCACATCCCAAAGATGCTCTATTGGGTTGAGATCTGGTGACTGTCGGGGCCATTTTAGTACAGTGAACTCATTGTCATGTTCAAGAAACCAATTTGAAATGATTTGAGCTTTGTGACATGGTGCATTATCCTGCTGGAAGTAGCCATCAGAGGATGGGTACATGGTGATCATGGAGGGATGGACATGGTCAGAAACAATGCTCAGGTAGCCCGTGGCATTTAAACAAAGGCCAATTGGCACTAAGGGGCCTAAAGTATGCCCAGAAAACATCCCCCACACCATTACACCACCACCACCAGCCTGCACAGTGGTAACAAGGCATGATGGATACATGTTCTCATTCTGTTTACACCAAATTCGGACTCTACCATTTGAATGTCTCAACAGAAATCGAGACTCATCAGACCAGGCAACATTTTTCCAGTCTTCAACAGTCCAATTTTGGCGAGCTTGTGCAAATTGTAGCCTCTTTTTCCTATTTGTAGAGATGAGTGGTACCCGGTGGGGTCTTCTGCTGTTGTAGCCCATCCGCCTCAAGGTTGTGTGTGTTGTGGCTTCACAAATGCTTTGCTGCATACCTCGGTTGTAACAAGTGGTTATTTCAGTCAACGTTGCTCTTCTATCAGCTTGAATCAGTCGGCCCATTCTCCTCTTACCTCTAGCATCAACAAGGCATTTTCGCCCACAGGACTGCCGCATACTGGATGTTTTTCCCTTTTCACACCATTCTTTGTAAACCCTAGAAATGGTTGTGTGTGAAAATCCCAGTAACTGAGCAGAGTGTGAAATACTCAGACCGGCCTGTCTGGCACCAACAACCATACCACACTCAAAATTGCTTAAATCACCTTTCTTTCCCATTCTGACATTCAGTTTGGAGTTCAGGAGATTGTCTTGACCAGGACCACAACCCTGCATGCATTGAAGCAACTGCCATGTGATTGGTTGACTAGATAATCGCATTAATGAGAAATAGAACAGGTGTTCCTAATAATTCTTTAGGTGAGTGTATGACTATCATGTAATACAATGTGTCACAAGAAAACAATCTCAGAAGGGCGTGGATAAGTAAAACTGTTCCAAGGCTATTACCACCATGTCAGATTTGTAAATTTTGACCTAGACACTGGGGCATCAATGACCCTTGGTCATGAAATGGTTAAAGCACAAGCAATGAACTTCGCTATAGGACGAAGAAGTGTGGAAAGTTTGGGGTACGTACCCCTAAAACTGTAGGAGGAGTAGCGTTTAGAAAGAGAGGGGGTGCCAAGAATAATAATAACTAGATAGTGTTGTTTCTGAAGAAACCACAGGATGTTGTCTTGAAATCTGATTGGCTGTTGGTGGCTCCACCCGCTTTTTTTAATTTTAATCCCAGTACTCCAGAAGACTGTGCCAATAAAAGTCTAAGAGCAGTGGCAGTTTGAATTTTTCCCATTTAAACAAATGGCTAAAATTTGATTGGCCATTGTAGACTCCGCCCAGTTTTTATAAAATCTTGACCCCAGTCACCCAATAACCTATGGAGCCAAGTTTGAGTATTCTGGATTAAATGCTGTAAGAATGACAGCAATTAAAATTTTCTCATTAAAGTCAATAGGGAAAATCTGATTGGTTGTTGTTGGCTCCGGCCACTTTTTCATTTTTTGAAGTGGAATTAACCTATGACCTGATTTCTGATATTTGAAGCCCCTGACATCAATAATGGCAGCATTTTACAATTTTCAGCATTTTTCAATTTTCCCATTGAAATCAATCAAAGAAATCTGATTGGTTGTTTTTGGCCCCGCCCACTTTTCTGAATTTCAATCCTAATCCTAAATTGTCCAACTGTACCAAGTTTGGGGACCCTGCCATTAGCAGTCTAAGATCAGTGGCAGTTTTAAATTTCCCCATTAAAACAACTGACTAAAATCTGTTGGCCGTTGTAGACTCCGCCCTCTTTTTATAAAATTTGGACCCCAGTCACCCAATGACCTATGAAGCCAAGTTTGGGTATTCTGGCTTAAATACTGTAAGAATGACAGCAAATAAAATGTTATTATTAAAGTCAATAGGGTAAATATGATTTCTTTGTTGTTGGCTCCGCCCACTTTTCAATTTTTTTAAGTAACCTATGACCTGATTTCTCATATTTGAAGCCCAAAACATCAATAATGGCAGCATTTTTCAATTTTCCTATGAAATCAATCAAATAAATCTGATTGGTTGTTTTTGGCCCCGCCCACTTTTCTAAATTTCAATTCTAATCCTAAATTGTCCAACTGTACCAAGTTTAGGGACCCTGCCATTGACAGTGTAAGATCAGGGGCAGTTTTAAATTTCCCTATTAAAACAACTAACTAAAATTTCATTGGCCGTTGTAGACTCCGCCCACTTTTTATAAATTTTGACCTTTGTCACACACTGACCCACCCTGCCAAGTTTGGGTGCTGTGGCTTCCTGCTTGCATCACTTCCTGTCAGCTGACCAGTGTGACATCATCCCAGGTACTGGAAGGTGAGAGCTGCAGGAAAGGCTTGGAGGCAGGGCCTGGAGGCCACTGGTGTTTGCCAGGGGGAGCGCTGCCCTTTCCCCAGGGGGCGTTCTCTCCTAGTATGGACACCCGGTCTGCGGCCCTCCGGCGTTCTATATCGGGTAACCGTAACAGTGTCACGGCGATGGAAGGATTCGCAATAGATCTGACACAGGATACGCCTGCACCTGTGGTGGAGGTGGATATTGAAGGAACAGAGAGACCATGCAGTCCAGAGGCATTGGACACTGTGTGTGAAGGGACGCAACTATCGGGGGTAGTGTCGCAGCCAGGAGGAGGTAAGCGACATGGGACCTTTGCGAACGTTTTGCAATCCAGCGCCCCAGAGAGGAGCACAGTGGGAGGGAGAGGCCTGGAGACCCGACTCTCGGGAAAGACCCGCGGAAATATTAAAAAGGGCAGAAGCTTGGACTCGACCATTGACCAGGCCGGCGTCCATGTGGTTAAGCCTGGCAATGGAAAAATGTCCACTGCTGAACAAGTGGTGGGCACGGTCAAAAAGGGTTTTGCTGCTAAACAAGCAGCGCGGAGGTTGGTTGGCCCTAAAGTGTCAATGGACAAGCAGATGGGAAAGATGGAGGTAAAGGTGTCTAGGAATGTGATTTCTGGTGTCAGTGAAGCAAGTGTATCTCACCCTGGAGAGTCTGGTTTGTCTCACCTAAGTGGGGCTGGTGTTGATGAGACCAAGGTGATCCGCAACTGGGGTGTGCAAGGCCCCACAGATACTGCAGACATTTTTGCTTCCAGAGTGGTATTATATCTAAAGCTATATGATGAAATTAAAAAAAGACTTTAAAAAAGCTAAATTGGAACACAAAAATATGAAGCTACAGGAGGGCTTATTGCCTAAGCGTAAAAAAACTTTTCTTTCCTCTAAGCTGGATAAGCTAGAGGAGGAGATAATTAACCTGGAAGAGAAGAAACTGGCCATAGAAAAAAATGGCGGTCCATTTATGGAAAAATTCCGAAATGACAGATGGTTTGAAAACATGTTAGGTGCTGAGTCTGGCTCTCCTGGTCCGCCAGGGCTGCGGATCAGGAGCCCGAGTAAAACAGCAGTGTCTGAAAATTCTGAGCAGGTCTCCTTGCCAGCAGGGCAAGGGGGAACCCTCTTGGAGTCAGGGAGCAGCCTCCGGGGATGAAAGTGAGTCTGGTGGTGGACTGATATTGCAAAGTATTAAGCAGCTGGAATCCCCGGTAGGTAGGCTCTATTTTGGAGATCAGGAGATACCTGAAGAGGAGAAGGTAAAAGGAAAAAAAATATAGAACCAAAGTTGTGGAGAGAGAGGTGTTGGTGTATGGCCCTTCAAACACTTCAAAACCCGCTGCTGAGCCCAGCCTAGCTCCTGATGTGGAGCTAGGTTGTACAGAGCAGTAGATTATGCGGGCAAGGTAAAGACGGATGAGGTGAGGGCGGACAAGGTCGTGAAAAGTGCGGACAAGGTGGCTCCTTCTGCGGTAGAGGGGGTGGTGGTACCTGCGAAGGCACCACTGAGGTCAGGAGTGACAACAAGGAAAGATTAAAAAAAGTGATGGCAAAGTAATGGAGCCAGTACAGAATACAGTGGTGATTAAGGGTAGAAGTGGGGAGAACCCAGCCAGTCTAAGGGGAGTGAGTGGTGGTTCCAGGGGAAAAAGTGATAAGCATGTGGTGAAAAGTGGAGTGAACGATGCAAAAAGAGATATGAAAGGTAGTATGAAAGAAGGGGAGAATGGAGTCAGTAATGCAGGACCATGTGTGGATGCAAGTGTGGATGCAAGTGGGAATACAAAAGTAAGTGAAAATATGGAAGTGAGTGGAAATGATGTAAGTGGGAATGTTGTAGGCGGTAAAAATGTGGATATTGAAGAATATGATGAAAGGATTTTGACTGCTGAGGATATGGAGAAATTGAGAAAAGAGGAGGAGGAGGAAGAAAGGGTGAGAAAGGGAAAAAATGCAAAACGTACGTTTTCAAATATCGTTCAGCAGGGAACAAGGGACTCTTTGCCCACAGGATCTGGCAAGGATAACTTGCAACGGCGCCTCTTGGGGGCCTTGAAAGAGGGTGCGGAGACCTCCATACAAGTAGAAAGACTCTGGACGGAGAGACACGGGCTGAGAACCTTCCGAGAGCAGAAGGGGGGTGAGATCGTCTGGACTCACCCCACACCTGGGGGGGACCGTAGGAATTTGGCCCGTTTGTTTTGGAAAGGTGAGGAAGCAACACCTTCCAGGAAGACTGTTGTGGAGCTTTTCCTGCAGATGGGTTTTGAGGCGAAAGACATCTATGCCCTCATCCATCCCTACGGGACCAAGTTCTTTGATGTTAGCTTTGTCCGACCAGAGGGGCTTGAGCTCTTCTGGTCTAGATATGAGCTGAAAAAGAGCACCCCGGAGTGGTAGGGTTTTGCCGTCCAGGCTATCACCCGCCAGAACAAGGTGAAGAAAGTGACTGTGTTAACTTCTAATGAGTCTCTTTCTAGTGTAGACATAGCGACCTGGCTGAGTCGCTACAGTGAAGTGGGCTACCCAGCCAAGGTTCTGGACGAGCACAATATTTGGTCAGGGGCCTGGACCTTTAACGTGATGTTGAGGGCCCAGGGAAATTCTGCTACCCATATCCCCTCCTCGGCCTTCATAGGGAGGGATCGGATAATGTTTTTTTCCAGGGGCAGCCAAAGGTCTGCCACAGGTGCGGCGGCCCCACACACTTCAGTGCACAATGTAAGACCCAGAGGTGCGTGAGGTGTGGAGGGAGTGACCATCTTGCCGCAACCTGTCGGAAGATCAGGTGTAACCTGTGTGGGGACCTGGGTCACTCGTTTAGTCGCTGTCCTCTTGCCTTTGCCAACCAGGCTCAGGGACAGGCTCAGAACCAGGCAGATACTAGCCGCATGGCTGGGCCTACAGTTGGTGAAGAGTCTGCTGCTGGGAATGGGCAGGCTGGTGAGGGGACAAGTGCCGGGGATCCCAGCACTGGAGGAAGCATAAAGGATTCCAATAAGGTAAAAAAAAAATTATAGCAAGTGCCAGGCGGCAGGAACAACGCCGTAAACAGAGGGCGCAGGAGGCAGCTGATCCCTCAACTGGTACCCTAGTTGAGAATCCGGCCAATAGTGGCCAAGATGACAGTGATGATGATGGGAGCTCCGGAGTTCATCCCAGGAGGCCAGCCTCTCCGCTGTACTCTGTCTCCTCAGGTGGGGATAGTGTGGCTGAGGAGGACAGTGAATGGTTGGTGAGGAGGACAAACAAGCAGGGTAAGAAGAGAAACAGCAAGAGAGAGGGCAGGAAGGCCTCTCTTGAGTAGGATCCGTCCATCCCACTCTCCCTTTACCAGATAACAAGGAAGGTTTCGGCTGGTGCCCCTCTTGTGAAGGTCTCCAACCGGTATGGCGTTCTAAGCGATACCTCAGAGGCTGGCTTGGCCGAGGGGGAAGCGAGGGATGCAGTGCTGGAGGGTGAGAAGGACTCCTTGCGGGTTGCCGGGCCCTGCCCTTCAGAGGGGAAACCTTCTGGAGGGGGGGCCAAGTCAGATCCTGTGGGCAAAGAAAATTGTGATATGGATGTCTCCAAATGCCTGAAAAGGCGGAAAGAAAGTGAGGAGTAAGATGGTTGTGTTGGTGAGGGTGGCGGTGGGGTTAAGAAGAAAGCTATCTAGTTCAATCACTTATGATGGCGGAACTCATCCTGCTGACGCTAGCAAGCATTAACGTTGCTAGCATTAAGTCAGATGTGGCTCGTTATGTGGCCTTTGATTTTTTCAGCCATTTTGATGCTGATATTTTATTTTTGCAAGAGACCTGGTTGACTTCCACAGAGTTGATGGAGAAAGCAAAGAGAGAGTGGAGGCATGGTCCATCTTTCTGGTCTCTTGCGGCCGAACCATGTAGCGGGGTAGCGGTACTTTTTAAAACCGCTGGAAGAGTGGAATGCAGGAAAGTAATTGAACTAGAAATGGGAAGATGCCTGATCCTGGATGTGCTCATGGGAGGACAAGAGCTGAGGCTCATTAACATCTATGGTCCACAAACTGTGTGGGATCGTAAATGTCTCCTCATGAGGATTAAACCTTACCTTTTTTCCAGCCGCCAGGTGATCTTTGGTGGAGACTTCAACAATGTGACAAGAGTCTGTAATAGGGGAGGCTCCAAAGTCAGTCTGGATACTGATGGCGTCGTATTGAGTAAGATAGTTGAGGAAGCTAGTCTGGTGGATGCTCATTTAAAGCATAAGCCAGACCACGTGGACTTCACCTTTCATCAAGGTAGCCATAGGTCTAGAATAGATAGGTTTTATTTCAAGGGGGAAGCTGTTTTCTCGGTTTTGGAGACTGAGGAAGTGGTTTTCTCCGATCACTGTTTAATTTGTTTTTCTTTGAATGTTGCAGAGACCTCCTGTATGGGCAGAGGTTTGTGGAAGTTGAAGTCATCTCTCCTGGAAGATGCGACAATAAGACAATCCTTCGAGGAGTTCTTTCAGGGCCAGGAACCGTTAGTGAACCTCTGCAACAGTAAGTCAGAGTGGTGGGAGATGTTTAAAACAAGGAAGGCTAGGTTTTTCCGAGAGCTTTCATACCTCAGGTGCCAAGACAGAAATAATCTGTACCAGGAACTGAGGAAGAAACTTGAAAGTCTGGTCTCGACGGGGGTAGCCGTGAGGATATTTCTCATGTGAAGTCCTTGCTTAACAGGTGTCAGGTACACATCTTGGTTGTCGAGAGGGATTTCGGGAAGTGCCGCTTGCCCAACCCTTACGGCAACTGTAAGATGTCAGTAAAACGTAAGCTAGTGACAGGCCTGATTGATAGTACAGGATCCCTGAATAGGTCCAAATCAGGGATCCTGGAGGTGGTCAGGTCTTTCTACTCTCACCTCTTGAGTAGGAAAGAACTGGATCGGGACAAGTTTTCAGTTTTCTTGGTTGAAGTGGTTCCCAAGGCAGGAATGGACCCCTCTCTTGACGTTTTGTCTGAACTAATCAGGGAAGAGGAAGTGAGACTGGTCATTGAAGGGCTTAGGCCCAAGAAATCGCCAGGTCCGGATGGCTTAACATCTGAGTGGTACAGGACTTTCAAGGAACAGTTAGTTTCCCCTTTGACTGAGGTCTTTAATGAGTGTCTTTCCTCGGGCACTTTACCAAAGTCAATGGGTAAATCAGCCCTGATTATTCTGTCAAAGGGCAAAGATCCATCCCGTATTGAGAATTGGAGACCCATATCGCTTCTCAATACAGACAGAAAGATCCTGGCAAAAATACTTTTTAAAAGATTGGTGAAGTTTGCACCGAGCTCAGCACTGCACAGTTCCCGGTCGGAGCACTTTTAGCGCCGTTCTCAGTGTCCGAGAAGCCATGGAGCGGGGCAGGGTGGGCCTTTGGAAGGGGTTTCTTTTGACTTTGGATCAGGCTAAAGCTTTTGACCGGGTACCATGAGTACCTGTGGTCTGTCCTTTTGTGGTATGGTCTGCCGGGGAGGTTTGTGAATTGGCTAAAGGCTTTGTACAAAGGGGCTGAGAGTTGCCCGTTGGTTAATGGTTGGTCAGGACAGCCCCTTCGAGGTGACCTCCGGTGTCCGTCAAGGATGTCCCTTAAGCCCCTTGCTGTACGTGTTTGTGATCGATCCCTTCATTAGAAGGGTAGATCGTGGACCGTTAGCAGGGGTGGGGATGGAACTGGTGGGGGCAAGGGGGCCGTCTTTGAGGGTGGTAGCGTATGCTGATGATGTCACCATTTTCACCTCTCCTGGTGAGGAGGTGGGGTGGGTGATGTCGGAAGTAGACCGCTATTCAGAGGTTTCTGGGTCTCATATCAACCTTGATAAATGCGAAGCACTCTGGTTGGGAGAAGGAGATCCTACTTTTGATCTCCAGGGCACTCTCCCAGAGCCTTAGAAAACTGTCAAAGTTCTCGGCATCAATTTTGGCCAGGATGAGGACTATCATCAGAAAAATTGGGAAGGCAGACTGAAAGATGTCGGTCAAAAGGTGGACCGCTGGAAGGGTTGGTCTTTGACCCTCAGGGAAAGGGTTCACCTGTGCAAGGCATATCTGATCCCGGTACTATTGTACTTGGCACCGTCTGTGTCCTGCCAGGCTCTCTCTGGGCAACGGTCTACAGCCTGTTTTTCCAGATGTTATGGGGAAACAGGCTGAACCTAGTTAAGAGAGATGTCACTTACCGACCAAGGAGACAAGGTGGGTTGGATATGGTCAACCCAGTGGTATTCCTAACGAATACCTTCTTAAAAGCTAACATTGCAATCCGCTCCTTGGTGGGTGAATTTCTGTAGGGAATGGTTTCGGCCCTTCTTCCAGGAATGGGAGACAGGAGGGCGTGTGAAAGACCTACACTCGTCAAGGCAGAGATATCTCCCGGCTTATGTTGCCCCGGTCCTGAGAATTATAAAGCGATGGGGACTCGGGAGGGGAGAAATAGAGACCAAGTTGAGGTTCGACCTTGATTTTAAGGTCCTGTCTACCTTCTTCCAGCCTCCGTTGGGCTTGAGGGATTGCCCAAGTTGGGATCTAGAGGGTGGGTTGACTTTATTAAATTCGGTGAGGATCCCCTTGAAAGTTTGGGATGTGGCTTGGCGTTGCTTCCATGGTAAGCTATATGCAAGGGATAATGTGAAGTGTAGAAACTCTGAGGAAAGGGGTTGTCCCCGGGAGGAGTGCGGTGCTGTGCTGGAAAGTATAGACCATTTCTTGCTTCACTGTCCTTTTAATATAGAGGTCTACAAAAGGGTGGGGACTTCCATCGGCTGGCCTAGGCTGGCTGCCCTATCCTATGCATAGTGGGCCTATGGTGCATTCAAAGACCTGGGTGGACGGGACCGTTGCACTTTATTCCTAGTTAGCGCAGTGGTCAGGTATCACATTTGGTGTGCAAGGTGTCTAGTGTCGACGAGTTCTAAAGTCCTCCCAGTGGAGACAGTATATAGGAACATCATGGGTGACCTGGATAAAGTGCGCTCTCTTGAGAACGAAAGGTTGGGTGGCCCTAAAGTCTCTCTTCTGCGGAGGGGCTTTTATTTCAGGGTACACTAACCGAGTAACTCTCAGCCCTGGTGATGGGCTGGCATAACACTATTAGATTTTTGTTTTGTTTTATGATGAAGCAGGATGGTTTGGTTTACAGGCACTGAACCATAGCTGAAAAGTCAGATTTTGTGTCATGTATTATATGATAAGTATATTGTATATGTATTATATAGGGACTTAATGTTTTGGGGTTAGTCAGGTTGGGAGGGGGGTTTGGGGGGTTATGTATATATTTTTATATGTTTGTGTGTATAATAAAAAAAATATATATATATTAAAAAAAATATAAAAAAATAAAATAAAAATATATATAAAAAAATATATATAAAATCTTTTTTTTTTTCTTACAAACCGGTCAGCCCCAGTCCGACTGGGGAGAACTATGGAACTGGAGAAGCTCGGGGTTATCCTCTTGAACTTCTGTGGGAGACCGTTTTGGTGTGTTATGTGGGGACGGGTGATGGGTTATAAGTTAGATTTAGGGTTATGGATAGGTCTTGTATATATCGTATATACTGTATATATTGTTGTCTTTTAATTTATTTATTTATTCTTTTAGTTTTGTCCTAGTTATCTAAATATGTTGATACTTAAATATGTAAATAGTGTATGGCTGTGCATGAATGGGTACTATGAATGTAGAAGGGGTGTGAGGGGTGGAAGTCTGGCCGGGTTAAGTCCTTCATTGGGAATGGTCATTGTATTATTATTTTGTTACAATTTAAAATGAAAAGTCCTGTCGAGTTTGGGTGATGTGGCTTAAATACTGTAAGAATGACAGCTTTTTTTAAAGGTTTCTCATTGAAGTCAATAGGGAAAATCTGATTGGTTGCTTGTGGCTCCGTCCACTTTTTAGCGTCGCCAAAGAGAGACAGACATTCTCACAGTCCTCTAGTGACTAAGTTTGCCAAGTTTCAGGACCCTGCCATTAACAGTTTAAGAGTAGCGGCAGTTTGAATTTTTCCCATTTTTTATAAATTTTTGACCCCAGTCACCCAATGACCTACGGTGCCAAGTTTGGGTATTCTGGCTTAAATACTGTGAGAATGACAGCAATTTAAAGGTTTCTCATTGAAGTCAATAGGGAAAATATGATTAGTTGTTGGCTCCACCCACTTTTTAAATTTTTGAAGCCAAAGTAATCTATGACCTGATTTCTGATATTTGAAGCCCCTGACATCAATTTTCCCATTGAATTCAATCAAAGAAATCTGATTGGTTGTTTTTGGCCCCACCCACTTTTCTGAATTTCAATCCTAATCCTAAATTGTCCAACTTTACCAAGTTTGGGGACCCTGCCATTAACAGTGTAAGATCAGGGGCAGTTTTAAATTTCCCTATTAAAACAACTGACTAAAATTTGATTGGCCGTTGTAGACTCCGCCCACTTTTTAAAATACATTTTTACCTTTGTCACACACTGACCCACCCTGCCGAGTTTGGGTGCTGTGGCTTCCTGCTTGCATTACTTCCTGTCAGCTGACCAGTGTGACATCATCCCAGGTCCTGGAAGGTGAGAGCTGCAGGAAAGGCTTGGAGGCAGGGCCTGGAGGCCAACGGTGTTTGCCGGGGGGAGCGCTGCCCTTTCCCCAGGGGGTAGCACTTTCTCCAGGTATGGATACCAGGTCTACTGCCATGCGGTATGCTACATCAGGCGGCCATGATGGAGGAACAATGGTGGAAAGAATCGCAAGAGGCCCGTCACAGGATGCGTCTGAGATGTGGGAAATAGAGGTGGAAGTTGAAGGAGTGGAGACACAGGAAAGTCCGGAGAGCTCGGATGTGATGCCGCAGGACGTGGATTGATCGGGGGTAGTGTCGCAGCCAGGATGTAAGCGACATGGGACCTTTGTTTTGCAATCGAGCGCTCAAGTAAGGAGCACAGTAAATAAGAGAGGCTCGGAGACCCGGTCCTCTGAAAAGAGCCGAGGTAACATTAGGAAGGGAAGCAGCTTCGATTCATCCTTGGATCGGGTTGGCGTCCATCCGGTAAAGTCTTGCAGCGTGAAAATGCCTGTTGCTGAACAAGTAGTGGGTGCATGGAAAAAGGCTACTGCCGCTGAGCAAGAGGGTCGGAGAGCTATGGTTAGCCCTAAAGTGGCGACAGAGAAATTGGTGGGGAAGGCACCGGTAAAGGTATACAAAAATGTGGTGCCTAGGGCTGAGGTGTCCAGGGCTGGGGCTGAGGTGCGTGAGTCTGGAGACTGTAAGACTGTATCTTGCCCCGGTGGGTCCCGTATGCCTTGCCCTTGTGTTTGGCATATCTGCCCCAGTCCAGAAGTAAGGGGGCCAAGGTGATGCGCAACAGGGGGATGCAAGGCCCCACGGAGACCCTGGACATTTTGGCCACTAGCGTGGTATACTACCTAAGGCTATATGACGATGTTAAAAGAGACTTAAGGAAAGTCAAACTGGAGCATAAAAAGACGAAGCTGCAGGAGGGCTCATTGCCTAAACACAAACAATCTCTTCTCTCTGCTAAGCTATACAAATTAGAAGAAGAGATAATGTTTCTAGAAGAGGAAAAACTGGCCATAGAGAAAAACGGTGGCCCCTTCATGGAGAAATTTAATAACGACAAACAGTTTGAAAGCATGCCTGGAACTGAGTCTGGTTCTCCTGGGCTGTCAGGGCCACAGATCAGGAGTGAGAAAAAAAAGAGGTAATAGAGGAATCTGGTGAGGACTCTTTGCCAGCAGGGCAGGGAGAACCTTCCTGGAGCCAGGAAGCAGTATCTGGAGGAGAAGGTGGATCTTGTGGAAGGCTGATTCAAAAAAAAATTAGTTGGAATCCTCAATGGGGAAATTTTACTTTTGTAATGAAGATATTCCTGAAGATGAGACAGTAAAGGGAAAAAATAAAAGCAAGACTGTGGAGAGGGAGCTCCTGGTATATGAGCCTCTAAAACCCGCTGCTGGGCCCAGCCTTGCTCCTGTAGTGGAGCTAGGCCATACAGAACGGGAGAGTTGTTTGGCTGCGGACAAGGTAGCTCCTTCTGCTGTAGAAGGGGTGGTGGTGCCTGCAATGGCACCACTGAGGTGTGGGGAGAACCCGGCCAGTCTAGGGGGAGTGAGTGGTGGTTCCCAGGGAAAAAGTGATAAGCATGTGGTGAAAAGTGGAGTGAATAATGCAAAAAGAGATATGAAAGGTATTATGAAAGAAGGGGAGAATGGAGTCAGTAATGCAGGACCAAGTGTGGATGCAAGTGTGGATGCAAGTGGGTATACAAAAGTAAGTGAAAATATGGAAGTGAGTGGAAATGATGTAAGTGGGAATGTTGTAGGTGGTGAAAATGTGGATATGGAAGAATATGATGAAAGGATTTTGACTGCTGAGGATATGGAAAAATTGAGAAAAGAGGAGGAGGAAGAAAGGGAGAGACAGGGGAAAATGCAAAGCGTACATTTTCAAATATCGTTCAGCAGGGAACAAGGGAATATTTGCCCACAGGATCTGGCAAGGATAACTTGCAACGGCGCCTCTTGGGGACCTTGAAAGAGGGTGCGGAGACCTCCATTCAAGTAGAGGGTGAATCGGTTGACCTGTCTTTCTGGACGGAGAGACACGGGCTGAGAACCTTTCGAGAGCAAATGGGGCGTGAGACCGTCTGGACTCACCCCACACCCGGGGGGGACCATAGGAATGTGGCCAATTGGACGTGTTTTGGAAAGGTAAGGAAGCAACACCTTCCAGGACGACTATTGTGGAGCTTTTCCTGCAGATGGGTTTTGAGGCGAAAGACATCTATGCCCTCATCTATCCCTACGGGACCATGTTTTTTTAGGTCGGCTTTGTCCGGCCAGAGGGACTTGAGCTCTTCTGGTCTAGATATGAGCTGACAAAGAGCACCCCGGAGTGGCAGGGTTTTGCCGTCCAGGCCATCACCCGCCAGAACAAGGTGAAGAAAGTGACTGTGTTAACTTGTAATGAGTCTCTTTCTAGTGTAGACATAGCGACCTGGCTGAGTCGCTATGGTAAAGTGGGCTACCCAGCCAAGGTCCTGGACGAGCACAGTATTTGGTCGGGGGCCTGGACCTTTAATGTGAAGTTGAGGGCCCAGGGAAATTCTGTTACCCATATCCCCTCCTCAGCCTTCATAGGGAGGGATCGGATAATGTTTTTTATTTTCATGGGGCAGCCAAAGGTCTGCCACAAGTGCGGCGACACCACACACTTCAGTGCACAGTGTAAGACCCAGAGGTGCGTGAGGTGTGGAGGGAGTGACCATCTTGCCGCAAATGACTGAAAAGGCAGAAAGAAAGTGGGGGGTCAGATGGTTGTGATGGTGATGGTGGAGGTGGGGTTAAGAAGAAAGCTATCTAGTTCAATCACTTATGATGGCAGAACTCACCCCATTGACACTAGCAAGCATTAACGTTGCTAGCATTAAGTCAGACGTGGCTTGTTATGTGGCCTTTGATTTTTTCAGTAATTTTGATGCTGATATTTTATTTTTGCAAGAGACCTGGTTGACTTCTACGGAGTTGATGGAGAAAGCAGAGAGAGAGTGGAGGCATGGTCCATCTTTCTGGTCTCTTGTGGCCGAACCACGTAGCGGGGTAGCGGTACTTTAAAAACCGCTGAAAGACTGGAATGCAGGAAAGTAATTGAACTAGAAATGGGAAGGTGCCTGATCCTGGATGTGCTCATGGGAGGACAAGAGCTGAGGCTCATTAACATCTATGGTCCACAAACTGTGTGGGACCGTAAATGTCTCCTCATGAGGATTAAACCTTACCTTTTTTCCAGCCGTCAGGTGATCTTTGGTGGAGACTTCAACAATGTGACAAGAGTCTGTAATAGGGGAGGCTCCAACGTCAGGCTGGACACTGATAGTGTCGTATTGAGTAAGATAGTTGAGGAAGCTAGTCTGGTGCATGCTCATTTATAGCATAAGCCAGACCACTTGGACTTCACCTTTCATCAAGGTAGCCATAGGTCTAGGATAGGTTTTATTTGAAGGGGGAAGCTGTTTTCTCAGGCTTGGAGACTGAGGAAGTGGTTTTCTCCAATCACTGTTTAATTTGTTTTTCTTTGAATGTTGCAGAGACCCCATGTATGGGCAGAGGTTTGTGGAAGGTGAATTCATCTCTCCTGGAAGATGCGACAATAAGACAATCCTTCGAGGAGTTCTTTCAGGGCCAGGAAGTCAGAGTGGCGGGAGATGTTTAAAACAAGGACGGCTAGGTTTTTTCCGAGAGCTTTCGTACCTCAGGTGCCAAGACAGAAATAATCTGTACCAGGAACTGAGGAAGAAACTTGAAAGTCTGGTCTCGACGGGAGGTAGCCGTGAGGATATCTCTCGTGTGAAGTCCTTGCTTAAGAGGTGTCAGTACAATAGGTATGCATCTTTGGTTGTCGAGAGGGATTTTGGGAAGTACCGCTTGCCCAACCCTTATGGCAACTGTAAGATGACAGGCCTGATTAATAGTACAGGATCCCTGAATAGGTCCAAATCAGGGATCCTGGAGGTGGTCAGGTCTTTCTACTCTCACCTCTTGGGTAGGAAAGAACTAGATTGGGACAAATTTTCAGCTTTCTTGGCTAAAACTGTTCCCAAGGCAGGAATGGACCCCTCTCTTGACGTTTTGTCTCTCTTGACATTTTGTCTGAACTATTCAGGGAAGAGGAAGTGAGACTGGTCATTGAAGGGCTTAGGCCCAAGAAATCGCCAGGTCCGGGTGGCTTAACATCTGAGTGGTACAGGACTTTCAAAGAACAGTTAGTTCCTCCTTTGACTGAGGTCTTTAATGAGTGTCTTTCCTCGGGCACTTTACCAAAGTCAATGGGTAAGTCAGCCCTGATTATTCTGTCAACGGGCAAAGATCCATCCCGTATTGAGAATTGGAGACCCATATCGCTTCTCAATAAGGACAGAAAGAGCCTGGCAAAAATACTTTTTAATAGATTGGTGAAGTTTGCACCGAGACTTCTTTCAGGGGCTTAGCACTGCACAGTTCCCGGTCGGAGCACTTTTAGCGCCGTTCTCAGTGTCTGAGAGGCTGTGGAGCGAGGCAGGGTGGGCCTTTGGAAAGGGTTTCTTTTGACTTTGGATCAGGCTAAAGCTTTTGACCAGGTGAAACACGAGTACCTGTGGTCCGTCCTTTTGTGGTACGGTCTGCCGGGGAGGTTTGTGAATTGGCTAAAGTCCTTTGTACAAAGGGGCTGAGAGTTGCCCGTTGGTTAATGGTTGGTCAGGATAGCCCTTGGAGGTGACTTCCGGTGTCCGTCAAGGATGTCCCTTAAGCCCCTTGCTGTATGTGTTTGCGATCGATCCCTTCATTAGAAAGGTAGATCGTGGACCATTAGTAGGGGTGAGGATGAAACTGGCAGGGCCAAGAGGGCCGTCTTTGAGGGTGGTAGCGTATGCGGATGATGTCCCCATTTTTGCCTCTTATGGTGAGGAGGTGGGGTGGGTGATGTCGGAAGTGGAGCGTTATTCAGAGGTTTCTGGGTCTCAGATAAACCTTGATAAATGCGAAACTCTCTGGTTGGGAGAAGGAGATCCTGCTTTTAATCTCCAGGGCACTCTCCCAGAGCCTCAGAAAACTGTCAAAGTTCTCGACATAAATTTTGGCCAAGATGAGGACTATCATCAGAAAAATTGGGAAGGCAGACTGAAAGATGTCAGTCAAAAGGTGGACCGCTGGAAGGGTTGGTCTTTGACCCTCAGGGAAAGGGTTCACCTGTGCAAGGCTTATCTGATCCTGGTACTATTGTACTTGGGCACTATCTGTGTCCTGCCAGGCTCTCTCTGGGCAACGGTCTACAACCTGTTTTTCCAGATGTTATGGGGAAACAGGCTGAACCTAGTCAAGAGAGATGTCACTTACCGACCAAGGAGACTAGGTGGGTTAGATATGGTCAACCCAGTGGTATTCCTAACGAATACCTTCTTAAAAGCTAACATTGCAATCCTCTGGATGGAGAGGGCTCCTTGGTGGGTGAATTCCTGTAGGGAATGGTTTCGGCCCTTCTTCCAGGAATGGGAGACAGGAGGGCGTGTGAAAGACCTACGCTCATCAAGGCAGAGATATCTTCCGGATTATGTTGCCCCGGTCCTGAGAATTATAAAGCTATGGGGACTCGGGAGGGGAGAGATAGAGACAAAGTCAAGGTTCGACCTTGATTTTAAGGTCCTGTCTACCTTCTTCCAGCCTCCGTTGGCCTTGAGGGATTGCCCAAGTCGGGATCTAGAGGGCAGGTTGACTTTATTAAATTCGGTGAGGATTCCCTTGAAAGTTTGGGATGTGGCTTGGTGCTGCTTCCATGGTAAGCTATATTAAAGGGATAATGTGAAGTGTAGAAACTCTGAGGAAAGGGGTTGTCCCCGGGAGGAGTGCGGTGCTGTGCTGGAAAGTATGGACCATTTCTTGCTTCACTGTCCTTTTAATATGGAGGTCTACAAAAGGGTGGGGACTTCCATTGGCTGGCCTAGGCTGGCTGCCCTATCCTATACAGAGTGGGCCTATGGTGCATTCAAAGACCTGGGTGGACAGGACTGTTGCATTTTATTCCTAGTTAGCGCAGTGGTCAGGTATCACATTTGGTGTGCAAGGTGTCTAGTGTCAACGACTTCTAAAGTCCTCCCAGTGGAGATGGTATATAGAAACATCATGGGTGACCTGGATAAAGTGCACTCTCTTGAGAACGAAAGGTTGGGTGGCCCTAAAGTCTCTCATCTGTGGAGGGTCTTTTGTTTCAGGGTACACTAACAGAGTAACTCTCATCCCTGGTGGTGGGCTGGCATGACACTATTAGATTTTTGTTTTATGATGAAGCAGGATGGTTTGGTTTACAGGCACTGAACCATAGCTGAAAAGTCGGATTGTGTGTCATGTATTATATGATAAGTATATTGTATATGTATAAGTTGACTATATAGGGACTTAATGTTTTGGGGGTTAGTCAGGTTGGGAGGGGGGTTTGGGGGGTTATGTATATATATTTATATGTGTGTGTATAAAAAAAAAAAAAAAAAAAAATAATAATAATAATTTTTTTCCCTTACAAACCAGTCAGCCCCAGTCCGACTGGGGAGAACCATGGAACTGGAGACGCTCGGGGGTTATCCTCTTGAACTTCTGTGGGAGACCGGTTTGGTGTGTTATGTGGGGACGGGTGATGAGTTATAAGTTAGATTTAGGGTTATGGATAGGTCTTGTATATATTGTATTTTAATGTATTTATTCTTTTAGTTTTGTCCTAGTTATCTAAATATGTTGATATGAAAATATGTAAATAATGTATGGATGTGTATGAATGGGTACTATGAATGTAGAAGGGGGTGTGGGGTGGGAAACTGGGCGGGTTAAGTCCTTCATTAGGAATGGTCATTGTATTGAAAATAAGCAAATAACGCCAAATCAGAATGGCTTTATAAGGGATCGGTCATGTCAAACTAATTTAATCAGTTTCTATGAGGAGGTAAGTTCTAGACTTCACAGCAGCGATTTAATGGGTGTCGTATATCTGGACTTCTCCAAAGCATTTGACACTGTACCGCATGAAACGTTAGTATATAAAATGAGAATGCATGGACTAAGATAAAATGTCTGTATGTGGGTGAGTAACTGGCTCAGTGCTAGAAAACAGAGGGTAGTTATTAATGGTACACACTCAGATTGGGTCACTGTCACTATTGGAGTACCTCAAGGGTCAGTATTGGGCCCTATTTTCTTCAATATATTTATTAATGATCTTGTAGAAGGCTTGCACAGTAAAATATAGATTTTTGCAGATGACACTAAACTGTGTAAAGTAAATAACACGGAAGAGGACAGTATACTGCTATAGAGGGATCTGGATAGATTGGAGGCTTTGGCAGATAAGTGGCAGATGAGGTTTGACAAATGTAAGGTTATGGACATGGGAAGGAATAATGAAAGTCACCCATACATACTAAATGGTAAAACACTGGGTAACACTGACGTGAAAAAGGACCTAGGAAATTTAGTGAACAGCAAACTAAGCTGTAGAAACCAGTGTCAGGCAGCTGCTGCCAAGGACAATAGGATAATGGGTTGCATCAAAGGGGCATAGATGCCCATGATGAGAAGATAGTCCTACCACTTTACCAATCACTAGTAAGACCACACATGGAGTACTGTGTACAGTTCTGGGCTCCTGTGAACAAGGCAGACATAGCAGAGCTGGAGAAGGTTCAGAGGAGGGCAACTAAAGTAATTACTGGAATTGGGGGACTGAGGTACCCTGAAAGATTATCAAAATCAGGGTTATTCACTTTAGAAAAAGGACAACTGAGGTGAGATCTAATTACCATGTATAAATATATCAGGGGTCAGTACAGAGATCTCTCTCTTCATCTATTTATCCCCAGGCCTGTAACTGTGACAAGGGGACATCCTTTGCGTCTGGAGGAAAGAAGGTTTGTACACAAACACAGAAGAGGATATTTACAGTAAGAGCAGTGAGACTATGGAAATCTCTGCCTGAGGAGGTGGTGATGGTGAGTTCACTAAAAGAGTTCAAAAGGGGCCTGGATGTATAGAAAGTTTAAAATGTCAGGTTTCTGTGATGCAAAAAAAATGAGACAAAGCTAAATAATTTCAGAACTATTTCCACCTTTAATGTGACCTATAAACTGTACCACTCAATTGAAAAACAAACAGAAATCTTTTAGGTGGAGGGAAGAAAACTAAAAAAAAAAACCTAAAATAATGTGGTTGCATAAGTGTGCACACCCTCTTTTATAACTGGGGATTTAGCTGTGTTCAGAATTAAGTAATTACATTCAAAATCATGTTAAATAGGGGTCAGCATACACCTGCCATCATTTAAAGTGCCTCTGATTAACCCCAAATAAAGTTCAACTGCTCTATTTGGTCTTTCTTGAAATTTTCTTAGTCGCATCCCACAGCAAAAGCCATGGTCCACAGAGAACTTCCAAAGCATCAGAAGGACCATGATGCCGATGGATTAACCCCTCATATGCCGCGGTCAGCGCTGACCGCGGCATATGGGAGGTTTGTGCTCCCTCACCTCATCCATCGGTCCTCGCGCTGCTGTGGCGGGGACTTGATGGTTGCCATGGCAGCCCCAAGCCATTCCAAGGCTTGGGGCCTAGCATGTACGGAGGCCTAAGAGGCCCAGCCCCCAGGCTGGGTCTCCTAGGCAACTGTTAGTGTCTTACAGTGTAAGACACTAACAGTTCAATACAGCACAATACAGATATAACAATTTG
This sequence comes from Bufo gargarizans, assembly GCF_014858855.1. Lineage (NCBI taxonomy): Eukaryota > Metazoa > Chordata > Amphibia > Anura > Bufonidae > Bufo > Bufo gargarizans. The sequence goes on from NC_058089.1 coordinate 62,054,769, forward strand.
CATTGAAACAGGGATTAGACCCTGTAATGTCGAAGTCCCAGAGTGGGACAATTAATGAAGTGGGAAAAAAAAAGTTTATAAAATTAAAGTTTAACAAAAAAGTTTCAAGTTAAAAAAAAAGCGTCATTTTCCCCTCAAAAAGTAATTTAAAAAAAATTAAAAATAGGCAAAAGACATATAGACATATTAGGTATCGTCGCGGCCATATCGACCAGCTCTATAAACATATCACATGACCTAACCCCTCAGATGAACACTGTAAAAAAAAAACTGTGCTAACCGTCACCTCACCCCACAAAAAATTAGCCCCTACCTGAGACAATCGCCCCAAAAATTTAAAAACTATGGCTCAGAATATGGAGACACTAAAACATTTTTTGCTTTAAAAAAGCTGTTATTGTGTAAAACTTAAATAAATAAAAAAAAGTATACATATTGGGTACCGCCGCGTCCGTATCGACCAGCTCTATAAAAATATCACATGCCCTAACCCCTCAGATGAACACCGTAAAAAATAAAAACGGTGCTAAAAAAATCATTTTTTATCACCTTACATCAAAAAAGGGTAATAGCAAGCGATCAAAAAGTTATATGCACCCCAAAATAGTGGCAATCAAACCGTCATCTCATCCTGCAAAAAGCATACCCTACCCAAGATAATCGCCCAAAAACTGAAAAAACTATGGCTCTTACACTATGGAAACACTAAAGCGTGATTTTTTTTTGTTTAAAAAATGAAATCATTGTGTAAAACTTACATAAATAAAAAAAAGTATACATATTAGGCATCGCCGCATCCGTATCGACCGGCTATATAAAAATATCACATGACCTAACCCCTTAGGTGAACACCGTTGTTGTAGAAATTTTATTATGCAGACATTTTTTCTTAGGATGTGTGTGTGTCATCTGTCTCCCTGTGTCAGATTTAGGCCTCATGCACACGACAGTATTTTTTCACGGTCCGCAAAAGCAGGGTCCGTATGTCCGTGGTCCGTGACCGTTTTTTCATCCGTGGGTCTTCCTTAATTTTTGTAGGATCCACGGACATGAAAAAAAAGTTGTTTTGGTGTCCGCCTGGCCGTGCAGAGCCAAACGGATCCGTCCTGAATTACAATGCAAGTCAATGGGGACGGATCCGTTTGACGTTGAGACAATATGGTGCAATTTCAAACGGATCCGTCCCCATTGACTTTCAATGTAAAGTCAGGAGTCCCTTTTATACCATCGGATTGGAGTTTTCTCCAATCCAATGGTATATTTTAACTTGAAGCGTCCCCATCACCATGGGAACGCCTCTATGTTAGAATATACCGTCGGATATGAGCTAGATCGTGAAACTCAGATCCGACAGTATATTCTAACACAGAGGCGTTCCCATGGTGATGGGGACGCTTCAGGTTAGAATATACTGAAAAACTGTGTACATGACTGCCCCCTGCTGCCTGGCAGGTGCTGCCAGGCTGCAGGGGGCAGACCCCCCCTGTTTTTAACTCATTGGTGGCCAGTGCGGCCGCCCCCCCTCCCTCCCCTGTACTTAACTCATTGGTGGCCAGTGCGGCCCCCCTCCCTCCCCTGTAGTTAACTTGTTGGTAGCCAGCCCCCCCTCCCTCCCCTGTAGTTAACTCATTGGTGGCCAGTGGGCCCCCCTCCCTCCCCTGTAGTTAACTTGTTGGTAGCCAGCCCCCCCTCCCTCCCCTGTAGTTAACTCATTGGTGTCCAGTGGGCCCCCCTCCCTCCGCTGTAGTTAACTCGTTGGTGGCCAGTGGGCCCTCTCCCCTCCCTCCCCCTCCTAATTAAAATCGCCCCCCCTATCATTGGTGGCAGTGGAGAGTACCGATCGGAGTCCCAGTGTAATCGCTGGGGCTCCGATCGGTAACCATGGCAACCGGGACGCAATTGCTTAGCAATTTGTAGAAGCTTCATACTTACCTGCGAGCTGCGATGTCTGTGTCCGGCCGGGAGCTCCTCCTACTGGTAAGTGAAAGGTCTGTGCGGCGCATTGCCTATAGCACAGACCTGTCACTTACCAGTAGGATGAGCTCCCGGCCGATCACAGACATCGCTGCTCGCAGGTAAGTATGATGCCTGCATGCGGAATAGGAAGCAAACTTATACATATAGATACACAAATACATAAATACACATGTACAATAGTCAAAAAGATGTGATGGTATATGTGGGTGGTGGGGGGAGGCACATGGGGGGAGAAGGTGGAGGCAGTTACCTTAGGGGCCGGGTATACACGATGGGCAGGGCTGGTCCAATTACTAGAGTTAGAATAAGGGGAAAGACATTATTATCCATGTAAGTTAAAAGTTCAAATTGGTATGGGTGGTTTATTTAACTAATCTGATTTACTGGGATACATGGTGTAAGTTTATTGGTCAGAGTATTACCTGGTGCCGGGTCCTGTCCTTGTGTAGCATGGCTTGCCATGTGTGTGCAAGCGCGCGCTTTAAGAGCCGAACAGAGGGAGGAGGTGTGGCAGTTTGCCGGCATTCGATTGGAGGATGTGAGGAGGCGGGGGCGGGGCTGTTCACGGACTGCTGCGGTGGAAGTTCTTAGTGTCTGTGCGCTCTGGGGAAGGTGTGGCAGCTTGCTGGCAGTTCATTGGGGGATGTGAGAAGGCGGGGGGCAGAGCTACTCGCGGGCTGCTGCGGTCAACTCTGTTGATGTCAGTGCGCTCAGTGACCTGATGTTGTTGCGCTAATGTCGGCGGTTATGCACTGATGTCGGGGAAAGGGTGTGTTGGTGTAGGATAAATTGATATGATCAGTGGTGTGGGTGGTTGGTGATACATGGTTGGACAAATTTGGGATGAGATGAGGTTGATTGAGGGGGCAACATGAGGGTAAAGAAGTGTGGTGGTGAATGTGGGTGATAGTAGATGACGATGGTGATGATAATAATAATGGCACCATGATGATGATGATTATTATAATGGTGGTGGAGGGGATCAGTTGATGCGACTTCATAGTAGATAATTATTGTATGATGGTGTTAATGATGGTGAATGGTGATATTAATGATGATGGAGACAATAAAAATGATGATGGACCAAATTAGATGATGGGAGTGGACAATATTATAAGGTGATGATGATGAGAGGGGGTGTTTTTACATATATATATATATATATATATATATATATATACACACCTGTATATGTATATGTGTGTACACACACACACGTGCATGCGGACATCGGTGTGAATTGGTGTGGTATCTATATATAATTATATACACATATACACCCGCATATACACACATACACAAGCATCTGCATATGAATGTCAATGTGAGTATGATTGGTGATGGTTTAGGAATGTGTGTTTTGACAGAGGGGGGGGTGTTTGGCTATTAGAAGCAGTTGCTTTCAAGGGATTCGTTAAGACCATACAGCTCTATTGTCTGTAATTTGAATATCCAAAACATTTCTATTCTTCTTAGTTTTTGGTACCGGTTGGTGCAGGTGGTCGGGTGTTCTATTGGTGTTATTGAAAGGTCCACAGGATTTTTGTTATGGCAATTGAGAAAATGTCGTGAGACTCCATGTTTTATGAAGCCGTTAGTGATATTCCACCGGTGTTTGTTTATTCTCTCTCTCAGAGTCATGGTAGTGCGGCGTATATATTGTAATCCGCATTCAAGCAAGTAGATGACATAGGAGGACGAGCAGTTTAGGAAATTTTCAATTTTGAATTGTTCTCCGGTGACATTGCTAACAAAATTGGTGACCCAGGAGGAGATGTTATTGCAACATTTGCATCGGCGGTGTCCGCACTTGAAGCTTCCAAGGACTTGGGGAACATGGTTACGGTGGATGGTGTATGTGTCTTTTGGGACCGTAAATGACTGGGGGCGATGAGATTCTTGAGGGTTTGTGCTCTTCTGAAAGTTATTTGAGGTTTTGATTGGATATGTTTTTTTTAAAAACGGATCTGTTTGTAGGATAGGCCAGTGTTTTGAAAAAATATTGCGCAAGACATTATGGTTGGTGTTAAATGTGGTGGTGAAGGAGGTTTGATATTTCTTGGTGGTTTTTGAACCGACCTCTTCGGTTTTTGAGGATAAGCAGTTTTCTTGTCTGTATCCTTGTGTCCGTTTGAGGGCTGCCTTGATGACTCCACTGGGGTACCCTTTGTTTAAGAATCTCTTTTCGATGATTTGGCTTTGTTGTTTGAAGTCTTCGTCATTAGTACAGTTTCTACGGATGCGTTTAAACTGACTGAATGGGACGTTGTTCTTCCATTTTTTGTGGTGTGCGCTCTGGTAGTCTAAGTAGCTATTTCCATCTACTTTTTTAAAGAAGGTTTTGGTTTCAATGTGGTTGTTCCTGGATGAGAGGACTAGGTCTAAGTATTCAACGGATGTTTTTGAGTAATTTGCTGTGAAGGTGAGGTTGAAGTCGTTATTGTTCAAGTGAGTGGTGAATTTGTTGATGTCTTCTATGCTTCCGTCCCAAATGAATAGTAGGTCGTCAATATAACGTCTGTAGAAGATTAATTTATTTCGCCAAGGCTGCCCATTGTGGATATATTGCTCCTCAAAGACCCCCATATATAAATTTGCGTAGCTCGGCGCAAAACGCGTCCCCATTGCGGTCCCTTTTATCTGCTTGTATATTCTGTCCTCAAAGGTGAAGATGTTGTGATTGAGTATAAACTCTATGGCTTCCAGTACAAACTGGCTTTGTTTGTCTAGAAGGCTTACATCTTGCTGTAACACCTGCCGTGTGGCATTGATTCCTGTGGTGTGTGGAATATTAGAGTACAGGGATGAAACGTCTAGTGTGGCCCAGGTGTAGGATTCCTTCCATTCAATGTCCTTGAGAAGGGTGATGAGACTGGCTGAGTCCTTTAGGTATGATGGTAAATGTGTGACGTATTTTTTAAGCAGAATGTCGATATAGTGGGATAGGTTGCGTGTTAAAGAGGAAATTCCGGAAATGATAGGTCTTCCTGGTAAATTGGTGATGGATTTGTGAATTTTTGGTAGATGATAGAATAGTGCTAGATTCGGATGGTCTAGTGTGATATAATCTAAAGTGCTGTTAGTTTCTTGGCGTCTTCCCATAGTGGGTTTTCTGCTAGAATTACATAGTACTTATCACTCAATATCTTGTAAGCTTCTTCCAGGTAGCATTTCTTTTCCTGGATCACAATGCCACCCCCCTTGTCGGCATTCCTGATGACAAGCGACTTGTTGGCCATAAGGTTTTTTAGGGCGTTTTTTTCTTCTTTGTTGAGGTTGTTGGGGATTTTCAGGCCTCTATTTATGGTCCTGAGATCTTTCGCGACCAGGGCAGAGAATGCTTCTATTTGGCTCCCCCTGTGGTGTGTGGGGTTGAACGTGGATTTGGGTTTCAACACAGTATTGATGGCTTCAGGGCTCCCATCGGACTGAGAGATTCCATTACAAAATACTGTTAGAAAGGCTCCACCAGCAAACTACTGGAGCTCAGCCTTTCAGTTACCAACTGAAAGAAAACAGATAAATCGAATAATAATATAGGCTGGCTCACAGTATTTTTGCATCAAATGCAATATTTATTATTATAAAATACAACTACGTATAGGTCAACATATCAGCACAAATACATATATGTGTATACTGTATAAATATAAACAGTGCGGAGCTCACGCACTAACTTATACAAACTGGAGTACTCCTAAAATAGATGAGACCTTATGACTATACTGGACCTGCAAACTTTCAATTGGGACCACAGAAAATGTCCTTGGACTATATACCAATGTGCCAGTTTGTTGGAACCAAATAGGTTCAAAAGTTATCCTTTTGTTGGTAAGCTCTATGTTTCGGTACCTTTTGACGGTGATGGTAATACTGCCTTACAGATTGCAGCGTTCGCTCTTTCTCCACTCTATGAGCGGGCTTCCGACTCGTTCTCTCAGCGTCCCACGTGACCAGCTGGATGGCAAGTCGCTGGTTAGTGACGTAGGTGCTTGGAGCCGGAGGGTTGGCGGAAGTTAATGCAGCTAAGGTGTCACTTGCTTGAGCCCGTCAGGTTACCGGAGCTTGATGTAGCAGAGTTTGCTCAGTAGTTTGACTCTGTTCTATGGCGTTGATATACAAGCGGACAAATAGATGATAGCATAGGATTTCTTTCAATGGTGGAAAAAGTCCTTTTGTTTAGCAGGATGAAAACCGCACCAGTAGCCTTGGTCTAATACACACTAGACGCGTTTCGGAACGTTGTTCCTTCCTCAGTAGTTGGATGTAAAATGCTCATTTTGCGCATTTTACATCCAACTACTGAGGAAGGAACAACGTTCCGAAACGCGTCTAGTGTGTATTAGACCAAGGCTACTGGTGCGGTTTTCATCCTGCTAAACAAAAGGACTTTTTCCACCATTGAAAGAAATCCTATGCTATCATCTATTTGTCCGCTTGTATATCAACGCCATAGAACAGAGTCAAACTACTGAGCAAACTCTGCTACATCAAGCTCCGGTAACCTGACGGGCTCAAGCAAGTGACACCTTAGCTGCATTAACTTCCGCCAACCCTCCGGCTCCAAGCACCTACGTCACTAACCAGCGACTTGCCATCCAGCTGGTCACGTGGGACGCTGAGAGAACGAGTCGGAAGCCCGCTCATAGAGTGGAGAAAGAGCGAACGCTGCAATCTGTAAGGCAGTATTACCATCACCGTCAAAAGGTACCGAAACATAGAGCTTACCAACATAAGGATAACTTTTGAACCTATTTGGTTCCAACAAACTGGCACATTGGTATATAGTCCAAGGACATTTTCTGTGGTCCCAATTGAAAGTTTGCAGGTCCAGTATAGTCATAAGGTCTCATCTATTTTAGGAGTACTCCAGTTTGTATAAGTTACTGCGTGATCTCCGCACTGTTTATATTTATACAGTATACACATATATGTATTTGTGCTGATATGTTGACCTATACGTAGTTGTATTTTATAATAATAAATATTGCATTTGATGCAAAAATACTGTGAGCCAGCCTATATTATTATTTGAGAGATTCCATTGTCTGTTGTTACCTGTGGTGGAATCTTTGGTCTTGACGCTTGGATTTCGAAGTGTCTGGTTAGTGTCAGTTTGCGGATGTAGGTGTTAAAGTCAACAAACAGTTTGAATTCGTCGAATTTACTGGTGGGGCAGAACGATAGGCCTTTCTGTAGTAGGCCAGTTTCCGCCTTGGTAAGTGCGTGTGATGAGAGATTAAAGATTCTGACAAATGTGTCCTCTTGTTCCTCTTTGGGCTTACCTTGTGTGTCTCTGTTTTTGGGGATGTTGGTGTTCTTGTTTGTTCTTGTTCTCCCTCCTCGTCGTCCACTTCTGAACTTATATGTCTTTTGGTTCCCCTGTTGGGGCAGGGTGAAAGTAGTCTGTGATCACCATGGTCCCTGATGTCACCTGAAAAAATTAAAATGGGGTAAAAAAAGCAATTTTTAATAACCTTACATCACAAAAAGTGTAATAGCAAGCGATAAAAAAGTCATATGCACCCCAAAATAGTGCCAATAAAACAGTCATCTCATCCCGCAAAAAATGAGACCCTACCTAAGATAATCGGCCAAGAACTGAAAAAACTATGGCTCTCAGACTATGGAGACACTAAAACATTTTTTTTTTTTTAAATGAAATCATTGTGTAAAACTTACATAAATAAAAAAATTGTATACATATTAGGTATCGCTGCATCCGTGACAACCTGCTCTATAAAAATACCACATGTTCTAATTTGTCAGATAAATGTTGTAAATAAAAAAACTGCCAAAACAGCTATTTCTTGTTACCTTGCCTCACAAAAAGTGCAATATAGAGCAACCAAAAGTCATATGTACCATAAACTAGAACCAACAAAACTTCCACCCTATCCCTTAGTTTCTAAAATGGGGTCACTTTTTTTGGAGTTTCTACTTTAGGGGTGCATCAGGGGGGCTTCAAATGGGACATGGTGTCAAAGAAACCAGTCCAGCAAAATCTGCCTCCCAAAAACCGTATGGCATTCCTTTCCTTCTACGCCCTGCTGTGTGCCCGTACAGCAGTTTACGACCACATATGGGGTGTTTCTGTAAACAACAGAATCAGGGCCATAAATATTGAGTTTTGTTTGGCTGTTAACCCTTGCTTTGTAACTGTAAAAAGATATATTAAAATGGAAAATCTGCCAAAAAATGAAATTTTGAAATTGAATCTCTATTTTCCATTAATTCTTGTGGAACACCTAAAGGGTTAACAACGTTTGTAAAATCAGTTTTGAATACCTTGAGGGGTGTAGTTTCTAGAATGTGGTAATTTTTGGGGTGGTTTCTATTATGTAAGCTTCACAAAGTGACTTCAGACCTGAACTGTTCCTTAAAAAGTTTGTTTTTGAAAATTTCTGAGAAATTTCAAGATTTACTTCTAAACTTCTAAGCATTGTAACATGAAGACATATGGGAAATGTAAAGTAATAACTATTTTTGTAGGTATTAATATGTATTATAGAAGTAGAGAAATTGAAATTTGGAAATTTGCAAATTTTTCCTAATTTTTGGCAAATTTGGTATTTTTTATAAATAAAAATGATTTTTTTTTACTTCATTTTACCATTGTCATGAATTACAATATGTGACGAAAAAACAATCTCGGAAAGGCCTGGATAAGTCAAAGCGTTTTAAAGTTATCACCACATAAAGTGACACTGGTCAGATTTGCAAAAAATGGCATGGTCCTGAAGGTGAAAATGAGCCCGATCCTTAAGAGGTTAAAGGTAGAAAAAGTTTTGAATTGATTTATCTTAATCTCATTTGTTTACATCAGAGAAACTTGACAGTTTAACATGAGTGTGTAGACTTTATATCCACTGTATTTCTGGAGTGTAATAATATTACAGGCTATAGCTACTAGAGATGGGCAGTTATTCTGATTGCCTGATTGGAATTGGGAAAGAATATTTTTCCCCTTAAGTGGGGAAAATTGTCTTCTACCTCACAGTTTTTTTTTGGCCTTCCTCTGGATCTACTTGCAGGATTCCCATTTTTGGAATCTTAATTGTCCTAATAAACGTTAGGTTTTAATACGTTACTGCCCCTTTTGCAGGATAACAGGCCTAACTGGATGGACAGATGTCTTTTTTCGGCCTTATAAACTATGTTACTATGTTCCTACAGCATGGCTAGAGTGTGTAAACAAGCAAACACGAAAGGAGAGGGGAGGGAGCTTACATAATCTACTTACGCTGACAGAGTGATGACAGTTCATTCGCTTCTTCAGTGTGGCGAGAGTGTGTAGCCAAGTACACACCAGAGGAAAGTGTAGGCTCACATAACCCCCCTACACTTCTGGAGCAACAACAGTTCAGTTGCTCCTCCAGCATGGTAATATTGTGTAGCCAAGGTTGGGGGCTCACATAATCTCCCAAGGCTGATGAAGCGACGACAAACTTAAGTTGCTCCTCCAGCGTGGGGAGAGTGTGTAGCCAAATACACACCAAAGGAGAGGAAAGGAGAATCACATAATCTCCCTACATTTACGGTGCAACAACAATCCAGTTTGGAGAGAGTGTGTAGTCAATTACACACTGAAAAAGAGGTGAGGGGGCTCTCATAATCTCCCTGCACTGACAGAGCAACAACAATTTAGTTGCTCATCCAGTGTGGCGAGAGTGTGTAGCCAAGTACACAACTAACAAGAGAGTAGGCGGCTCACATAATCTCTCTACACTGAAGGAGCAATGACAGTTGAGTTGCTCCTTCAGCGTGGTGAGAGTTTGTAGCCAAGTAAACATAAAAGGAGAGGGGAGGGGGCTCACATATTCTCCCTACACTGACAGAGTGATGACAGTTCAGTCGCTCCCCCAGTGTGTCGAAAGTGTGTAGCCAAGTACACACCAATAGAGAGGGGAGGGGGCACAAATCTCCCTACGCTGGCAGAACAACGACAATTCAGTTGCTTCTTCCAGCATAAAGAGAAGTAAGGAGACAATTGCTCCGTCAGAGTGGCAAGAGTGTGTAGCCAAGTACACAACAAAGGAGAGGGGGCTCACATAATCTCCCAAAGTTAATGGAGCAACTACATTTAAGTCGCTCCTCTAGTGTGGCGAGAGTGTGTTGCCAATTAAACACCAAATGAGAGAGGAGGGGGCTCACGTAATCACCTTATACTGACAAAGTGATGACAGTTCAGTCGCTCCTCTACTGTGGTGAGAGTGTGTAACCAAGTACACACCAGAGGAGAAGGGAGGGGGCTCATATAATCCCATTATGCTGACAGAGTGACGACAGTTTAATCGCTCCTTCAGTGTTGCGAGAGTGGGTAGCTAAGTACACACTAGAGCACAGGGGAGGGGGCTCACATAATCTCTGTACACTCACAGAGCAACGAGTTTTTTTTTTTGTGCCTTCCTCTGGATTTACTTGCAGGTTGACAGGCCGAACTGGATGGACAAATGTCTTTTTTCGGCCTTATGTACTATGTTACTATGTATGTTACTCCTCCAGCGTGACGAGAATGTGCAGCCCAGTACACACCAAATGAGAGGAGAGGGGGCTCACATAATCTCTATAAGCTGACAGAGCAACGACAATTAAGTTGTTTGTGCAGCGTGGCGAGAGTGTGTAGACAACTACTCACAAAAGGAGAGGGCTTACATAATCTCCCAACGCTGATGGAGCAACAAAAGTTCAGTCGCTCCTCCAGCATGGTGAGAGTATGCAGCCAAGTACACACACAAAGGAGAGAGTTGAGTTAGGGGCTCACATAATCTCCCTACGCTGGCGGAGCAACGACATTCAGTCACCAACGTGGCAAGAGTTTGTAGCCAAGTACACATCAAAGGACAGTACAGAGTGCGTAGCCAAGTACACCCCAAAGAACAGTACAGTCGCTCCTCCAGCTTGGCGAGAGTGTGTAGCCAAGTACACACCAAAGGAGAGGGGAGGGAGCTCACATAATCTCCCTACGCTTACGAAGTGATCACAGTTCAGTCGCTCCTCCAGCATGCTAAGAGTGTGCAGCCAATTAAACATCAAAGGATAGGGAAGGGTGTTCACTTAATCTCCCTGTGCTGATGGAGCGAAGACAATTGAGTCGCTCCTCCAGCATGGCGAGAGTATGTAGCCAAGTAAACACCACAGGAGAAAGGAGAGGCCTTACATAATCTCCCTATGCTGACAGAGCAACAACATTTCAGTTGCTCTTCCATGTGGCGAGAGTGTGTAATCAAGTACACACCAAAGGACAGGTGAGGAGGCTCAAATAATCTCTTTAAACTGATGTAGTGACGAGAGTTTAGTAGCTCCTCCAGCATAGCAAGAGTGTATAGCCAAGTACTCATCAAGGGAGAGGGGGCTCACATACTCTCCCTATGCTTATAAAGCAACAACAGTTTAACCACTCCTCCAGCATGATGAAAGTGTGTAGCCAAGTAAACACAAAAGGGGAGGGAAGGGGGTTCACTTAGTCTCCTTGTGCTGATAGAGCGACATTTAAGTCGCTCCTACAGCGTGACAAGAGTATGTAGCCAAGTAAACACCAAAGGAGAGGGGGGGGGGGGTGTTGGGCAATATACTCTTTTGGCTAACGTGTCCCTGACACATGATTTCGGTGATCAGCTTGGATTAAGTCTATCCGGTACCGGGAGAATGAATCAGATGAGCACTGAACACGTGTCTAGTTCCAATCCATTCTGTTTAATTGCAGGGAAACAACAGTTGATATAGGAGGGGTTGAACTTTCTTTACATCCAATCATATGTTAGCATTTGTTTAACCTATAGCATGAACACACATGAGCTCTGCATTAACATAATAGATGACTCATAGTAACAGCATTTGACCAATCAAGTATATACACATAGGCCAGCATACACTTGAGCCAGATGACCTTATATGGTTAGAAGGCTGTTCAAACATACAAACTAAGGAATGTATGGATATCCTGAAGCAGCACAGGAAGTTTCAAATATTACAGAGGGGGAAGGGGTTAAGGAGATTTTGAAGTGTACTAGCCAAATGTAATACACGTGGCTGAATTAAACAAAATGGAGTTACTTATATCCCTTCAAGGGGGATTACATTTTCTCCCTACTCTGACTGAACGATGACAGTTCAGTTGCTTCTCCAGAGTGGCACAGTGTGTAGCCAAGTACACATAAAAGAAGAAGAGAGGACGCTCACATAATCTCCCTAAGCTGACTGAGTGACGATAGTTTAGTCGTTCTTTCAGTGTGGCGAGAGTGTGTAGTCAGCTACACACCAAAGGAGAGGGGGCTGACATAATCTATTTACACTGACTGGGAAACAACAGATCAGTCGCTCCTCCAGCATGACAAGAATGTGGAGGCCAGTACACACCAAAGGAGAGGGGACTCACATAATCTCCCAGCGCTAACGGAGCAATGATAATTCAGTTGCTCCTCCAGTGTTGTGAGAGTGTGTAGCCAAGTACACACGAAGGGAGAGGGGAGGGGCTGACATAATCTCCCTACGCTGATGGAGTGACGACTAGTATTGGGCGAGCATGATCAGTCGAACACTAGTTCGGCTCATGCATCGCGACGCTCGGCACATCGCGGTGTTTGGCTGAATACCGCGTGTGCTCGAGTGCGATGCTCGAGTCTCCTCCCTGCACGTTTATTGGCTGCGTAGCAGCCAATAAACATGCAGGTAAGTACTGCCATTCACTGTAATGCCATAGCCATGTTGGCTACTAGCATTACAGTGATTGGTTGGCCGGAACGCGTCATCGGGTGCTATATAGCACCCGATGACACGTTGTCATGCCCTGCTCGGATGGTGTGCGGAGGTCTGTCAGATTCGCAGCACGTGTCTAACCTTTTGTTTGCTTTGGAATCATGCTGGATCCGCCTTCCTTCAGGTGCTCTGGGTGGGGTAATTGGCTTAAATTCCCTTCAATCCAAGAGGGCTGTGCGGGTTATACAATTCATTCTGGTCTTGGATTCAGGAAGGGAGGATTGTCTGTTCCAGCTCAGATAAGTTTCATTTCTGTTTGTGTTGTTTGCGGTCTAGGCTATTTGTGTGTCTTCTGCCCCTTCTCCCCTTTCACCATCTCAGGGATTCTAGGGTGTTTGCAGTCCAGGCACGAGGACACTTCATACCTACCATCAAGGTCTGAATGTGGGCTTAGCAGCATAGGGAGAGAAGTCAGGGATGTTCTAGGAGGTGACCTGTCCCCAGCATCTAGCCTAGACACTTGTGTATTTGGTTGTCTGTGTATCTGAGTTCCTGTCCGCCGTGACATTATAACCCGCCATACTGTGACTGCCATTACTAGCGGTTTTGTGATGGCGTCAATTGATGCACTGGTTGACTGCATGCAGGGATTATCCCTAGAGGTTGCGGATCTGCGTAGTTCAGTCACACAGTGTCAGAGTGTTCTGGCATCAGGTGCACGTAAAATTGGTGGGGAGCCTAAAGTTGCTCTTCCCGAGAAATTTACAGGGGGTGCGGATGATTTTATCCGCTTTAAAGAGTCATGCAAACTGTATTTTCGACTGCGTCCATTTTCGTCAGGTGATGAAAGTCAGAGGGTTGGTATCATCATGTCTCTGCTTAAAGGGGACGCGCAATCCTGGGCTTTTTCTCTGCCGCCCGGTTCTCTGGCCCTCCGGTCGGTGGAGGAATTTTTCAAAGCCCTAGGATTGATTTACGATGACCCAGATCGGGTCTCGATGGCAGAATCTAAATTGCGTAACTTATTACAGGGTGAACATACTGCAGAGGTTTACTGCGTAGAGTTTAGGAGATGGGCTACTGAGTCAGGTTGGAACAACCCTGCGTTACGTAGTCAGTTTTGTCAGGGGTTATCTGAGAGGTTGAAAGATGCCCTGGCTTTTCATGAGTACCCGGATACTCTAGAGAATGCCATGTCTTTGGCTATACGGTTGGATAGACGTATCAGAGAGAGGCATAAGGGTCCCTCCTTTCGTTCTGATAGGAAAAACTTTAGGAGATTGCATAAACTATGTTACTACTGTAGAAAAAGTGACCATTTTTTTTTTTTGCTTGTCCTTTTGTTAAACCGCATGATGATATGAAAGAAAATAAAAACGCTTGGTAGCGTGAATGGAGTAGTGGAACAAGCAGGTATGCAAGTTCCCTGTAATTCTCATTTTCTCCTTCCAGCTATGGTGGTGCTAGGCTCAAGAAAATTTTCTGTGGAGGTATTCATTGACTGTGGCGCTGGGTTAAACCTCATTGACTTTCTTTTTCTTCAAAATCTGGGTCTAAGTACGTGCACTTTAGAAAGGGAGATTCCGGTGTTTGCAATAGATTCTTCACCTCTTTCTCAAAGGAGTCTCACTCATATTGCACATGGTATTCAGTTGAGGATGGGTGATTCACATGTAGAGTTTATTTCTTGTTTTGTCATGAGGGATAGTCCTATAGTCCTAGGTTTACCGTGGTTGACAAAACATAATCCAATTATTGATTGGCAAGCAAGACAAATCATTGGTTGAGGAGAATTTAGTTTGGAGAATTGTCTTGGCACATCTATCTCTGGGGTGTCCACTGCGGTTCTACCTAAATATCTCTCAGACTTTGCGGATGTCTTTTCGGAGGGTGGGACCCAGGAATTGCCCCCTCATCGTGACTCTGATTGTCCAGTTAATCTCATCCCAGGAGCTAAGTTGCCAAACTCTCGCCTTTACAATCTTTCCCAACCTGAAAGAGAGGTCATGCGAAAGTATATCGCCGAGAGTTTGGCAAAAGGTCATATTAGGCCATCTAAGTCTCCGGTGGCAGTAGGTTTATTCTTTGTCAAGAAAAAGGATGGATCACTGAGACCGTGCTTGGATTTTCGGTAATTGAACCGTATTACGGTTCGGGATCCGTATCCCCTTCCTTTGATCTCTGACCTTTTTGATCAGATTGTTGGTGCCAGGGTGTTCTCCAAGTTGGATTTGAGAGGGGCCTACAATCTGATCAGAATCAAGGAAGGGGATGAGTGGAAGACGGCCTTCAATACGCACGAGGGTCATTTTGAGAATCTGGTTATGCCTTTTGGGTTGACGAACACGCCAGCGGTATTTCAGCGATTCCGTCAATTACATTTTTCATCACTTGGTGGGGAGGTTTGTGGTAGTTTACTTAGATGACATTTTAATTTACTCTCCTGATCTGAAGACCCATCAGGATCATGTGAGACAGGTTTTAACGATCCTTCAGGAGAATAAGTTATATGCCAAATTGGAAAAATGTGTGTTTTCTGTGCAGGAGCTTCAGTTTTTGGGATATCTGCTTTCCGACTCTGGTTTTCGTATGGACCCCGAAAAAGTCTGGGCGGTTCAGGAATGGGACCGACCAGAGAATCAGAAAGCTTTGATGCGTTTTTTGGGGTTTACCAACTATTATAGAAAATTTATTCTAAACTATTCCACCATTGTAAAAAACTTCTGACTGATATGACAAAGAAGGGCACTGACGTCTGTTTGGTCGGAGGAGGCATTGCAGGCCTTTTCGACTATTAAGGAGTGTTTCGTGTCTGCTCCCATTCTGGTGCAGCCCGATGTGTCTCAACCATTCGTGGTGGAGGTGGATGCTTCAGAGGTGGGGGTGGGAGCAGTACTGTCGCAGGGTTCTTCTCCTGGCAAATGGGTCCTGTGTGCTTTCTTTTCCAAGAAACTCTCGGTCGCCGAGAGGAATTATGATGTGGGAGATAGAGAGTTGCTGGCTATAAAGTTGGCCTTTGAGGAATGGTGTCACTGGTTGGAGGGGGTTTCACACCCCGTTACTGTTTATACAGATTATAAGAATTTGGCTTACCTGCAATCTGCCAAGCGTCTGAACCCTAGACAGGCCAGATGGTCACTGTTTTTTACCAGGTTCAATTTTGTTGTTACTTTTCATCCGGCGGTCAAAAACATCAAGGCAGATGCGTTGTCTCGCAGTTTTCCTGGGGGAGGTGATTCAGAGGATCCTGCTCCGATTTTGGCTTACGGGGTTGTGGTTTCCGCTCTGTATCCCGAATTGGAGATGGAGGTGTTGGGAGCCCAGAAGGGGGCTCCTGGTTCCTGTCCCCCAGGGAGGTTGTTTGTTCCCAAAGAACTGCGATACAAGGTTTTCAAGGAACATCACGATACTGTCCTTGCCGGACATCCTGGTGGTAAGTCCACCTGTGACCTTGTGTCTCGGAGGTTCTGGTGGCCCGGGTTGCGTAGGAGCATTGAGGATTACGTGGCAGCGTGTGAGACCTGTGCACGATCTAAGGTTGCTCATACTCGACCGGCTGGTTCACTCCTTCCTTTATCTATTCCGTCTCGAACTTGGACGCACTTGTCAATGGACTTTATTACGGATCTGCCAAGCTCCTCAGGGAAAACAGTAATTTTGGTGGTAGTTGATCATTTTAGCAAGATGACTCATTTTATATCGTTAACTAGTCTGCCTAATGCCAAGACTCTTGCGCAAATTTTTGTTGACAATATCGTGAGATTGCATGGTATTCCTTCGGGAATGCCAGAGGAGGAAAGGTTTTCTTCTACCTTATCCTCTATCTGGCGGAGGATACAAGTGAATTTGGAGACGATGGGTGAGAGATATAAGCGAATGGCTGACAGGAGACGTGTGACTGGTCCGGACCTGTGTGTGGGTGATCTGGTGTGGTTGTCCACTAAAAACATTAAATTGAGAGTGCCATCTTGGAAACTGGGTCCAAGATTTATCGGCCCATACAAAATATCTGCGCTGATCAATCCAGTAGCATTTTGACTGGATCTTCCGCAGACCTGGAGGATCCATGATGTGTTCCATAGATCTTTATTGAAAAAATATGTGAGACCAGTGGAACCATCGCCATTGCCCCCTCCTCCTATTCTGGTCAATGGGAATTTAGAGTTCGAGATCTCCAGGATTCTTGATTCTAGAGTTCTTCGGGGTTCCCTTCAGTACCTGGTACACTGGAGGGGATACGGTCCCGAGGAGAGGATGTGGGTTCCGGCACTAGAGGTCAACGCCAGCCAACTGGTTAGGGCTTTTCACAGAGCCCACCCGGATAAGGTTGGTCCGGGGTGCCCGGAGGTCACCCGTAGAAGGGGGGTACTGTCATGCCCTGCTCGGATGGTGTGCGGAGGTCTGTCAGATTGGCAGCACGTGTCTAACCTTTTGTTTGTTTTGGAATCCTGCTGGATCCGCCTTCCTTCAGGTGCTCTGGGTGGGGTCATTGGCTTAAATTCCCTTCAATCCAAGAGGGCTGTGCGGGTTATACAATTCATTCTGGTCTTGGATTCAGGAAGGGAGGATTGTCTGTTTTAGCTCAGATATGTTTCGTTTCTGTTTGTGTTGTTTGCGGTCTAGGCTATTTGTGTGTCTTCTGCTCCTTCTCCCCTTTCACCATCTCAGGGATTCTAGGGTGTTTGCAGTCCAGGCATGAGGACACTTCATACCTACCATCAAGGTCTGAATGTGGGCTTAGCAGCATAGGGAGAGAAGTCAGGGATGTGCTAGGAGGTGACCTGTCCCCAGCATCTAGCCTAGACACTTGTGTATTTGGTTGTCTGTGTATCTGAGTTCCTGTTTGCCATGACACATGTGTTCAGCTCAGTATTAGTTAGGGAGAGCTGGAGAGCAGAAGGGATTAAAATAGCAATATTTTAGTTTTTATACTTTTTATACACCCAAAAGTTCTTTAAAGGACTATTGTGTGTGGCAGCAATATATATTTTTAGCGTAACCTGCGTTAAATTGCTAAAACTTGTTAGAGACCTAAAAGTCCTTTTAAAGACTGAATAAAGGTCAATTTCTCATACCCCAAATCAGCAGATGCATGACAATGTGATAGGGAAGACTGATACCCCTAGGGTTGACACCTGGCAAGGTGGACCACCCAGTCTCCATCCACACAGCCCCACTAGGGTGAGGCGGCATGGACAGGAAATGAGTGGCATAGTTGTAAGTTTTCCAATTTCAATTTTTGGCCCTCTGGGCTTTCAGATATTGTTTCCAGGGTAACCATAGTTTGAGAAAGAAGTTGTGTTTCCTACCAACCAACTCCTCCAGCCTATAAATGTGGTAAACTTTGTCAAGCCATTGTTCTTTAGAAGGGATAACTGTAATAAGCCAGTTTAGAGGGATAAGAAAACAAGCGGCTTGCACAAGAAGAGTGGGCAAATTGGGCTTAGCCGGGAACCACGTCTCATTGGGTAGCTACAGCAAGACCGATTCTGGGGTCAACTTGAAATGTGTCACGCACAATTGATTTACCTCGCCTTCCACCATTTTCCAAAACCTCTGAATGATAGGGCACTCCCAGAAGATATGCAGGAGGGAACCAGATCCTTGCCCGCATCTCCAACAACTGTCGCTTTGAGCTAGGCCCGCTATAAATAATTTTTTGGGGTAATTATACCACCTGGTTAACACTTTGAAGGAGTGTTCCTGTATGCGCACACATTTGGAAAACCCATGTGATTTGAGACTTATTGTGACCAATTCTGCATCCGTAAAGGACATTTTTAGCTCTTTCTCCCAACTCCTAATAAATGCAGGTCGTTTCAGTAGAGTTTCTGATAGCAGAGAGTGATAAAGGCGCTTAGCTTGTGGATTTATGACACTCTCCAACCATGTGGGGTCTTTGGGAGCATTGCGCTGGGGCATGATCCTCTTCAGGGAGAGCGTTAATTCATGAACATCCAGGAAGTTTCCTGTGGGCAATGCCCCAGAGCAATAGACCGAGATATTGCCCCTCAAACCCACTTCCAAGAGGAGGCCTTTAAGGGATTTCCCCCTAAAACTGGACCAGAAGACAGGAACACTAACCCTGGATGGTAAAACATAATAAGGGATCAGATCAGCTGGTAAGTAGACAAGGGGGTCTGACAGGATCTGGGCTCCTCCCTGTAACTAACACATTACTGAATACAGTTGCAAGAAAAAGTATGTGAACCTTTTGGAATTATATGGATTTCTGCACAAATTGGTCATAAAATGTGATCTGATCTTCGTCTAAGTCACAACAATAGACAATCACAGTCTGTTTAAACTAATAACACACAACAAATTAAATGTTACCATGTTTTTACTGAACACACCATGTAAACATTCACAGTGCAGGTGGAAAAAGTATGTGAACCCTTGGATTTAATTACTGGTTTGAACCTTCTTTGGCAGCAATAACTTCAACCAAACGTTTCCTGTAGTTGCAGATCAAAGGTGCGCAAGGTCAGGAGTAATTCTTGACCATTCCTCTTTACAGAACAGTTTCAGTTCAGCAATATTCTTGGAATGTCTGGTGTGAATCGCTTTCTTGAGGTCATGCCACAGCATCTCAATCGGGTTGAGGTCAGGACTCCAGAAGGTGTATTTTCTTCTGTTTAAGCCATTCTGTTGTTTATTTACTTCTATGCTTTGGGTTGTTGTCCTGTTGAGCTTCAGCTGGTGGACAGATGGCCTTAAGTTCTCCTGCAAAATGTCTTGATAAACTTAGGAATACATTTTTCCTTTGATGATAGCAATCCGTCCAGGCTCTTAAGTAGCAAAGCAGCCCCAAACCATGATGTCCCCATCACCATACTTCACAGTTGGGATGAGGTTTTGATGTTGGTGTGCTGTGCCTCTTTTTCTCCACACATAGTGTTGTGTGTTTCTTCCAAACAACTCAGCTTTGGCTTCATCTGTTCACAGAATATTTTGCCAATACTGCTGTGGAACATACAGGTGCTTTTGTGCAAACTGTAAACGTGCAGCAATTTTTTTTGGGACAGCAGTGGCTTCCTCTGTGGTATCGTCCCATGAAATCCATTCTTGCTTAGTGTTTTACATATCGTAGATTCGCTAACAGGGATGTTAGCATATGGCAGAGACTTTTGTCTTTAGCTGACACTCTAGGATTCCTCTTTACCTCATTGAGCAGTCTGTGCATACATCTATACAGAACAGCCACTCCTAGGGAGAGTAGCAGCAGTGCTGAACTTTCTCCATTTATAGACAATTTGTCTTACCGTGGACTGATGAACAGCAAGGCTTTTGGAGATACTTTTATAACCCTTTCCAGCTTTATGCAAGTCAACAATTCTTAATCGTAGGTCTTCTGAGAGCTCTTTTGTGCGAGGCATCATTCAGATCAGGCCATGCTTCTTGTGAAAAGCAAACCCAGAACTGGTGTGTGTGTGTTTTTTTTTTATAGGGCAGCTGTAAGCAACACCTCCAATCTCATCTTATTGATTGGACCCCAGTTGGCTGACACTTCACTCCAATAAGCTCTTGGAAATGTCATTAGTCTAGGCGTTTACATACTTTTTCCACCTGCACTGTGAATGTTTACATGGGGTGTTCAATAAAAACATGGTAACATTTAATTCTTTGTGTGTTATTAGTTTAAGCAGACTGTGATTGTCTATTGTTGTGACTTAGATGAAGATCAGATCACATTTTATGACCAATTTGTGCAGAAATCCATATCATTCCAAAGGGTTCGAATACTTTTTCTTGCAACTGTATATGTCTTTCATAAGGCCAGTAAATGCTGAGTGTGACGTTGATATTCCCCACAATCCCGCCCACTTCTGGTCATTCAACGAGACCCTTTCAATGTCATAACCCAACGGTGGATGGCCCTCCATACACAGTGAGATCCATCTCTTCAATTGAATCGCCTTATAATACATCTGGGCATCTGGCATCCCAAAGCCTCCAAGAGAGCGAGGGAGGGTCAGATGTGTGAAGGATATTCAAGGTCTCTTTGCTTGCCATAGGAAAAAAGAGAAGATGGATCTCACCATACGGAAGAACTTTTGAGTTAGGAAAATAGGAACCATTTGCATGAGGTACAGAAGTTTGGGCATCACATAAGTGTTCAGCAGATTCTTCCTACCCATCCAGGAGACATAGGAGATGGAGAGAGAGGACAGCATCCTCTTGATGTCGCCAATCAAAGGGGTATAGTTAGCTCCATACAGATCTGAAATGTCCCTGGTCAAGTATATGCCTAGATATTTCAGTTTGGACGACTGCCACTGGAAGTTCTGGGGGCACAGATATATTGAAGGCCTCTGACTTAGAGTAGTTCACCTTAAAATTAGATACAAACCCAAATTCTCCAAATAACTCTAATATGTGAGGGAATGCTGTATCTGGGTTGGTGATCAGGATCAGCAGGTCATCCGCAAATGCTGCATTTTGATGACACACTCCTCCCACTTTGTGCTCTCTTATGGCTTGGAGTAACATTTCCATAATTAGTATAAACAAGGTTGGGGACAGGGGGCTCCCCTGCCTAGTCCCGTTCGAAATCTCAAATGGGGCAGACAGTGTACCATTTACCCTAATCCTAGTACTGGGGTGTTTGTAAAGGGACATGATTGCTCGCGTAAATTGACTCGGTATACCAAACTGGCTTAAGACAGACTGAAGATAGGCCAAGCATACTCTGTCAAATGCCTTCTCAGCATCAGTGCTGAGTAAGACCAGGGGAACCTTTTTTGACACTGCGTGCTGTACGGCATGTATAAGTCTCACAGAGTTGTGATTACCTTCTCTACCCTTAACGAACCCAGTCTGTTCAGGGTGAACCAGGCCAGGGATTAGAGGGCTAAATCTACTAGCTAATACTTTTGCCCAAATCTTAACATCCACGTTTATCAATGATATAGGGCGGTATGAGGCACATAAGCTGGGGTCTTTCCCGTCTTTTGGTAAGATGGTGATCGTAGCATTGAGAGCCTGTTTAGGGAGCATATCGCCTAAGAGGAGTGCGTTACACCAGGCTGTCAATCTGGGGATCATGATTGGGGAGAATTTTTTGTAGTACCCTATAGGGAGGCCATCCGGGCCTAGGGCCTTCCCCAGAGGCATAGACTTCAGGGTTCCCGAAATTTCTTCCTCTAAGATTGGTGACACTAATTGAGCTCCAGGTTCCTCGGAGAGAATAGGTAGCTAAAGTTTGGACAGAAATCTATCTATTGCAGCCGACTTAGGTGAGTCTCCCTCAGCTACTTATCGGGTAAGTTATATAGTTGGCTGTAAAAGGACACAAACTCACGTGCAATTTCTTTAGTTTCCACAGTCTTTTGGCCCAAGCTGGTTGTAATGGAGTGAATATACCCTGAATCTCTCAGTTTTTTAATAAGGTGAGACATCATTTTGTTGCCCCTATCCCCATAAGCATAAAACTTGTATTTGGCGTATTGGTATTGTTTGGCATATTGGACATTCAAATGATCTTTCAGTTGTTGGCGCAAGGACATCAGATCTGCATGTGCCTGTTTATACTGGGACCTTTTTTGGATCTTTTCAATATTGGAAAATATAACTAAGAGTGAGTCTAGTAGTTTTTTGGCGCTCCCTTTTGAGTCTACCTCCAAGGCTAATAAGTTCACCTTGTATGAAGGCCTTATGGGCCTCCCAAGTGTTTGAGACTGATGTATCCCCTGGGGGGTTCTGTATGAAGTGATTGGTTCATTTTTGGGAAATAGCTGAAACATCTGTCGGTCTATCTAGCAATGTTTCATTCAGTCTCCAGACGCACTCCCGTTCAGGTAACTCTTTAAAGGAGATTGTAGTAGAAATCGGTGCATGATCCGACACTGTTATAGCACCTATATCTACACTCTTAAGTGCACATGCTAGGTTAGTCGGAATTCAGTATCTCTGAAAAGAGGAGTGTCACCACCAGATCTCTGAGAAGCTCTGACAGACGTTCTTCAGTACCTCTTGCTTCAGATTCTTTTGTTTTGGTTTCATTTTGTCATCTCATTTCCCTCTCTCAGCTGTCATCTAGTTGCACTGATTGCATCCCTTTATATCCCCTCCCATACTGCATCACTTTGCGGTTTATACAACTTCCTGGATTGTGCTCACTGCTAGATGCTGCAACTGCTGGTTCCTCAGATAAGTCTTTTCCTTTATTTGTATTTTCCTGTTGGCTTGATTCTAGGTGACCCTTAATAAAGTGCAGGGAGCCGGTGGTCGTGTCCCCTCACTATTGTAGGGTTTTCAGGTGTCACTCAGTCTAGGTACGAGGGCATGCAATTTTCTATCATTAAGATCTTTGCTTGTTACTTCTAGTTTTCTGCAACACCGAAAAACTGTCTCTCAGTTTCAGGTGACCGGTTCTGCTTGCGTTCATGGAGTTTGTACTGAGCCTAAGATCTCGCTTTCGGATACGTTCTCCGGGGTAGTGAGAATTTTGTTAGTTTTAGAGAGGCTTGCTAACTCCTTCCTCATTCCTCTGGTGATGAGGAGCAGAGGGTGGGGAACTTCGTCTCTCTGCTCAGGGATAACGCTCAGTCATGGGCCTTTTCGCTGCCGGTGGGGGCACGGGCCCTCCGTTGAGTGGATGATTTTTTTTTAGCCCTGGGTCAGATAAATGATGATCCGGATCGTATTGCTCTGGCTGAATCTAGACTACGTCTTTTGTGCCAGGGTAAACAGTCCGCAGAGATATACTGTTCAGAATTTTCGGAGATGGGCAGCTGATACTGGTTGGAAGGATGCTGCACTCCGAAGTCAATTTTGCCATGGTCTTTCAGAGGGATTGAATGATGCATTTGCCTTTCATGAGAGACCTACCTCCTTGGAGTTTGCCATGTCTCGGGCCGTTCATATTGACAGGCGTCTTAGAGAGAGAGGAGAGATCACTCCTTCCTGTCATACTCAGTCCAAAGACAGTACGACGGTCTCATTCAGTGCGCAGGGGTCTCAGTCTCTCTCATTCCCCTCTGAGCAGGAGCCCATGCAGCTGGGTTTGCTTGCCTCTAACAACAGAGGATTTAGCTCTCAGAGGAGGGTTTGTTTCTGTTGTGGAGATATAAATCATTTGGCAAATGTTTGTCCCTCTAGGAGATTCAGGCAGTTTTTTGAGAGTAATAAAGTTACAAAAAGAAAAAAGACCTCTAAAAAAGTTCCATCTGTTACTATTGGCAAGGTTGATGCGGAAATTGAAGGTTTTCCATTTGCTTGTAGTTCCCGTTTTGTCCTACCTGCCAGGGTGGCGCTAGAGAGCAAGAACATTCTTTGTGAGATTTTTGTAGATAGTGGAGCAGCTGTCAATCTAATTAATAATCAATTTGCTATAACACATGGTTTCCAGGTATGCACTTTTCTGAAAGGACATACCTGTTTTTGCTATTGATTCCGCTCCACTTTCTCAAAAATCGTTTAAAGGCATAGTTCACAATATCCATTTGATTGTGAGTGATACTCATGTTGAGGATGTGTCATGTTTTGTCCTAAGCGGGTTACCTACTCCTCTAGTATTGGGGCTACCCTGGCTCACTAAACATAACCCCACCATTGATTGGCAAGCGAGGAAAATAAATGGTTGGAGTGACTTTTGCAGAGAGAATTGCCTCTCAACATCTGTTTCAGAGTTTTCTACTAAGACTGTACCATCTTTTTTCTCTGAATTTTCGGATGTGTTTTCTGAGAGTGGTGTTCAGGAGCTGCCCCCTCACAGGGAGTACGATTGCCCTATTAATCTCATTCCAGGTGCCAAGCTGCCTAAATCTCGTTTATACAATCTCTCCCAACCTGAAAGGGTCGCTATGCGTGCTTATATCTCTGAGAGCCTGAGAAAGGGACACATACGACCCTCGAAGTCACCTGATGCCGCTGGTTTTTTCTTTGTTAAGAAAAAAGATGGTTCTTTAAGACCATGTCTGGATTTCAGGGAGCTGAACAGTATCACAATTCGTGACCCTTATCCGCTTCCTCGGATCCCGGACCTTTCCCAAATTTCCAAGTTGGATTTAAGAGGGGCATACAACCTGGTCAGGGTCAGAGAAGGAGACGAATGGAAGACGGCCTTTAATACCCCTGAGGGTCATTTTGAGAATTTGGTTATGCCTTTTGGTTTGATGAATGCTCCAGCCGTCTTCCAACATTTTGTGAACAGCATTTTTTATCATTTAATGGGGAAATTTGTACTAGTCTATCTAGATGACATTTTGATTTTTTTCTCCTGATTTCAAAACTCCTACATCAGGTCTTGCTATTTCTGCGGGAGAATAAATTGTATGCTAAACTGGAAAAATGTGTGTTTGCGGTTCCAGAAATTCAATCTCTGGGGTTTCTTCTCTCCGCTTCTGGTTTTCGCATGGACCCCGAGCAGGTCCGCGCTGTGCTTGAGTGGGAGCTTCCTGAGAACCAGAAGGTGCCGATGCGCTTTTTGGGTTTTGCCAATTATTATAGGAAGTTCATTTTGAATTATTCCTCTGTTGTTAAACCACTCACTGATATGACGAGAAAGGGGGTAGATTTTTCCTCCTGGTCGGTAGAGGCGCGTAAGGCCTTTTCTGGGATCAAGGAGAGTTTTGCTTCCGCTCCCATCTTGGTACAACCTGATGTCTCTCCACCCTTCATAGTTGAGGTTGACGCTTCTGAGGTGGGTGTGGGTGCGGTCTTGTCTCACGGTCCCTCTCCTGCCAAATGGCGACCGTGTGCCTTTTTCTCGAAGAAACTCTCCTCCGCAGAGAGAAATTACGATGTGGGAAATAGGGAGTTGTTGGCCATCAAGTTAGCTTTTGAGGAATGGCGTCATTGGCTAGAGGGAGCCAGACACCCTATTACCGTGTTTACCGACCATAAGAATCTGGCCTACTTGGAGTCAGCCAAGCGTCTGAACCCGAGACAGGCCAGATGGTCTTTGTTCTTTTCAAGGTTTAATTTTGTTGTCACGTTCCGCCCTGGGGTTAAGAATGGGAAGGCGGATGCCTTGTCGTGTTGTTTTCCGGGAGGGGGGAACTTTGAAGACCCGGGTCCCATTTTGGCTGAAGGGGTGGTTGTGTCTGCTCTTTATCCTGAATTGGAGGCAGAGGTTCTGGCAGCCCAGGCAGAGGCTCCTGATCTTTGTCCTCCTGGGAGGTTGTTTGTGCCTCTCGCTTTGCGACACAAGGTTTTTAAGGAGCACCACGATACTGTCCTTGCTGGGCACTCGGAGGGTAGAGCCACAGTGGATCTCATTGTTTGGAGATTCTGGTGGCCGGCCATCTGGTTCTCTCCTTCCGTTACCTATTCCTTCCCGTCCTTGGACACATCTGTCCATGGATTTCATCACGGACCTGCCTCGTTCCTCGGGGAAGACTGTGATTCTGGTGGTGGTGGACCGTTTTAGCAAAATGGCGCATTTTGTTCCTTTTCCTGGCTTGCCCAATGCTAAAACGCTGGTGCAGGCATTTATTGATCACATTGTCAAACTGCATGGTATCCCTTCAGACATAGTCTCTGATAGGGGCACACAGTTTGTTTCCAGATTCTGGAAGGCCTCTGTTCTCGCTTGGGGGTTCGGTTGTCATTCTCTTCTGCTTTCCACCCGCAGTTGAATGGCCAGACAGAGCGCGTCAATCAGAATCTGGAGACATATCTGCGTGGTTTTGTGGCGGAGAATCAGGAGGATTGGTGTCCTTTTCTCTCCCTTGCTGAGTTTTCTTTAAATAACCGTCGTCAGGAGTCCTCTGATAAGTCACAATTTTTTGGTGCATATGGGTTTCATCCGCAGTTTGGGACATTCTCTGGAGAGGGGGTTTCTGGTTTACCTGATGAGGAGAGATTTTCCTCGTCTTTGTCATCTATTTGGCAAAAGATTCAGGATAATCTAAAGAGTGAGAGATATAAGCGTGTAGCGGATAAGAGACGTGTGCCTGGTCCAGACCTGAATGTTGGTGATCTGGTATGGTTGTCTACTAAGAATATCAAGTGGAAGTCGGGTCCTAAGTTTATTGGGCCTTAAAAAACGTCTTGATCTTCCTCAGACTTGGAAGATCCATAATGTTTTTCACAAGTCCCTATTAAAACCTTATGTCCAACCCTCCATACCCTCCTCTTTGCCTCCTCCTCCAATTGTGGTTGATGGTAATCTTGAATTTCAGGTCTCTAGGATTGTGGACTCTCGTATTGTCCGCGGTTCTCTTCAGTACCTCGTTCATTGGGAGGGTTATGGTCCTGAGGAGAGGATGTGGGTTCCAGTGGCGGACATTAAGGCCACTTGTCTTCTCAGGGCATTTCATAGGTCCCATCCTGAAAAGGTGGGCTCTGAGTGTCCGGAGTCCACTTGTAGAGGGAGGGGTACTGTCACCACCAGATCTTTGAGAAGTTCTGATAGACGTTCTTCAGTACTTCTTGCATGATCTTCTTTTGTTTTGCTTTCGTTTTGACATCTCTCCTCCCTCTCCCATCTGTCATCTATTAGCAGTGATTGCCTCCCTATATATCTCCTCCCCTTACTGCCTCACCTTGCGGTTTATACAACTTCCCGGAGTGTGCTGATGCTAGAAGCTGTTACTGCTGCATCCACAAGATAAGTCTGTTTCTTTATTTCTGTTTTCCTGTGGGCTTGATCCTAGGTGACCGTGACTCCCTCCTTAATAAGTGTAGGGAGCCAGTGGTCGTGTCCCCTCACTATTATAGGGTGTTCAGGTGTCATACAGTCGAGGAACAAGGGTATGCAATTTTCTACCATTGAGATTTTTGCATAGGCTGAGCAGTAAGGAAGAGAGCTAGGGCTGTTACAGGGCTTACCCTTTTGTTCCTTAGTTTTGGATCAAGTCAGTCGGATCTTCATTTGTGTCTTCTAGTTTTTTGTAACACCATCCGTGACACAGACAGAACGTGTCAATCAGAATCTGGAGACATATCTGCGCTGTTTTGTGACTGAGAATCAGGAGGATTGGTGTTCTTTTTTGTCCCTTGCTGAGTTTTCTGTAAATAACCGTCGCCAGGAGTCCTCGGATAAGTCACCATTTTTTGGTGCATATGGGTTTCATCCGCAGTTTGGGACATTCTCTGGAGAGGGGTCTTCTGGTTTACCTGATGAGGAGAGATTTTCCTCGTCTTTGTCATTTATTTGGCAAAAGATTCAGGGTAATCTGAAGAGGATGCGTGAGAGATACAAGCGTGTGGCGGATAAGAGACGTGTGCCTGGTCCGGACCTGAATGTGAGTGATCTGGTGTGGTTGTCTACTAAGAATATCAAATTCATTGAAGGTTCCCTCCTGGAAGTTGGGTCCTAAGTTTATTGGGCCTTACAAGATCTTGTCCGTCATCAATCCCGTTGCCTTTCGTCTTGATCTTCCTCAGACTTGGAAGATCCATAATGTTTTTCACAAGTCCCTATTAAAACCTTATGTCCAACCCACTGTACCCTTCTCTTTGCCTCCTCCTCCGATTGTGGTTGATGGTAATCTTGAATTTCAGGTCTCTAGGATTGTGGATTCTCGCATTATCCACGGTTCTCTCCAGTACCTCGTTCATTGGGAGGGTTATGGTCCTGAGGAGAGGATGTGGGTTCCAGTGGTGGACATTAAGGCCACTTGTCTCATCAGGGCTTTCCATAGGTCCCATCCTGAGAAGGTGGGCTCTGAGTGTCCAGAGTCCACTCGTAGAAGGAGGGGTACTGTCACCGCTGGATCTCTGAGAAACTCTGAAAGATGTTCTTCAGTACCTCTTGCTTGAGGTTCTTTTGTTTTGGTTTCGTTTTGTCATCTCGTTTCCCTCTCTCAGCTGTCATCTAGTTGCACTGATTGCATCCCTTTATATCCCCTCCCATACTGCATCACTTTGCGGTTTATACAACTTCCTGGATTGTGCTCACTGCTAGATTCTGCAACTGGTGGTTTCTCAGATAAGTCTTTTCCTTTATTTGTGTTTTCCTGTTGGCTTAATTCTAGATGACCCTGACTCCGTCCGTATTAAGTGCAGGGAGCCGGTGGTCGTGTCCCCTCACTATTGTAGGGTTTTCAGGTGTCACTCAGTCTAGGTACGAGGGCATGCAATTTTCTATCATTAAGATCTTTGCATGGGCTAAGCAGCCAGGGAGAGCTCTAGGGCTTTTATAAGGCTTACCCATATGTTCCTTAGTTTGGGATCAGTTGGATCTTTATTTATTACTTCTAGTTTTCTGCAACACCATCCGTGACAAGGAGTGGGCTAGAGACTGGAATTAATAGTCCTTTGAGGATGGGTTGTGGAGTCTCCAAGAGTCTATCAAGCGCATGTCACCAAGAGACTTATGAATGTTGCTCAGGGATTTCTGAGAATGAACTGAGCTACGCGTTGACAAATCCAAGAGAGGATTGAGGGCAATATTTAGGTCGCCTCACACTTCTGCTAGTTTTTTAAGCTTGTTAAGGGTGTTCGTAATCCACTTAGCTTGACCTTTATTAGGGGCATAGAGGCAGGCTAGGGTGAGTTTAAGGTTTCCCAGCGTACCCTTAAAAAATAGGTATCCCTTCCGCATCAGGTATAGCAATTGTAGGTGTGAATAAGATGTTTTTGCCTATACCAATGCTTACTCCCCTGGAGGAAGATATAGAAGTGCTATGGAACCATTGTTTGTATTGCCGTTGGGGGAATCTAGGGATTGTATCGCCCCGCAAGTGTGTTTCCTGCATGAAGCATATGTCCGCTCTTGCCTTCTTTAGCATCGTGAGGATTTGTGCTCTTTTCTGGGGGGTGTTCATTCCCTTCACATTGAATGAGGTTAACGTGATGTCAGCCATAGACAAACTGTGTATCTAGTCTCATTGTGTCTAAAGACCTCTGATATCTGACTGTATCTGTATGAAGCAAGAGAATTTGTACTAAAACCTTCAGAATCACAGGTGCATATCCATGAAGCAAACATAATTACAAAAAACAAAATGGCTGCACACCATTATATATACAAACAATAGAGATAGGAAATGGGGGTCATTCTAGATAAAAGTGGTACAATACAGACTATAAATGAGTATAAATGAATAATGGAAGCTCTTAGCGCACATACGTGTCGGGCCCATCTACCAGGCTTCAAAGTGGCTTCCGCAGATGGGTCCCTATCACTAAAGAAGATGCCTCACTTTGGACTTACTTGGACTGGATATGCACCTGTGATTCTGAAGGTTTTAGTCTAAATTCTCTTGCAATATATTGGGGGTGGCACCCCTTTTAGACTGGACACGCCCATCTACCTG
The DNA here is from genome assembly GCF_014858855.1 of Bufo gargarizans. Taxonomy (NCBI): domain Eukaryota; kingdom Metazoa; phylum Chordata; class Amphibia; order Anura; family Bufonidae; genus Bufo; species Bufo gargarizans. The sequence goes on from NC_058089.1 coordinate 62,084,654, forward strand.
GGACTTCTGAGCAGAGTACGCTTGTAGCTGGTTCATACACTGCCCTGAATATTGTAGGCTTAAGTAAGGCCAAAGTGAGGCAGTTTCTTTAGTGATAGGGACTCATCTGCGGAAGCCACCTGGACGCCTGGTAGATGGGCCTGACACGTATGTGCGCTAAGAGCTTCCATTATTCATTTATAATACTGTGAAAGGGCTGTGTACTAGCTTGTACACACTGTGATACCTTTTGGCGCAAAACCACAATTGCGAATGTCGTCTTTTTAGAAATATTTATTTGTTCGGGTGACAACGCGTTTCGGAGTAAAAATACTCCTTGCTAAAAGAAACAGTAGTATGTGAAGTAGTGGTGCCAGGGGATAAAACATAAAGAGAAACTATATATATATATATATATATATATAATGTAGAAAAAAGAAGGCAGCACTCCAATAGAAAGTGAAAAAGTGGACGGTTTATTCACTCATCAGCTCAGCGACGTTTCGGCTCTCACTATGGAGCCTTTTTCCAGCTACACTTGGGACCTTGGTCGCAGGTCTCTTTGGAGGATTTTTTGCACCCACAGTTTTGTGTGCTGCTTCTCTTTTTTCTATTTGTGTATATAGATATATATATATATATATATATATATATATAGGTGTGTAGATCATAATAATAACAGATCATAATGATAATAGATCAATAGATATGGGATTAAAATTCGCGGTAAAAGATTTGCGGTAAAAAATTAAAATTAAAATGCAAGAAAGAGGAAGCTGAGGTTGAAACGGTGGCCTAGGTACAGAAAGAACAGATGGACTGATAGAATATTATGATTATAAATATGGGTGCAAGTGCCAGGGGATTCATAATTACACTTAGTTATATCACTGCCCCATTTGCGATTGAGCTAACCACAAGTGTACTTGTAGTTAAAAAATGACAGTGGGCCTGGTATGCCGTCAGTGTTAGCTTGGATTGTGTGGAACCATATATATACATGCATGCAGGATAAAAAGCAAACTTATACGTATAAATACACACACATATATATATATATATATATATATATATACACATGCATAACAGTCCGAAGATGTAATGGTATTGATAAGTGTAGTGGCGATATGGGGAGGCACATGGGGGGAGGTGATGAAGGCAATTACCTTAGGGACCGGGTATACACAATTGGCAGGGCTGGTCCAATTACTATAGTTAGAATAAAAGAAAATACATTATTTTCTATGTAGACTTTGATGCTGGATTAAAGTTCAAAATTTAGTTTGAGTAGTATATTAGCTTGACTAATCTGATACACCGGAATACATAGTATTAGCTTGATGGGTCAGAGCATTACCTGGTGCCGGGTCCTGTCTATGTGTAGCGCGGCTTGCCATGTGTGTGTAAGCGCGCGCTTTAAGAGCTGAACAGAGGGGGGAGGTGTGGCAGAATGTTATATACATATACAGTCATGTGAAAAAATTAGGACACCCTTTGAAAGCATGTGGTTTTTTGTAACATTTTTAATAAAAGGTTATTTCATCTCCGTTTCAACAATACAGAGAGATTAAAGTAATCCAACTAAACAAAGAAAACTGAAGAAAAGTATTTTCAAGATCTTCCGTAAATGTCATTCTACAAAAATGCCTATTCTAACTGAGGAAAAAGATAGGACACCCTTGCCCCTAATAGCGAGTGTTACCTCCTTTGGCTGAAATAACTGCAGTGAGACGGTTCTTGTAGCCATCTACCAGTCTTCGACATCGGTCTGAGGAAATTTTACCCCACTCCTCAATGCAGAACTTTTTCAGCTGTGAGATGTTTGAGGGGTTTCTTGCACGTACAGCCCTTTTCAAGTCACCCCACAGCATCTCAATGGGATTCAAATCTGGACTTTGACTTGGCCATTCCAGGACTCTCCATTTCTTCTTTTTCAGCCAATCTTTGGTTGATTTACTAGTATGTTTTGGGTCATTGTCATGTTGCATGGTCCAGTTCCGCTTCAGCTTTAATTTTCTAACTGATGGTCTCACATGTTCTTCAAGCACCTTCTGATACACAGTAGAATTCATCGTGGATTCTATGATGGTGAGCTGACCAGGTCCTGCTGCAGCAAAGCAGCCCCAAACCATGACACTTCCACCTCCATGCTTCACAGTTGGTATGAGGTTCTTTTCTTGGAATGCTGTGTTTGGTTCACGCCAAACATGTCCTCTGCTGTTGTGTCCAAATAATTCAATTTTGGACTCATCTGTCCAAAGAACATTATTCCAGAAGTCCTGGTCTTTGTCAACTTTATCTCTGGCAAATGTCAGTCTGGCCTCGATGTTTCTCTTGGAAAGCAAAGGTTTCCTCCTTGCACACCTCCCATGCAAGTTAAACTTGTACAGTCTCTTTCTGATTGTAGAGGCATGTACTTCTACATCAACAATAGCCAGAGCCTGCTGTAGTTCTCGAGATGACACTTTAGGGTTTTTGGAGACCTCTTTTAGCATCTTGCGGTCTGCTCTTGGGGTGAACTTGCTGGGGCGACCAGTCCTGGGCATGTTGGCAGTTGTTTTGAAAGCCCTCCACTTGTAGACTATCTTCCGGACAGTGGAATGGCTGATTTCAAAATCTTTTGAGATCTTTTTAAATCCCTTCCCAGACTCATAGGCTGCTACAATCTTTTTTCTGAAGTCCTCTGACAGCTCTTTTGCTCTCACCATGGTGCTCACTCTCACTTCAACAGTCAGGAGCACACCAAACTAAATGTCTGAGGTTTAAATAGGGCAAGCCTCATTCAACATGCAGAGTAACAATCTACTAATTATGTGCACCTGGTGTGATATACCTGTGTGAGATCTGAGCCAATTTAAGAGGGAATACATGTGAGGGTGTCCTATCTTTTTCCTCAGTTAGAATAGGCATTTTTGTAGAATGACATTTACAGAAGATCTTGAAAAGACTTTTCTTCAGTTTTCTTTGTTTAGTTGGATTACTTTAATCTCTCTGTATTGTTGAAACGGAGATGAAATAACCTTTTATTAAAAATGTTACAAAAAACCACATGCTTTCAAAGGGTGTCCTAATTTTTTCACATGACTGTATATATATGTATACGGATGTCAATGTGAATTGGTTTGGTTTATATTTGTTTTGGAATGTGTGTTTTAAGAGAGGGGGGGTTGTATTTTAGAAGCAGTTGCTTTCAAGGGATTCGTTAAGACCATAGGGCTCTATTGTCTGTAATTTAAATATCCAGAACATTTCTTTTCTTTTCTTCTTAGTTTTTGGTATCGGTTGGTGCAGGTGGTGGGGATTTGTTTTTTTGGTGTTATTGAAAGGTCCACAGGATTTTTGTTATGGCAATTGAGAAAAAGTCGTGAGACTCCATGTTTTATGAAGCCGTTTGCAATATTCCACCAGTGTTTGTTTATTCTCTCTCTCAGAGTCATGGTAGTGCGGCCTATATATTGTAATCCGCAGGTGCATTCGAGCAAGTGGATGACATAGGAGGACGAGCAATTTAGGAAATTTTCAATTTTGAATTGTTCTCCGGTGACATTACTAACAAAACTGGTGACCCGGAAGGAGATGTTATTACAGCATTTGCATCAACGGTGTCCGCACTTGAAGCTTCCAAGGACTTGGGGGAACATGGTTACGGTAGATGGTGTATGCGTCTTTTAGGACCGTAATCAACTGGGGGCGATAAGATTCTTGAGGGTTTGCGCCCTTCTGAAAGTTATTTGGGGTTTTTAAACGGATCTGCTTGTAGGATAGGCCAGTGTTTTGAAACAATATTGCACAGGACATTATGGTTGGTGTTGAATGTGGTGGTGAAGGAGGTTTGGTATTTCTTGGTGGTTTTTAAGCCGACCTCTTCAGTTTTTGAGGACAAGCAGTTTTCTTGAGTGTATCCTTGTGTACGCTTGAGGGCTGCCTTGATGACTCCACTGGGGTACCCTTTGTTTAAGAATCTCTTTTCGATAACTTGGCTTTGTTGTTTGAAGTCTTCATCATTAGTACAGTTTCTACGGATGCGTTTAAACTGACTGAATGGGACGTTGTTCTTCCATTTTTTGTGGTGTGTGCTCTGGTAGTCTAAGTAGCTATTTCCATCTACTTTTTGAAAGAAGGTTTTGGTTTCTATATGGTTGTTCCTGGAAGAAAGGACTAGGTTTAAGTATTCAACTGATGTTTTTGAGTAATTTGCTGTGAAGGTGAGGTTGAAGTCGTTATTGTTCAAGTGAGTGGTGAATTTGTTGATGTCTTCTATGCTTCCGTCCCAAATTAATAGTAGTTTGTCTATACAACGTCTGTAGAAGATTAATTTATTTTGCCAAGATTGCTCATTATGGATAACTTGCTCCTCAAAAACCCCCAAATATAAATTTGCGAAGCTCGGCGCAAAGCGAGTCCCCATTGCGGTCCCTTTTATCTGCTTGTATATTCTGTCCTCAAAGGTGAAGATGTTGTGATTGAGTATAAACTATATGGCTTCCAGTACAAACTGGCTTTGTTTGTATGGCAGGCTTTCATCTCGCTGTAACACCTGCCGTATAGCATTGATTCCTGTGGTGTGTGGAATATTGGAGTATAGGGATGAAACGTCTAGTGTAGCCCAGGTGTAGTAGGAGTCCTTCCATTCGATGTCCTTGAGAAGGGTGATTAGGCTGGCTGAATCCTTTAGGTACGATGGTAATTGTATGGCGTATTTTTTGAGCAGAATGTCGATTAAGTGGGATAAGTTGCATGTCAAAGAGGAAATTCCGTAAATAATTGGTCTTCCTGGTGGATTGGTGACGGATTTGTGGATTTTTGGTAGATGATAGAATAGTGCTAGATTCGGATGGTCTATTGAGATGTAATCTTTTTCTTTTTTGGATAATATTTTTTCTGCTTCGGCTGTTTTCAAGAGTGCTGTTAGTTTTTTGGCGTCTTCCCTTAGTAGGTTTTCTGCTAGAATTACATAATATTCCTTTTCACTCAAAATTTTGTGTGCTTCTACCAGGTAGCATTTCCTATTCTGGATCACGATGCCACCCCCCTTGTCGGCATTCCTGATGACAAGCGACTTGGCCATAAGGTTTTTTAGGGCGTTTTTTTCTTCTTTGTTGAGGTTGTTGGGGATTTTCAGGCCTCTATTTATGGTCCTGAGATCTTTTGTGACCACATATATATATTTATTTATAAAAAAAACCTCTCATCACTATCACCATATAATATCGTTTACTCCCATTATCTAATCCGTTTCATCATCATCATCATCATCATTATTATCATTATTGTCATCATCATCATTAATATCACCATTCACTATCATTAATATCATCATACAATAATCATCATCAATTTTGCCCCATTATCTGATCCCTTCTATCATCATTATGATAATCATCATCATCATTGTTGCCATCATCATTATTATCGTCATTCATTATCATCATATCACCCACATTCACCCCCACACTCTTATACCCTCATGTTGCCCCCTAAATCTACCGTATCTCATCCCAGTTAGTCTACCCATATATCACCAACCGCCCATACTACTGATCATAATCCATTCATCCAATTCCAGCACATCCATCCCCCGATATCATTGTATGACTGCCGGCAATGCTCCGCTGCAATAGCGCAATAACATCAGGTAAACAGAGCGCACTGACACAAACAGAATCCACCGCAGCAGTCCGTGACTAGCCCCTCCCCCCGCCTTCTCACTTCCTCCAATGAACTGCCGGCATTCTGCCACACCTCCCCCCTCTGTTCAGCTCTTAAAGCGCGCGCTTACACACACATGGCAAGCCGTGCTACACACAGACAGGACCCGGCACCAGGTAATGCTCTGACCCATCAAGCTAATACTATGTATTGTATTTAGACTTGCTAAAGGAGTATTTTTACTCCGAAACGCGTTGTCACCTGAACAAATAAATATTTCTAAAAAGACGACATTCGCTATTGTGGTTTTGCGCCAAAAGGTATCACAGTGTGTACAAGCTAGTACACAGCCCTTTCACAGTATTCTACATCACTCCTCTGGAGTACTGGCAACTCCGAGGATTGAGAAAGATACCGGTAGCATACCTCATCTGGATCGAACTTTTACTCCCCCCCCCCCCCCGCGCCTTTGCAAGTGTTGTGCTGACACAAGCACAACACCAGAAGGTGAGTGCAATTACTGATACAGTACTCTCTCTAAAACTATCTAGTAAAAATTACTACCCTATAAGCGCCTTTTTCCCGTTTATCTCGCCAAATTTGCATTATTCATTTATACTCATATATAGTCGGTATTGTACCACTTTTATCTAGAATGACCCCCATTTCTTAGCTCTATTGTTTGTATATATAATGGTGTGCAGCCATTTTGTTTTTTTGTAATTATGTTTACTTTATGGATATGCACCTGTTATTCTGAAGGTTTCAGTCTAAATTATCTTGGAATATATTGGGGGTGGCACCCCTTTTAGACTGGACATGCCCATCTACCTGGGACTTCTGAGCAGAGTACGCTTGTAGCTGATTCATACACTGCCCTGAATATTGTAGGCTTAACCCCATAGGGACACAGCCTTATTTCACCTTAAGGACCAGGCCATTTTTTGCAAATCTGACCACTGTCAATTTAAGTGCTGATAACTTTAAAACGCTTTGACTTATCCAGGCCGTTCTGAGATTGTTTTTTCGTCACATATTGTACTTCATGACAGTGGTAAAATGAAGTCAAAAAAATTATTTTTTTTGCACAAAATAATACCTAATTTACCCCAAAATTGCAAAAATTTGCAAATTTCAAAGTTTCAGTTTCTCTACTTCTGTAATACATAGTAATACCCCCAAAAATTGTGATGACTTTACATTCCCCATATGTCTACTTCATGTTTGTAGCATTTTGGGAATGATATTTTATTTTTTGGGGATGTTACAAGGCTTAGAAGTTTAGAAGCAAATTTTGAAATTTTTCAGAAATCTTCAAAATCCCACTTTTTATGGACCAGTTCAGGTTTGAAGTCATATTGTGAGGCTTAGATAATAGAAACCTCCCAAAAATGACCCCATCTAAGAAACTACACCCCTCAAGGTATTCAAAACTGATTTTACATATGTCGTTAACCCTTTAGGTGTTGCACAAGAGTTATTGGCAAATGGGGAAGAAATTTGAGAATTTCATTTTTTTGTCTAATTTTCCATTTTAACCCATTTTTTCCACTAACAAAGCAAGGGTTAACAGCCAAACAAGACTGTATCTTTATTGCCCTGACTCTGCCGTTTACAGAAACACCCAATATGTGGCCGTAATCTACTGTACAGCCACACAGCGGGGCGTAGAGTGAAAGGTGCGCCGTTTGGTTTTTGGAAGGCCGATTTTTATGGACTGGTTTATTTACACCATGTCCCATTTGAAGCCCCCTGATGCACCCCTAGAGCAGAAACTCCCTAAAAGTGACCCCATCTAAGAAAGTACACCCCTCAAGGTATTCAAAACTGATTTTACATACGTCGTTAACCCTTTAGGTGTTGCGCAAGAGTTATTGACAAATGGGGATGAAATTTGAGAATTTGATTTTTTTGTCTAATTTTCCATTTTAACCCATTTTTTCCACTAACAAAGCAAGGGTTAACAGCCAAACAAGACTGTATCTCTATTTCCCTGACTCTGCCGTTTACAGAAACACCCAATATGTGGCCGTAAACTACTGTACGGCCACACAGCGGGGCGTAGAGTGAAAGGTGCGCCGTTTGGTTTTTGGAGGGCTGATTTTTATGGACCGGTTTATTTACACCGTGTCCTGTTTCAACCCCCCTGATGCACCCCTGGAGTAGAAACTCCCTAAAAGTGACCCCATCTAAGAAAGTACACCCCTCAAGGTATTCAAAACTGATTTTACATACGTCGTTAACCCTTTAGGTGTTGCGCAAGAGTTATTGACAAATGGGGATGAAATTTGAGAATTTGATTTTTTTGTCTAATTTTCCATTTTAACCCATTTTTTCCACTAACAAAGCAAGGGTTAACAGCCAAACAAGACTGTATCTTTATTGCCCTGACTCTGCCGTTTACAGAAACACCCAATATGTGGCCGTAAACTACTGTACGGCCACACAGCGGGGCATAGAGTGAAAGGTGCGCCGTTTGGTTTTTGGAGGGCTGATTTTTATGGACCGGTTTATTTACACCGTGTCCTGTTTCAACCCCCCTGATGCACCCCTGGAGTAGAAACTCCCTAAAAGTGACCCCATCTAAGAAAGTACACCCCTCAAGGTATTCAAAACTGATTTTACATACGTCGTTTACCCTTTAGGTGTTGCGCAAGAGTTATTGACAAATGGGGATGAAATTTGAGAATTTGATTTTTTTGTCTAATTTTCCATTTTAACCCATTTTTTCCACTAACAAAGCAAGGGTTAACAGCCAAACAAGACTGTATCTCTATTGCCCTGACTCTGCCGTTTACAGAAACACCCAATATGTGGCCGTAAACTACTGTACGGCCACACAGCGGGGCGTAGAGTGAAAGGTGCGCCGTTTGGTTTTTGGAGGGCTGATTTTTATGGACCGGTTTATTTACACCGTGTCCTGTTTCAACCCCCCTGATGCACCCCTGGAGTAGAAACTCCCAAAAAGTGACCCCATGTAAGAAAGTACACCCCTCAAGGTATTCAAAACTGATTTTACATACGTCGTTAACCCTTTAGGTGTTGCGCAAGAGTTATTGACAAATGGGGATGAAATTTGAGAATTTGATTCTTTTGTCTAATTTTCCATTTTAACCCATTTTTTCCACTAACAAAGCAAGGGTTAACAGCCAAACAAGACTGTATCTCTATTTCCCTGACTCTGCCGTTTACAGAAACACCCAATATGTGGCCGTAAACTACTGTACGGCCACACAGCGGGGCGTAGAGTGAAAGGTGCGCCGTTTGGTTTTTGGAGGGCTGATTTTTATGGACCGGTTTATTTACACCGTGTCCTGTTTCAACCCCCCTGATGCACCCCTGGAGTAGAAACTCCCTAAAAGTGACCCCATCTAAGAAAGTACACCCCTCAAGGTATTCAAAACTGATTTTACATACGTCGTTAACCCTTTAGGTGTTGCGCAAGAGTTATTGACAAATGGGGATGAAATTTGAGAATTTCATTTTTTTGTCTAATTTTCCATTTTAACCCATTTTTTCCACTAACAAAGCAAGGGTTAACAGCCAAACAAGACTGTATCTTTATTGCCCTGACTCTGCCGTTTACAGAAACACCCAATATGTGGCCGTAAACTACTGTACGGCCACACAGCGGGGCATAGAGTGAAAGGTGCGCCGTTTGGTTTTTGGAGGGCTGATTTTTATGGACCGGTTTATTTACACCGTGTCCTGTTTCAACCCCCCTGATGCACCCCTGGAGTAGAAACTCCCTAAAAGTGACCCCATCTAAGAAAGTACACCCCTCAAGGTATTCAAAACTGATTTTACATACGTCGTTTACCCTTTAGGTGTTGCGCAAGAGTTATTGACAAATGGGGATGAAATTTGAGAATTTGATTTTTTTGTCTAATTTTCCATTTTAACCCATTTTTTCCACTAACAAAGCAAGGGTTAACAGCCAAACAAGACTGTATCTCTATTGCCCTGACTCTGCCGTTTACAGAAACACCCAATATGTGGCCGTAAACTACTGTACGGCCACACAGCGGGGCGTAGAGTGAAAGGTGCGCCGCTTGGTTTTTGGAGGGCTGATTTTTATGGACCGGTTTATTTACACCGTGTCCTGTTTCAACCCCCCTGATGCACCCCTGGAGTAGAAACTCCCAAAAAGTGACCCCATGTAAGAAAGTACACCCCTCAAGGTATTCAAAACTGATTTTACATACGTCGTTAACCCTTTAGGTGTTGCGCAAGAGTTATTGACAAATGGGGATGAAATTTGAGAATTTGATTCTTTTGTCTAATTTTCCATTTTAACCCATTTTTTCCACTAACAAAGCAAGGGTTAACAGCCAAACAAGATTGTATCTTTATTGCCCTGACTCTGCCGTTTACAGAAACACCCAATATGTGGCCGTAAACTACTGTACGGCCACACAGCGGGGCGTAGAGTGAAAGGTGCGCCGTTTGGTTTTTGGAGGGCTGATTTTTATGGACCGGTTTATTTACACCGTGTCCTGTTTCAACCCGCCTGATGCACCCCTGGAGTAGAAACTCCCTAAAAGTGACCCCATTTTGGAAACTATGGAATAAGGTGGCATTATTTGGGGGACTATTTTTAGGGTACATATGATTTTTGGTTGCTCTATATTACATTTTTGTGAGGCAAGGTTACCAAAAATTGAGATTCTGAAATTTCATCTCCATTTGCCATTAACTGTTGAGGAACACCTAAAGGGTTAATAAAGTTTGTATAATCACTTTTGAATACCTTGAGGGGTGTAGTTTCTTAGACTAGTTTTTACTCTAGGGGGGCATCAGGGGGGCTTCAAAAGGGACATGGTGTCAATAAAAAAGGCCATCAAAATCGGCCTTCCAGAAACCATGTCGGTCCTTTCCTTTTGCGGCCTCCCTTTTACTGATAAAGCAGTTTACGACCACAAATATGGCATTTCTGTAAACTGCAGTATCAGGGTAATAAATATTAACTTTTGTTTGGTTGTTAACCCTTGTTTTGTTACCGGAAAAAACGGATTGAAATGAAAAAGTGCCAAAAATTGAGTTTTTGGCACCGTTTTATTTTTATTTTTTTAACCGTGTTAATCTGGCATGGTTGTGTCTGATAGATAATGGCCGTAACTTGGTGGTGGCTTTATAGCTCGGCAAGCTCACACACATACCATGCCTAGCTCACATGTTCAACCTAGTGGTGCAGCATTTTCTCAAAACCTACCCCAATTTGCCTGAGCTACTGGTGAAGGTGCGCTGCGTGTGTGCCCATTTCCACAAGTCATCGACAGCTTCTGCCGGTCTGGCAACGCTTCAGCAGCACTTGCAATTGCCAACTCACGGACTGTTGTGCGACATGCGCATGCGCTGGAACTCCACGTTCCACATGTTGGCCAGGCTTTGTGAGCAGCAGAGGGCAGTAGTGGAATACCAGCTGCAGCATGGTCATCATCCAGTCAGCTTCCGCTCTACACAAGCGATGAGTGGACATTGATGTCTGACCTCTGTGAGGTTTTACACAACTTTGAGGAATCAACACAGATGGTAAGCGGCGATAACACTATTATCAGCATAACCATCCCACTTCTGTGTCTACTCAAACGCTCCCTGCTATGGAAGAGGTGGAAATGGGAGAAAAATGTAAACAGGGTGATAGCCGGATCACCCTCAGTTCATCTTCTCAGCGCGCATCGGATGAGGAGGAGGAGCAGGAGACGGTTACCTCAGCTACAGAGAGTAGTACCCATGGAAGTTTTATTCCATCTGTTCAGCGTGGATGGGTAGAAGAGGAGGAAAATGATGAGGAGATTGAGAGTCATCCTCCTGATGAGGACAGTGTCAGCGCAATTCATGCGCTTTGGTTCTTCTTTGTGTGGTGCCAAATCAACAAGAAGTATTAGTATGTGCATGCCATACAGCTTTATAATGAGACCAGACACACTAGGTGGTTTCATGAAAGCATCTTCTCTCTTCCCTGAGTCATGGTACCAGAGACGTGCCCCTTTATTCACATTACATTGACTTAAATAGCAGACATGACATCACAAAAGGGGTGTTCCTTAAGAAGAGACTATTGGCTCCTTAACCTGATGGGAGTGGTTTCAACAACTACAACTGTGTTCATAGGTATATTTGAAAACTGTAATGTAATCCCCTCTTCCCCCTCCTTATTTACCTTAAACAAAAGAATGCACACATGGCTCAAACATCTGGCTTTCGGCCATCTTGTGGACAAAAATGTGTACTACAGAATAATGTTTCAAACCAGATACACGTCTCTCGCAACAGCAAAGTCTTGTCTGTTGGGTCTCTGGCATACATGGCTGACTTTGTTAGGCTGCCTTTCCCGTGACCCTCTCGTTGTAACCATTTTGGTCAACACTGATTACTGTTTTTTCACCCTTCTCGACCCCTGCTACAAAGAGAACGTCTCATCTCTCATTCCTGTGGTGGAGAGGACAAGCAAAATAGTGCACTAGCAGAAGGTCCTTGTGGAAAAATTGCTCCAAAAATTTCCAGCTGACAACTGTGGCAGCAGAGTACGTAGTTCCTTGGCCAACCTAGGAGGGGAGACAAGGGGAACACACAGCAGATCCAACAGAGGCAGGGCAACACTTTTCAAGGCCTGGGACAGTTTTGTGACACCCCGCCAGCACTCTCCTCATGCGCGGCCTAGTGTCACAAGGAGGGAAATATTTTGGAAGATGGTGAAGGAGTACGTAGCAGATCGTGTCAGCGTCCTCAGTGATCCCTCTGTGCTTTACAACTACTGGGTGTCCAAGTTGGACACATGGCACGAACTGGCACCCTACACCTTGGAGGTGCCTGCCTGCCCAGCCGCCAGCATTTTGTCAGAGCGTGTATTTAGTGCTGCTGGGGGCATAATAACTGATAAGCGCATCCGCCTGTCAACTGAAATTACTGACCGGTTGACTCTTATAAAAATAAATAAAGGCCGGATTGTCCCTGACTTCTCTACTCCACCAGAGAAAAGCGGCTAAACATAAAGGCACTCTAAATTTGGCTTTTATGGTGTATTAAATACACTATTCCCATGTACCCCTTCCATCACTAAAAAGGGTATATGGTTCAATCTCCCTTTTCTCGTCCTCCTCCTCCATCATATCAACATGCTTATTAGGCTTCCCTCGCTCCTAATGTTTTAAAGGGTCAGCTCAGCAGTAGGAACTCGCCCACAATTTTTTTTTTAAATGGTCAGCTCGGTAGCAGGCCCTTGTCCACAATTTTTTTTAGATGGTCAGCTCGGCAGCAAGCCCTTGCCCACAAAATTCTTTCAATGGTCAGCTTGGCAGCAGGCCCTCGCCCACAATTTCTTTTAGATGGTCAGCTCGGCAGCAGGCCCTCGCCCCAACATTTTTTTTAGATGGCCAGCTCAGCAGCAGGCCCTCAGCCACAAAATTTTTAACATTATCAGCTCGGCAGCAGGCCCTCGCCCAAAAAATCTGTTAGATGGTCAGCTCGGCAACAGGCCCTCACCCACAAAATCTTTTAGATGGTCAGCTTGGCAGCAGGCCCTAGCCCACAAAATTCTTTAGATGGCCAGCTCGGCAGCATGCCCTCGCCCACAACATTCTTTCGATGGTCAGCTCGGCAGCAGGCCCTTGCCCACAAAATGTTTTCGATGGTCAGCTCGGCAGCAGGCCCTCGCCCACAAAATTTTTAACATGGTCAGCTCGGCAGCAGGCCCTTGCCCACAAAATTCTTTAGATGATCAGCTCAGCAGCAGGCCCTCGCCAACAACATTTTTTAGATGGCCAGCCCAGCAGCAGACCCTCACCCCTAATTTTTTAGAAGGTCAGATCAGCAGCAGACCCAGACACCTAATGTTATAGATGGTTGGATCAGCAGCAGACCCTCGCCCCTAATGTTTTAGAGGGTCACCAGCAGGCCATCAATCATAGTTTTTCAAGGGTGTGTATGATGCCCTCCTTTATGTGTAATAAAGGGTGTATTGGAGTGCTGGCTCCTTGTAATTTTTGGCAGCCCTTTCACTTAGTGCATAGGCTTTATGAGTGTAGGAGTCCCACTACCTGAACAATTGTACCACAATGTGAATGAGGCCCTCATTTATGTGGTATACAGGTTGTATCGGTGTGCCTCTTCCTTGTAATTTTTGGTAGCACATGCACTTTATACAGTGGGATGCGAAAGTTTGGGCAACCTTGTTAATCGTCATGATTTTCCTGTATAAATCGTTGGTTGTTACGATAAAAAATGTCAGTTAAATATATCATATAGGAGACACACACAGTGATATTTGAGAAGCGAAATGAAGTTTATTGGATTTACAGAAAGTGTGCTATAATTGTTTAAACAAAATTAGGCAGGTGCATAAATTTGGGTACCACAAAAAAGAAATGAAATCAATATTTAGTAGATCCTCCTTTTGCAGAAATTACAGCCTCTAAACGCTTTCTGTAGGTTCCAATGAGAGTCTGGATTCTGGTTGAAGGTATTTTGGACCATTCCTCTTTACAAAACATCTTTAGTTCATTCAGGTTTGGTGGCTTCCGAGCATGGACAGCTCTCTTTAAGTAACACCACAGATTTTCAATTATATTCAGATCTGGGGACTGAGATGGCCATTCCAGAACGTTGTACTTGTTCCTCTGCATAAATGCCTTAGTGGATTTTGAGCAGTGTTTAGGGTCGTTGTCTTGTTGAAAGATCCAGCCCCGGCGCAGCTTCAGCTTTGTTACTGATTCCTGGACATTGGTCTCCAGAATCTGCTGATACTGAGTGGAATCCATGCGTCCCTCAACTTTGACAAGATTGCCAGTCTCTGCACTGGCCACACAGCCCCACAGCATGATGGAACCACCACCATATTTTACTGTAGGTAGCTGGTGTTTTTCTTGGAATGCTGTGTTCTTTTTCCTCCATGCATAACGCCCCTTGTTATGGCCAAATAACTAAATTTTAGTTTCATCAGTCCACAGCACTTTTTTCCAAAATGAAGCTGGCTTGTCCAAATGTGCTTTAGCCCCACCTCAAGCAGCACTTTTTGTGCTGTGGGCGGAGAAAAGGCTTCCTCTGCATCACTCTCGCATACAGCATCTCCTTGTCAAAAGTGTGCCGAATGGTTGAACGATGCACAGTGACTCCATCTGCAGCAAGATGATGTTGTAGGTCTTTGGCGCTGGTCTGTGGGTTGACTCTGACTGTTCTCACCATTCGTCGCTTCTGTCTATCCGAGATTTTTCTTGGTCTGCCACTTCGAGCCTTAACTTGAACTTAGCCTGTGGTCTTCCATTTCCTCAATATGTTCCTAACTGTGGAAACAGACAGCTGAAATCTCTGAGATAGCTTTCTGTATCCTTCCCCTAAACCATGATAGTGAACAATCTTTGCCTATCAGGTCATTTGAGAGTTGTTTTGAGACCCCCATGTTGCTACTCTTCAGAGAAAATTAAAAGAGGAGGGAAACTTACAATTGACCCCCTTAAATACTCTTTCTCATAATTGGATTCACCTGTGTATGTAGGTCATGGGTCACTGAGCTTACCAAGCCAATTTGAGTTCCAACAATTAGTTCTAAAGGTTTTGGAATCAATAAAATGACAACAGTGCCTAAATTTATGCACCTGCCTAATTTTGTTTAAACAATTAAAGCACACTTTCTGTAAATCCAATAAACTTCATTTCACTTCTCAAATATCACTGTGTGTGTCTCCTATATGATATTTTTAACTGACATTTTTTATCGTAACGACCAACGATTTATACAGGAAAATCATGACGATTAACAAGGTTGCCCAAACTTTCGCATCCCACTGTATACAAGTAAATATACAGGAAAGAATGTTTACTAACAATTTTTCCTCTAAAATCAATTTTATCTTCGGTTATGTGTGTATTATTGTCAGTCTGTAAAAGTGGCGTACTACTCTGACAACATTCTTCCCAGCAGCGACCTGGGAGTCCAAGATGCATCCAGACATCCTACCCATGCCGTTCCCGAACAATTTCAGTGGTGTTTCCAGGGGAGGGGGCTCACATAGTCTCCATACACTGATTGATCGACGACAGATTCAGTTGCACCTCCAGCGTGCTGAGAGTGTGTAGCCAAGTACACATTAAAGGAGAGGGGAGGGGGCTCACATAATCGCCCTACGCTAAAAGAGCAATGGTAGTTTAATCACTCCTTCAACATGGCAAGAGTGTGTAGCCAATGTGGGGTTTTACTCTGGTAGACAGGCTCGCGGACGCAGTACAAAGGCAATCACAAAGTCTTTAACTTAAACAGTTTGGTGTTTATTCACACATAAGGAAACACAAAATATGACCGTTCACAGTCTTGGTGTTTGTTCAGACCATGCAATGTCCATAGAACAAAATCTTCACCTTGTTAGCAGTCTTTCCCCCAGCCGTCCACAGCAGGCTTTAGGTGCCTGTTTTCCAGCATGCGGCTTTCAAGCCTTTAGCACGGCACCAATACACAGATCCCAAAACAGAGTCTCCACAGCTTCCCTGTCAGATGGAGGATCATCCACACCCAGCTGACTGCTGGCTGGGTTTTATATAGGCCAATAAAGACCTGGCCTGGAGCGTGGTGAGTAGCCACCCGCCCAGCACTTTGGCTACTCCCAGTAAGAGCCGGCCCTGATCGGCTTTACAGCCCTACTTACAACAAACAGTGTCAATCAGCACTAGCTGCCGCTGACACTTAAAATTTCTGGCACTTACCTCACCGAGGCCAGGAACCTCGGTGACACATACCTTCCATCAATGACGGCCCCTTGCGACTTCCTACACCAAGTACACACCAAAGGACAGTACAGTCTCACCTCCAGCGTGGCAATAGTGTGCAGCCAAGTACACACCAAAGGACAGGGGAGGAGGCTCAAATAATCTTCCTAAACTGATGGCCCAATGACATTTTAGTAGCTCCTTCAGCGTGGCGAGATTGTGTAGCCAAGTACAAATCAAAGGAGAGGGGAGGGGGCTCACATAATCTCCCTATGCTGACGGATCGATGACAGCTCAGTTGCTCCTTTAGCGTGGTGAGAGTCCATAGCCAAGTAAACAACAAAAAAGAGGGGAGGGGACTCACATAATCTCCCTACACTGGTGGAGCAACAACATTTTAATCACTCCTAAAACATGGGAAGAGTTTGTAACCAAGTACACAGAGTGTGTAGCCAAATACACACCAAAGAACAGTACAGTCGCTCCTCCAGCTTGGTGAGAGTGTGTAGCCAAGTACACACCTAAGGAGAGGGGAGGGGGCTCACATAATCTCCCTGCGTTGACAGAGTCAGAGTGTGGAAAGTGTGTAGCCAATCACACACCTAAAAAGAGCGGATGAGACTCAAATTATCTCCTTGTGCTGACGGAGCAACGTCACTTATTTTGCTCCTCCAGTGAGGGGAGGGCTCAAATAATCTCCCTACACTGACATAGAGACGACAGTTAAATCACTCCTCCAGTGTGGCGAGAGTGTGTAGCCAAGTACACATCAAAGGAGAGGGTGGAGGATCACATAATCTCCATACACTGATTGATCAACAACAGTTCAGTTGCTCCTCCAGCGTGGTAGGACTATGTATCCAAGTACACACCAAAGCAGAGGGGAGGGGGCTCACTTAATCTCCTTACACTGATGAGGCAATGACAGTTTAGTCATTCCTGTAGGAAGGTGAGAGTGTGTATCCAAGTACACACCAGAGAAGAGGGGAGAAGGCTCACATAATCTCTGTACGCACCAGAGAAGATAATCTCCATACACTGATTGATCTATGACAGCTCAGTTGCTCCTTTAGCGTGGTGAGAGTCCATAGCCAAGTAAACAACAAAAAAGAGGGGAGGGGGCTCACATAATCTCCCTACACTGGCGGAGCAACAACATTTTAATCACTCCTAAAACATGGGAACAGTTTGTAACCAAGTACACAGAGTGTGTAGCCAAATACACACCAAAGAACAGTACAGTCGTTCCTCCAGCTTGGTGAGAGTGTGTAGCCAAGTACACACCTAAGGAGAGGGGAGGGGGCTCACATAATCTCCCTGCGTTGACAGAGTCAGAGTGTGAAAAGTGTGTAGCCAATCACACACCTAAAAAGAGCGGATGAGACTCACATTATCTCCTTGTGCTTACGGAGCAACGTCACTTCTTTTGCTCCTCCAGTGAGGGGAGGGCTCAAATAATCTCCCTACACTGACATAGAGATGACAGTTAAATCACTCCTCCAGTGTGGCGAGAGTGTGTAGCCAAGTACACATCAAAGGAGAGGGTGGAGGATCACATAATCTCCATACACTGATTGATCAACAACAGTTCAGTTGCTCCTCCAGCGTGGTGGGACTGTGTATCCAAGTACACACCAAAGCAGAAGGGAGGGGGCTCACTTAATCTCCTTACACTGATGAGGCAATGACAGTTTAGTCATTCCTGTAGGAAGGTGAGAGTGTGTATCCAAGTACACACCAGAGAAGATAATCTCCATACACTGATTGATCGATGACAGGTCAGTTGTTCCTCCAGCGTGGTGAGAGTGTGTAGCCAAGTACACATTAAAGGAGAGGGGAGGTGGCTCACATAATCTCCCTATGCTGATGTAGGCACGATAGTTCAGTCACTCCTCCAGCATGGCGATAGTGTTTAGTCAAGTACATACCAAAGGAGAGGGGAGGGGGCTCACTTAATCTCCCTACACTGATGGGGCAATGACAGTTTAGTCATTCCTCTAGGAAGGTGAGAGTGTGTATCCAAGTACACACCAGAGAAGAGGGGAGAAGGCTCACATAATCTCTGTACGCTGATGGAGCAACGACAATTATGTTGCTTCTCCAGCCTGGCGAGAGTGTGTAGCCAACTAAAGGATAGTGGGCTCATATAATCTCTCTAAACTAACAGAGCAATGACAGTTCAGTCACTTCTCCAGTACGACGAGAATGTGCAGCCCAGTACATACCAAATAAGAGAGGGGGTTTCACATAATCTCCATACGCTGAAGGAGCAACGACAATTAAGTCGCTTCTCCAGTATGGCGAGAGTGTGGAGCCAAGTACACACCATAGGGGAGGGGATCACATAATCTCCAGATTCTTACGAAGCGATGACAGTTTAGTCGCTCCTCCAGCGTGGTGAGAGTCTGTAGCCAAGATGCATACCAAAGTACAGGGGAGGGGGCTCAAATAATCTCTCTATGCTGACGGAGCCACTACAGTTCAGCCACTCATCCAGAGTGGCAACAGTGTGTAGCTAAGTACACACCAAAGGAGAGGGGAGGGGGATCACATAACCTGCCTACGCTGACGGCACAACAACAGTTCAGGCTCTCCTCCAGTGTGTTGAGAGTGTGCAGCCAAGTACACATCAAAGGAGAGGGCTCATATAATCTCCTAACACTCACAGAGCAACGACAGTTGAGTCGCTCCTCCAGCATGGCGAGAGTGTGTAGCCAAGTACACACTAAAGTAAAGGGGAGTGGGCTCACATAATCTCCCTACGTTAAAGGAGCAACAACAATTACATCAATCCTTCAGCATGGCAAGAGTATTTAGCCAAGTACACACCAAAAAAGAGGGCTCACATAATCTCCCTGTGCTGACGGAACAACGACTATTCCGTCGCTCCTCCAGTGTGGCGATAGTGTGTAGCCAAGTACACATCAAAGGAGAAAGGAGGGGCTCACATAATTTCCCTACATTGATGGAGTGATAATTAATTTACTTCTCCAGCATGGGGAGAGTGTGTAGCCAATTACAAACCCCAAAAAAGCGGAGGGTTCTCACATTATCTCCTTCCGCTGATGGAGGAACTACAGTTCAGTCGTTCCTCCAGTGTGGTGAGAGTGTATGAGATCAGCTCTCATTGTTTGAACTTTGTGTGTATGTAAATGAATTTAATTGATTCGGACTGACATTCTGCTGTTTGGCCACAAGATACCACTGTTTCCTAAGCATAGCTAAAAAGGGCTGCATTCCTGACATTTAAAAAACTCTCAGGGGTGAAGGTAGTGAAGGATCCTCCTCTTAGAGTGAAGCTAAGAGAGACATTGAGGACCTGTGTGAGCAGAGAATCCATCGATATCCAGAGCTGGAGCCAAGTGAAGCTGATTGTGTCCAAGACCCTGATCCTGTCCAGACAAAGGAGAATTGCCAGAAACGCTGATGAGAGCCGAGGAGCAAAGCAGCATACACAGCGGTACTGTGCTCTTGTTGGAGAAGCCTTTGTTCGATTGACAGCCACCAGCTGATGAAGAGCAGACCCGGGTTGGTAAGACTGATCGTGCATGCACCTCATTACAGTGTTGGCGCCTAGAATCCTAGAGACCGAGACCAGGCCTGTAGTTAGTTTATGTTTCTGTCAGGCCACAAGGATAGTTAACTTTTCACTACAAGGAGTAAAAGAAGAATTCCTGTGCTTACTCTCTGACTGCACCTAAGTATCATAAAACAAAAGGTGACGGCAGCATCTCCAGTGTATTCATTTTATTGGGCAAGCCTGACAGAATACTTGCAGTAAAATCCAGACAGCTACATTTCGGCTACATCTTAGCCTTTATTAAGTCTGGTACAGAGTGATATCCATATTCCTATATAGTGCATAAAACTCCTCCCATGCTATTGGTGGAGTAATCTCCTCAGTATGCTATACTTCTCCTAACATAGATCACCAATCAGCATAAGACCTAACATCAGTGTCACATTATTCTTTAATTAAAGTGCATGTGCTTACCCTTACTAGTGAGCTGTAATAATCAGCGGTCTTCATCTCGATCCAGCTGTGTTCTAACAGCGCGTCCAGGAATGACTACTGCACATGTCTCTAACATCATTGCGTAACCCCGTTCTCCAGCGTCCGGAGTCGCGGGAGCACACAGATGCGCGTCATCAGTCACATGACAGGTCAGGTCAGCTCCGACCCTCCGCGCTGATCTAATACTCAAAAGCAATTATATTTATTTATCCCAAACATAGGCATAGATAAAAGGAACATCAGCACCTGTCCCTATAAACAAAACCCCACCGGTGCCAGCCTAAAATCCATGCGCATCGGTGGGAGTGGACAACCAAAACAGGAGTTCCACCTCAACCACCAAAATAATAACCCCAAAGGCTAGCAACAAAGTATAAAGTTAGCAATATATATATATAATGTGAAAGGTATGGTGCATAACCTAACATCAAAAATTATCTTATCCTACCGCACATCGGGTTAGCTGAGGGAACCCAGGTGTCTCACATCCGCCACTGTGCTCCCCATAAAATCTGTATCAAAATAGTGAAAAATACATAGATTAAAAACGCATAAAATAATGTATACACTTATACTGAGTCAGATCTACACATATTCCCTATTTTACTCAACACCACTCACATTAAACTCGATATTGAGGCCATATGGTTGCAATGCTTTCAACAAAAAAATCTATTTCAGTTCCTTTTTTTCTAAGGATTCGTTCCTTATCTCCCTCTCTTCTCATTGGACCCACTGAATCTATAACACAGAATCTTAGCTGGTTGACCGAGTTACCACACTCCACAAAGTTTTTAGCCACCGGTTTATCTACTTGTTGTTTTCTGATTGTACTTTTATGTTTGTTTATCCTTTCCCTCACTTCCATAGAGGTCTCACCTATGTAAATTACACTACAGGGACACCGGATCATATAAATCACATCCCTAGACCTACATGTATAAAAATTCTTAATCTTATATTTCTTTTCATTGTAGGGATGGACAAAGGTATCACCCTTTATCATATTGCTACAATTGCAGCAACCCAATTTGTCTCGCAAGCTCGCATTCCTCTTATATGCCATCAATGGTGGATTATTAAACTCAGGTATCGACGGCAGGCCCCTCTGTAGAATGTGCCATTCTTTCCGTAATATATGTGATACATCACCACTATGGGACCCAAAAGAAGAAACAAAAGGAATCCGATCCATCGTTTTCTTCCCTGATCCACTGTGGAGCGTGGTCTCCCTGTCAATGTCACCGCCAGGTCTCTGAGAAGCTGACAGACGTTCTTTAGTAGCTCCTGCATGATGTTCTTTTGTTTTGGTTTCGCTTTGACTTCTCTTCTCCCTCTTCCAGCTGTCATCTATTAGCAGTGATTGCCTCCCTTTATATCCCCTCCCATACTGCCTCACTTTGCGGTTTATACTACTTCCTGGATTGTGCTCACTGCGTGAAGTTTGCTACTGCTGGTTTCTCAGATAAGTCTATCCCTTTATTTGTGTTTTCCTGTTGGCTTGATTCTAGGTGACCCTGACTCCCTCCGTATTAAGTGCAGGGAGCCGGTGGTACTGTCCCCTCACTATTATAGGTTTTTTCAGGTGTCACTCAGTCTAGGTACATGGACATGTAACTTTCTATCACAGAGATCTTTGCATAAGCTGAGCAGTCAGGGAGAGCTATAGGGCTTTAATAGGGCTCACCCTTTTGTTCCTTAGTTTGGGATCAAGTCAGTCGGATCTTTATTTGTTACTTCTTGTTTTCTGCAACACCATCCGTGACATTATAAACTGCCAGAACCGTCTTAAACATGAATCCGGTTTCAGCCTTGATTGACCGCATGCAGGGTCTTTCACTGGATGTAGCAGATCTCTGGAAAACTGTCTCAGTTTGAGGTGACCGTTTCTGCTTGCGTTCATGGAATTTGTTCTAATCCTAAAATCTCGCTTCCGGATAGGTTCTCTGGGGGTAGTGAGAATTTTGTTTGTTTTAGAGAGGCTTGCAAACTCCATTTTCGTCTACTTCCCCATTGCTCTGGTGATGAGGAGTGGAGGGTGGGGATCATCATCTCGATACTCAGGGATAACGCTCAGTCCTGGGCCTTTTCGCGGCCGGTGGGGGCACGACCCCTCCGTTCAGTGGATTAATTTTTTTTGGCCCTGGGTCAGATATATGATGATCGTATGATTGTATTGCTCTGGCTGAATCTAAACTGCGTCTTTTATGCCAGGGTAAACAGTCCGCAGAGTTATACTGTTCAGAATTTCGGAGATGGGCAGCTGATTCTGGTTGGAATGATGCTGCACTCCGAAGTCAATTTTGCCATGGTATTTCAGAGGGATTGCAAGATGAATTTGCCTTAATAGTAGTAAGAGGGTATATGTTTTGTCAAAGTGACAGGTACCACGCCCCCTTTTACACGCCCCCTTTTATATTGCTTGATATAAATTTTACATCGCTTGATATAACTTTTATATCGCATGGTATTAGGATTATATCGCTTGATATTAATTTTATATCGCATGATATTAGGTTTATATAGTTTGATACTAGTTTATATTGGCACTTCTCAGATGTCTGCTAAACTGCAGATCACAAATGTCTGTAAAACATATTGCTAAAATCAAGTTTCCCAGACCTGTCACAGGATGTATTCGTGTAAACAAGCCTTTTCTAATGCATGGGTCATGACCTCTGTCAGGTACATCAAAAGCACAGCTTTTATGCCAGGCCACAGGATGTATTCTTGTAATCGATACGGGTCTAAATGACTTTTCTACAGACATGCTCATTAAAACATCTGGACATTTCCACAGGCTGTATTCCTGTCATTGATTTTATCTCCCTTATAAAATCTTATTTTATATAAAACTTCATAAAGTCGCCACAAAATATTTCCTGAAGATATAAAAGCTACCCAGTTTGATATGAATTTGATATGAATTTATATACAGTCGATAAGTTTCATTTAAATAAATGCAAAAGACACTGCTAAGCCCTTTTTATAACACCTGATAAGCTTTTGATATAAAATTAAGATTCATGCATAAAAAGACCTATAATAAACATATAAATTCTTATAAAACATAATTTACCTAGGCATTATAAATACAATTTTTGTAATTTTATAACATTTGATATAAAAGCTACCCACTTTAATATGAGAAGTTTTATATTACATGGCTGTTTTATAAATAAATTTTGTAATTTTATAACATTTTGATATAAAAGCTAACCAGTTTGATATGGCTTTATATCAAATTATACAGTTTGATAAATTTCATTTCAGCAACTAATGAATATGCTAATCGCTACCACCTGACATGGGTTACAACATTGACCGCCTATATAAACAGGTCCCAGTCTCTGCAGGGCTAGCACAGAGAGACTTGGGCACATAGAAACATAGACCAACAAGGCATAATACACTTAAAAGGTAAGCACCATTGGCTGTTATGCTTTTAAATCTTTCACTATTTTTTTAATATGATTTATGTTATCTGTAGCTATGTACCTGTGCTTATTTATAATTCGTAATGCGTCACTAACTGTCTTTTTCTTTTACCACATAAAAATGCTGTTATATTTTAACTAGCCATATCTTTCACTATTTATTGAATATGACTTATGTTATCTGAATCTGTGTAATGTCTATCTATCATCTATCTATATATCTATCTATCTATCCATTTATCTATCTATGTATACATGCAGCCAAATACCCCAACTATCTAAATTCTATCAATCTATCTATCTATACATCTATCCATCTATCTTTGTATCTATCTCTTCTATCTATCTATCTATATATCTCCTATCTATCTATCTGTCTATCTATCTATCTATATATCTATCTATCCATTTATCTATCTATGTATACATGCCGCCAAATACCCCAACTATCTAAATTCTATTTATCTATCTATACATCTATCCATCTATCTATGTATCTATCTCATCTATCTATCTATCTATCTATCTATCTATCTATCTATCTATCTATATCCATCTACTACCTATCTGTCTATCTTTCTATCTATCTATCTATCTATCTATCTACCTACCTATCTCCTATCTATCTATCTATCTAACTGTCCATCTATCTGTTAGCTATCTACCTATCTATCTAACGACCCATTTATCTATCTATGTATACATACAGCCAAATACCCCAATGATCTAAATTCTATCAATCTATCTATCTATCTATCTATCTATCTATCTATCTATCTATCTATCTTTCCATCTATCTGCTAGCTATCGATCTATCTAGCTATCTTTCCTATTTATAGGGGGTTAAAGTGGCCCTACAAATGTTATAATTTAACTAACAATATACATTTTGTTTAGATGGATTCTTACCAAATTTTTAGGGGGCGATGACAATATACCCGATGCACAGATGCTTATCGCGGCCGATGATTTCTATGAGTCGTACATTAGCGGTGGTGGGGTGCAATTGCGTTCAGACGCGTCGCCCAGTATGGCGCTATCTCATGCTGACATTTCAAGCGAACCCGATTACAATCCGACGTCTCCTTTCCTGGTCGGTAAGTATAACCATCTTAGGCTTTTATTACGTATATAGTTTTAGATCTAGTTATATTTCATGCACGTTTATTACAGACGAGCAAATCCGAGACATTTTAAGAATTGCGAACAGAGCCGTTGATACTGAAAATACAGAACATTCAAGCATTGAAGTTACTAGCAACAGCAATTCTGACGAGCTAAAGGAGAACGATCCGTCGCGAGTTATCGATCTCACAACCCCCGGTCGAAATGAAATAAAACAGATGACCAGGCTAGCCAGAACACGTAAGGCTCGATCGACTTCATTGATGTTGTCTGTTTTAAACATTATCTATATTTCTAATACACAGCGCTGGAAAGAAAAGTGTATGCAATTGATGACATAGCGACACTCTCCGATGAGGCCCTACAAAAGCGTTGCAAGCGGGGCAAAGAGCGTAAGGATCAAAATGCATTGCGGCTGTAATATATTTTAAACAATGTCTTTAAGTCTGATACTTTTTTTAAATGCAGCGTTGAAAAATAAAAATGGCCACGACCGGTGTCTCCAAAGCGGTATCAAAGAAATCTAACACAACGGGTAAGGCTCCCTCTACAGCGGCTCAAAAAACAATGTCTATAACTTTTAAGCGGGTATAAACAATGATGTTTAATCAAACCTTGTAATTTAAAGTTTTTCAGCTGCCGGGTAGTAGCGCACGTGTCAACAGAACTGTTTCATTCCCCGAACCACCAGAGTCAGTCACCAACGCCCGCGACAGTTGGTTGTCTGAAAATACCGCAATGTCGGTAATCCGCTGTCCTGATGCCCGTAAGTTAATATTACACGGCGCTCTGTTTTAATTAGAACCGCTTGATGTTCTTAATACCTACAGCGGGCTGCTTGTCTTAAAATTTTGAATAAAAGTCCTAATGACATCTGATCTATCTATCTATCTATCTATCTATCTATCTATCTATCTATCTATCTATTTATCTAGCTATGTATCTATACATCCAAATAACCCAACTATATAAATTCTAGCAATTTTTCTATATATTTATAATAGCTGTTTAATTAGAGCGCTTGAAATTTTTTAATACTTATATCTTAATGTTTGTCTTTAAATTTCAGCCAAAAGAAAAGAAAACAACAAAGCCCGAATCGTTAAAGAGAGACGATGCTCGATCACTAAACAGCATCAGGAACAGTTTACACCGATAGCTGGAGTTCTAACAACGCCGCTGCCGGTTCTGCAGAGTGGTGAGCCAACTAGCGTAATAAATGATATTACAGCTTTATGCGACATAACACCAGTACCCAATACATAGGATGTAATACCTTGTAAAAAGCGCATCACATTTGATACGCCAGACACATGCAGCAACGTACAACAGATAAGCGAACCCCAACAGCGATACGCGCCTCTTGTCCATTCCTGTTATTGTCGGGGTGGAGAGACGTACGACGCGTTGAGGGATATCGCGAAATGTAATGACAAAATGGCACGCGTGGCTTTGCATTTAAAATGTTACGTTAAAGACTCTACGTCTCTAGCGTTTAACAGTCCCAACAAAAATACTGAGGGACAAATACACACTACGCGTGACAAATGCATACGACTGATTACGCATCTTGACGCTCTTGAAAAAGAGCTGCTATGCCGAGACTGACTAGTGATGACTGGTGGTGGTGGACGCCCTTTTAAAAGTGCAAAAACAACTGTAAGTTGTAGGGTTAGAAAGTTAAAAAAGGCTATAAAAATCAGTTTTTCAGTTAAACGTTCTAAAATAGCTAGAGAAAAAAGGTGTCGCCGGCGTAACAATGGGCCGCCGGCACGTACGAACAAGATAGTTAGCAAAAAAAGACAGGAATGTCGTAACAAGACTGGTGCATCAGCTCGTCTGAATGCTGAACAAACACAGCAGCAACCACAGACCGCACAAAGCGGGGCACAGTCGTCCAAACAGCTGGCACACTAATAGACCTTCAAATACGCAATCAAAGCGTAGTCATTCAGGCGACCCGAAAAATGTCGACAGGCCCTATAACACAGCTATTACAGATGAACCCCCTGAACCACAAAATGTTAGATCAGTTTATCTAGAACGTGTATATCAGCAACAGCGTGACTTAGCGAATTTTAACAGTACCATGTACACGGAACACTTCAGATTCGCTAACCTCGAAGCCATTCGCTCGTTTGTTGACGCTCTTGATGCAATACACGCTTCTATACAGACATTGTTAGGATTTTATGGGACGCCGATCTGGGTGATTTCATACAATTGCGTTTAGACAGCGGCGAAACGTTTGATTCGATTTTTTCTAATAGGTATTCTAGAGATGTATTTAGAGCTGAAACATTTTTGGACAATATCGCTAACGCTTTACAGAGTAACGCGGAGTGCATAGCCGGTAATACACTTAAACTAGTTGTTATCATTGTTAGGAGCCGCCGTGGTGGGGCCAGAAGACGTTTGGGCGGTGTCGCGTATAGTCGGATTATTGATCGTAAAAAACAACATTTATACGATTTTAATAATTTACGATAATAACGTCTGTCTGGCCGCTAGTGTTCACGCTATTTTGGATGGTGCTGCTTTGAGCGACGTCACCTTGTTAGAGAAAGCTCAACAACTGCATAGAGACTTACAAATACCCGAGGGGTATTTGGTGTCTTTTACTGACGTTGCTGAATTTGAAAAAAAATTAAACATCACAATTAAAATTTTGTACCACAATAGGGGCCAGTGGCGTTATTATCACACAGCAAGCACCGCTAAAGAAAAGACCGTCTATATATTGCACCATGAAAAGCATTATTATGGCATAAAAAATCTAAAAGCCTTTATCAGCTTCGATTATTTTTGCGACATTTGTTGCACTGTATACAAACATAAATACCGACACGGGTGTATGCAGTTTTGTAAAGCGTGCCAGAGCCCGAATTGTGGTGAGCAGTCTAATAATACACGTTGCCCGATATGTAGGACGTATTGCCGTTCAGCGGCCTGTTTTGAAACACATAGAAACCTGTCACTTAGTGATAAAGCTCTTTGTAAGAAAAAAACTTTTTGCGGATTTTGTTACAAATATTTAGACAGCGGCGATGAGCACAAATGTAACGGTTTAAAATGCACCATCTGCGGCGGGCAGGTTGACAAATTTGACGACCATGTTTGTTACATGCAGCCATACAACCCCAAAAAAATGACTGACAAGTATATCTTTTACGATTTTGAATGCATGCAAGAAACAGGCTTGCATATACCCAATTTCATTTACGCAACCACACTATATGGCCCCAACTCCTGGCATTTTAGCGGAAAAACCTGTACGCTTGACTTTGTGCGATTTTTTGCCGACGGTAAGTTTTCGGGTTACACGTTCATAGCTCATAATGGAGGCCGCTACGACGCTTATTTTGTTTTACAGGAGTTGATTAATGAAAAATTTAAAATTGATATTTTAAATCAAGGCGTTCGGTTAATGTGCGTTACCCTGAAGGACTTGAAAATTAGGGTCATAGACTCTCTGAATTTCATGCCTATGAAGCTCAGTAAGATGCCCGAGGCTATGGGTTTTTCAGACGCCAAGGGTCACTTCCCGCATTTTTTCAACACGGCCGAAAATCAAAACTACATAGGCGCCCAACCGGCCGCTATGTATTACAGCGTCGAATACATGATGCCCGGGGAGAAAAAAGAATTCACAGATTGGTGCGAGAAACATAAAAATGACACCTTTAATTTTCAAAAAGAGTTAAAAGCTTACTGTAATCAGGATGTTGAGGTTTTGAGAAGGGCTTGTGAGTGTTACAGGGACACGATTATGGCCATAACGGAACAAAAAGTGCTGCAATACATTAAACGTGAAAGGAAATACAGAACGGTCACTAAATGTATTGATCCACTCCAACTTATCACATTGGCATCCGTGTGCATGGCCATGTATCGGTTTAAATTTCTACCAAAAAATACCATAGCGATTGTACCTGCAGACAATTACCACAAGACCCAGAAACGCTTTTCAACACCCGCTATACAGTGGCTCATGTACCTTGAACATGCTGAAGGCATTTCTATACAACACGGGCTAAAGGGCGGTGAAGAAAGGGTTGGTAAATATTTTTTGGACGGGTATGCTTTTGTTAACGGTAAACACACCGCTTTTGAATTTCAGGGCTGTTTTTATCACGGGTGTCCTGTGTGCTATAACGAGCAGGACAGCAACGAGCTTACTAAATCGTCCTACGGGAAGCTATACCAATCTTTCCTAGTCAGGAAAAGTCGACTACAGAGACAAGGCTTTACGGTCCGCGTCCTGTGGGAACACGAGTGGCGGGAAATGGTTGCAAACGATTCGGGGTCAAAGACTTTCTGATTAAAATGAAATTCCCGACTCCTTTGGATCCTCGTGACGCACTTTACGGCGGGCGCACTAACGCCATTAAACTTTATCACAAGGTGCAGGCCGATGAAACTGCATTATTACGATTTCACCAGTCTGTACCCTTTTGTTAATAAAACTAAGACTTACCCTGTAGGACACCCAAAAATAATTTATGATCATTTTGGCTACATCAAAAAATACTTTGGGATTGCACGAGTTAAAGTGTACCCGCCCAGAGATTTATTTTTTCCGGTCCTCCCTGTAAAGCTAAATAAAAAACTAATGTTTCCGCTATGTTACACATGCGCCTTGAGCTGTCAAAAAGACATTTGCAGCCACACAGACGATGAGCAGTCCCTAACCGGTACATGGTGCACCATAGAGATAGTTTTAGCTGTTGAAAAAGGTTACAGGATTGCCGAGATCTACGAGATCTGGCATTTTCCGAATACAACAGACAATTTGTTCGCCCCGTACATCAAATTACACCTCAGAGATAAACAGGAGGCTTCCGGTTATCCCAGTTGGTGTAAAACGGATTCTGAAAAAACGGCTTACATTGCGGCATAAAAAAAAAAAAGAAGATGTCTGCTTGCGATCTGATAAGATATCTGTAAACCCCGCAAAAAGACAAATTTCAAAACTGTTCCTAAACTCTTTGTGGGGTAAGTTTGGCCAGCGTTCTAACTTGTCACATACCAGCATAGTCACGGACCCTGACAAGCTTTTCAAATTAGCTTTTGTGCCGTACTACGACCTCTCCGAGGTTAATTTCATCGATGACGATATGGCAGTAGTCAATTGGCGCTATGTAAAAGAGTGCTACACTCACAACAAAAACACAAACAATTTTATAGCCTGTTTTACAACCGCCGTTGCCAGACTCGAATTATACAAGCTCCTAGACAGGCTACAGGAACGTTGCCTTTATCACGACACAGACTCCTTCATATTCGTGAGTAAGGGGTCTGAATGGACGCCACCCTTGGGTGATTTTCTCGGTGAACTAACTAGTGAAATACCCGACGATGCCCACATTACCGAGTTTGTATCTGCTGGCCCAAAGACTTACGGCTACAAACTTAACAACGGGAAAACTGTATTGAAGGTTAGGGGTATAACACTCAATATCGCTAACACACGGCTTGTTAATTTTGACAGTTTAAAAGACCTTGTGTTGGATTACTCACACAACAACGACCCCGAGACGCAGAAAACAATAGGCATCAAGCAAGATGGCATTTTCAGAAATAGGAAGCGTTTGACCATAGAGACCGTTACGTAAAATGCAAAAGTGCGTCTACACAAAGAGACAGTTGACGGTTGACTTTACAACGCTGCCTTTTGGCTATTAAACATGACTGCGCAATTTCAACACCCTTTTTCGTGTATTCTAGCAGGACCCTCAAATTCCGGAAAGAGTTTTTTTGTTAAAAATGTATTAATGCACAAGGATACGTTAATGTCGCACAAACCTGATAATGTCATTTGGTTTTACGCCTGTTGGCAGAAATTGTATGATGAACTAACCCGTTTGTTTACAAATATCAGGTTTATCGAGGGTGTGCCGCAAAATTTTACAGACGCGGATCTATTTCCAACGGACAAGGTAAATTTGGCGGTTGTTGATGATCTTATGGAGGCGGCTTGTGAAAATCTTGAAATACAAAACGCATTCACCAAATACGTACACCACAGAAATTTGAGCATTATGTATAACGTTTTTTGTCAGGGTAGAAAAGCCGAACCATAAATTTAAACACTAAACACATGGTCCTTTTTAAGAACCCTCGAGATAAATTACACGTTATTACGTTGGCTCGGCAGATGTACCCCGGTAAAACACGTTTCTTTTTAGAAGCTTTTGAAGATGCTACACACAAGCCTTATGGCTATTTACTTGTAGATTTAAGATCTGACACGCCAGAGGACCTGCGACTCAGAACCGGTCTGTTCCCGCCAGATCTGCCGGTAGCTTATGTGTGCAAACAGAAGCTCTAAAATGAGGTATCTCACATCTTTACGGTTATTTCTGTTAGCTGCGCTGGTGCTGTAAGGATGTCGAACAGGATTCGGCGTAATTGGGATCTTTTAAAAGCATTAGTCAAAACAAATCTGAAGGCCCGAAAATCAATATTACGTAACGCCAGTAATGATTTGATATCGGCTATTGGCGAGATAGCTCTCAACATCATTAAAGGAAAGATCCCTCTTAAAGAGCGCCAAAAAATATATTGAAAAAATGGCGTAGGGCTATAAAGAAATTAAGCGATAATAAGTACTCCATTAAAGGAAAGAAACGCATTGTGAACCAGAGCGGCGGTTTAATAGGAGCTTTGCTCGGCTTTGCTATACCTTTAATCACTAGCCTGATAGCTAATACAGCCAGTGGTTCATAATGCAGTATGCAGAGAAAATGTTCCTGGTTTCCAAAAATGAAATGGACAGGCTTAAAAATACCTCCGTAGATGCAACAGATATACGCCAAACAGTCATACGGCGCTTAGATGATGAGATTAGCAAAATACTACACAGAAATGACCTTTCAGATGATGAAAAAAATAAGAGATACACAGTCGTGTTACAGAGGTACTTAATGCTCAACAAACAGTCCGGTAAAGAAATGCCTGGTATAACCCTAATTACACAGCCGCAAACCGATCAACAACAATTGTCAAATGCAACCTCAAGCAGCACATATACGAGATACTTGACAGCATTTACACACGTTATAGAAAAAATGCCGAACTATTGTTAAGTAAACTGTACCGCTCTGGTAATAAGCCGTTCTGGAACGCTATGGGTGAGTTCATTTACAAAGAACAAACTGTACCCGGGTCCAACATTATTGACCTGATTCGAACAGCTATCCAGAGTCACGGCTTGCCTAATATTAAACCTCTCGGTTGGGACTATTTTACGGAGACTATCGCACAGCTGAACGCACCGTCAATGGTTATCGGTAGTACAAGAACAAGAGAACTTTTCGAATTTGAAACAGCAGTCGCTGAGTGAGCCCTTTGACATGGCTTGAAGCCCTTTTACACCCCCGGTGTTATTAAGAGTGCCTACTGTATCGCCGCGTGGTTCATTATTACCCCAAAAAAGGCCACCGCCCTTGTTGCAAGCTGCTTGGTTAACGTTGTAAATTTTCTTACTTTGGCGATTGTATATAAACTTTGTTTGTATTAAACATCTTCTAATGTTTTTATTTGTTTTACATACATTTTTACTTTGCATGTATATAACATTTCTTTGTGTGTAATGTCTTATAATGTTTTATTTACTATACATAAACTGTTTTAAATAAAAATGTATTCTGTTTTTTCTTTTTACAATAAATATAATAGCTTGATTATTTAAAATTGTATAAACAGTTAGGACTTGTTGTTGAGTAGACGCTGTTTAAAACACAGCTAAAATGCCTGCAAAAAGCAAAATATTGCGAAAACAGTACTACACGCCAAAAGCTGTCGGCTCTTATGGGGGCGTTGACTCCTTATTCAGAGAAGTACAGAAATTTGGAATAAGAAAAGACTCTGTAAAAAACTGGTTGAGCAACGATGATACTTACACATTGTACAAACCTGTTAAAAAATCTTTTACAAGAAACAAGATTATGGTGTCTGATATAGATGCTCAATGGCAGGCAGATCTTGTGGCGATGATGGATTTTTCTAAAGAAAATAATGGTGTAAAATACCTGCTGACGGTCGTTGATATTCTATCTAAATATGCCTGGGTGTCGGGCCTTTCAAATAAGTCCGGTGCTACCGTGGCTACCGCTTTTGAGCAGATATTTAAGTTAAGCGGCCAAACCCCCCGAAAGCTCCAGACTGATCGGGGACGTGAGTTTATAAACAAACCTATGAGGCGTCTTTGTGAAACCTATAAAATACATGATTTTTTAACTACAAACGCTGTTAAGGCAGCGTTGGTCGAGCGTTTTAATAGAACGCTGAAAACTAAAATGTTGCGCTATCTTAGAGAACAAAACACGTACAGGTGCCTCGACAAGTTACAAGACTTGGTGTATAGTTATAACCACACATACCACAGAACTATAAGGCGGCGCCCCGTCGATGTGACAAAAGAGAACTCTAACCGTTTGGAAAAATATCTACGGGTGTTACGGTACTATTAAAAAAGTTAAACAGGTATTTAAAATAGGTGATCATGTCAGAATTGTTCGCTATAAGAGTGTTTTTACAAAGGGGTATAAACAAACCTATACGGACGAGATATTTAAAATTCACGCTGTAAACAATAGGGGCCTCAGACCCCTTTATAAGCTGAAAGACCTGTCCGATGAGTAGCCTCACTGCTCTTACCGTAAAGAATCCTCTTCTATGTTTGTGTACAAACCTTCTTTCCTCCAGACGCAGAGGATGTCCCCTCGTCACAGTCACCGTCCTGGGAATGAATAGATGATGGGATAGATCTCTGTACTGACCCCTGATATACTTATACATATTAATTAGATCTCCTCTCAGTCGTCTTTTTTCTAAAGTGAATAACCCTAATTTTGATCATCTTTCAGGGTACTGTAGTTGCCCCATTCCAGTTATTACTTTAGTTGCCCTCCTCTGGACCCTCTCCAGCTCTGCTATGTCTGCTTTGTTCACTGGAGCCCATAACTGTACACAGTACTCCATGTGTGGTCTGACTAATGATTTTTAAAGTGGTAGGACTATGTTCTCATCACAGGCATCTATGCCCCTTTTGATGCAACCCATTATCTTATTGGCCTTGGCAGCAGCTGCCTGACACTGTTTTTTGCAGCTTAGATTGCTGTTTATTAAAATTCCTAAATCTTTTTCCATGTCAGTATTACCGAGTGTTTTAGCATTTAATAAGTACGGGTGACTTGCACTATTCCTTCCCATGTGCATAACTTTACATTTGTCAGTGTTAAACCTCATCTGCCACTTATCTGCCCAAGCCTCCAATCTATCCAGATCGCTCTGTAGTAGTATACTGTCCTCTTCAGTGTTAATTACTTTACACAGTTTAGTGTCATCTGCGAAAATTTATATTTTACTATGCAAGCCTTCTACAAGATCATTAATAAATATATTGAAGAGAATAGGGCCCAATACTGACCCCTGAGGTACTCCACTAGTGACAGTGACCCAATCTGAGTATTTACCATTAATAACCACCCTCTGTTTTCTATCATTGAGCCAGTTACTTACCCACTTACAGACGTTTTCTCCCAGTCCGAGCATTCTCATTTTATATACTAACCTTTTATGTGGTACAGTGTGAAATGCTTTGGAGAAGTCCAGATACACGACATCCATTGATTCGCCGCTGTCAAGTCTAGAACTTACCTCCTCATAGAAACTGATTAAATTTGTTTGACATGATCGATCCCTCACGAAGCCATGCTTATATGGCGTTATTTGCTTATTTCCGTTAAGATGCTCTAACATAACATCTCTCAGAAAACCTTCAAACAGTTTACCCACAACAGATGTTAAACTTACCGGCCTATAGTTTCCAGGCTCTGTTTTTGGACCCTTTTTGAATATTTGCACCACATTTGCCATGCGCCAATCCTGTGGGACATTCCCTGTCAACATAGAATCTGCAAATATCAGAAATAAGGGTCTGGCTATGACATTATTTAATTCCCTTAGGATACGGGGGTGTATGCCATCCGGTCCTGGCGATTTGTCTATTTTAATCTTTTTAAGTCGCTGTTGCACTTCTTCCTGGGTCAGACAGGACACTTTTAATGGGGAATTTATTTCAACAATATAAATTTTAATAGCTAGCACTATAAATTTAATATCATGCGATATAAACCTAATATCAAGTGATATAAAAGAGGGCGTGTAAAAGGGGGCGTGGTACCTGTCACTTTGACGAAACATATACCCTCTTACTACTTGCCTTTCATGAGAGACCTACCTCCTTGGAGTCTGCCATGTCTCGGGCTGTTCGTATTGACAGGCGTCTTAGAGAGAGAGGAGAGATCACTCCTTCCTATCATACTCAGTCCAAGGACAGTGAGGTGGTCTCATTCAGTGCGCAGGAGCCTCAGTCTCTCTCAATCCTCTCTGAGCAGGAGCCCATGCAGCTGGGTTTGCTTGCCTCTAATAATAGAGGATTCAGCTCTCAGAGGAGGGTTTGTTTCTGTTGTGGAGGTATAAATCATTTGGCAAATGTTTGTCCCTCTAGGAGATTGGTGGAGTTTTTTTTAGGGTAATAAAGAAACAAAAAGAAAACAGTCCTCTAAAAACGTTCCATCTGTTACTATTGGCAAGGTTGATGCGGAAATTGAAGGTTTTCCGCTTGCTTGTAGTTTCCGTTTTGTCCTACCTGCCAGGGTGGCGCTAACGACAAGAATATTGTTTGTGAGATTTTTGTAGATAGTGGAGCAGCTGTCAATCTCATTGATAATCAATTTGCTATAACACATGGTTTCCAGGTATGCACTTTGGGAAAGGACATACCTGTTTTTGCTATTGCGAAAAAAGTAGATTGTCCAGCTTCACCTTGCAGTGCGTATTTTATTAGGAAACGTGCTTAAAAACCAAAAATCAGGCTCATTTCATCAACATGTTTCAGATCAACATATATTACATATACATATACATCTCTGTGTCATGAGGAAGGATCTGTAATATATGTTGATCCAAAACATGTTGATGAAATGAGCCTGATGTTTGGTTTTTAAGCACGTTTCCTAATAAAATACGCACTGCGAGGTGAAGCTGGACAATCTACTTTTTTCGCTATTTCTCAGCCTTGGTTCCGGTTCTGTGTCTGTGCTCCTCGGTGGTGTATGGTGAGGTGAGCTCCAACTTGGTGTTCTTATGTTTTTGCTATTGATTCCGCTCCACTTTCTCAAAAATAGTTAAAGGGCATAGTTCACAATATCCATTTGACTGTGGGTGATGCTCATGTTGAGGATGTGTCATGTTTCGTCCTAAGCGGATTACCTACTCCTCTGGTGTTGGGGCTACCCTGGCTCACTAAACATAACCCCACCATTGATTGGCAAGTGAGGCAAATAAATGGTTGGAGTGACTACTGCAGAGAGAATTGCTTCTCGAGGTCTCTTTCAGAGGTTTCTACTAAGACTGTACCATCTTTTCTCTCTGAATTTTTGGATGTGTTTTCTGAGAGTGGTGTTCAGGAGCTTCCCCCTCATCGGGAGTATGATTGCCCTATTAATCTCATCCCAGACACCAAGCTGCCTAAATCTTGTTTATACAATCTCTCCCAACCTGAAAGGGTCACTATGCGTACTTATATCTCTGAGAGCCTGAGAAAGGGACACATACGTCCCTTGAAGTCACCTGTTGCCGCGTTTTTGGTTTTTTTTGCCAAGAAAAAAGATGGTTCTTTAAGACCATGTCTGAATTTCAGGGAGCTGAACAGTATCACAATTCATGACCCTTATCCGCTTCCTCTGATGCCGATCTCTTTAACCAGATTGTTGGGGCTAAAGTTTTTTCCAAGTTGGATTTGAGAGGGGCATACAACCTGGTCAGGGTCAGAGAAGGGGACGAATGGAAGACGGCCTTCAATACCCCTGAGGGCCATTTTGAGAATTTGGTTATGCCTTTTGGTTTGATGAATGCTCCAGCCGTCTTCCAACATTTTGTGAACAGCATTTTTTATCATTTAATGGGGAAATTTGTACTAGTCTATCTAGATGACATTTTGATTTTTTTCTCCTGATTTCAAGACTCATAGGGACCACCTACGTCAGGTTTTGCTCATTCTGCGGGAGAATAAATTGTACGCTAAACTGGAAAAATGTGTGTTTGCGGTTCCAGAAATTCAAATTCTGGGTTTCTTCTCTCTGCTTCTGGTTTTCGCATGGACCCCGAGAAGGTCCGCGCTGTGCTTGATTGGGAGCTTCCTGAGAATCAGAAGGCGCTGATGCGCTTTTTGAGTTTTGACAATTATTACAGGAAGTTCATTTTGAATTATTCCTCTGTTGTTAAGCCACTCACTGATATGACTAAAAAGGGGGTAGATTTTTCCTCCTGGTCGGTAGAGGCGCGTAAGGCCTTTTCTGGGATCAAGGAGAGTTTTGCTTCCGCTCCCATCTTGGTACAACCTGATGTCTCTCTACCCTTCATAGGTGAGGTTGACGCTTCTGAGGTTGGTGTGGGTGCGGTCTTGTCTCAGGGTCCCTCTCCTGCAAATTTTTCTCGAAGAAACTCTCCTCCGCAGAGAGAAATTAAGATGTGGGAGATAGGGAGTTGTTGGCCATCAAGTTAGCTTTTGAGGAATGGCGTCATTGGCTAGAGGGAGCCAGACACCCTATTACCGTGTTTACCGACCATAAGAATCTGGCCTACTTGGAGTCAGCCAAGCGTCTGTACCCGAGACAGGCCAGATGGTCTTTGTTCTTTTCAAGGTTTAATTTTGTTGTAACGTTCCGCTCTGGGGTTAAGAATGTGAAGGCGGATGCCCTGTCACATTGTTTTCCCGGAGGCGGGAACTTTGAAGACCCGGGTCCCATTTTGGCTGAGGGGGTGGTTGTCTCTGCTCTTTATTCTGAATTGGAGGCAGAGGTTCAAGCAGCCCAGGCAGAGGCTCCTGATCTTTGTCCTCCTGGGAGGTTGTTTGTGCCTCTCGCTTTATGACATAAGGTTTTTAAGGAGCACCACGATACTGTCCTTGTTGGGCACCCAGGGATCTCATTGCTCGGAGATTCTGGTGGCCGGCTGTTCGTAAGTCGGTTGAGGGTTTTGTGGCAGCCTGCGAGACGTGCCAAAGTCCCTCATTCATGGCCATCAGGTCCTCTCCTCCCATTACCCATTCCTTCCCGTCCTTGGACACATCTCTCCATGGATTTTATTACGGACCTGCCTCGTTCCTCGGGTAAGACTGTGATGCTGGTGGTGGTGGACCGTTTTAGCAAAATGGCGCATTTTATTCCTTTTCCTGGCTTGCCCAATGCTAAAACACTGGCATAGGCATTTGTTGATCACATTGTCAAATTGCATGGCATTCCTTCAGACATAGTCTCTGATAGGGGCACGCAGTTTGTTTCCGGATTCTGGAAGGCTTTCTGTTCTCGCTTGGGGGTTCGGTTGTCGTTCTCTTCTGCTTTCCACGCGCAATCGAATGGCCAGACAGAGTGCGTCAATCAGAATCTGGAGACATATCTGCGTTGTTTTGTGGTGGAGAATCAGTAGGATTGGTGTTCTTTTCTCTCCCTTGCTGAGTTTGCTTTAAATAACCGTCGTCAGGAGTCCTCTGAAAAGTCAAAAAAAAATTGGTGCATATGGGTTTCATCCGCAGTTTGGGACATTCTCTGGAGAGGGGTCTTCTGGTTTACCTGATGATGAGAGATTCTCCTCGTCTTTGTCATCTATTTGGCAAAAGATTCAGGATAATATAAAGAGCATGAGTGAGAGATATAAGCGTGTGGCGGATAAGAGACGTGTGCCTGGTCCGGACTTGAATGTTGGTGATCTGGTGTAGTTGTCTACTAAGAATATAAAGTTGAAGGTTCCCTCCTGGAAGTTGGGTCCTAAGTTTATTGGGCCTTACAAAATCTTGTCCGTCATCAATCCCGTTGCCTTCCATCTTGATCTTCCTCAGACTTGGAAGATCCATAATGTTTTTCACAAGTCCCTATTAAAACCTTATGTCCAACCCACTGTACCCTCCTCTTTGCCTCCTCCTCCGATTGTGGTTAATGGTAATCTTGAGTTTCAGGTCTCTAGGATTGTGGATTCTCGTGTTATCCGCGGTTCTCCAGTACCTTGTCCATTGGGAGGGTTATGGTCCTGAGGAGAGGATGTCGGTCCCAGTGGCGGACATTAAGGCTACTCGTCTTATTAGGGCGTTCCATAGGTGCCATCCTGAAAAGGAGGGCTTTGAGTGTCCAGAGTCCACTCGTAGAGGGTGGGGTACTGTCACCGCCAGGTCTCTGAGAAGTTCTGACAGACGTTCTTCAGTACCTCCTGCATGATGTTCTTTTGTTTTGGTTTCGCTTTGACATCTCTTCTCCCTCTTCCAGCTGTCATCTATTAGCAGTGATTGCCTCCCTTTATATCCCCTCCCATACTGCCTCACTTTGCGGTTTATACTACTTCCTGGATTGTGCTCACTGCTAGAAGTTTGCTACTGCTGGTTTCTCAGATAAGTCTATCCCTTTATTTGTGTTTTCCTGTTGGCTTGATTCTAGGTGACCCTGACTCCCTCTGTATTAAGTGCAGGGAGCCGGTGGTCGTGTCCCCTCACTATTATAGGGTTTTCAGGTGTCACTCAGTCTAGGTACGTGGACATGCAACTTTCTATCACAGAGATCTTTGCATGGGCTGAGCAGTCAGGGAGAGCTCTAGGGCTTTAATAGGGCTTACCCTTTTGTTCCTTAGTTTGGGATCAAGTCAGTCGGATCTTTATTTGTTACTTCTTGTGTTCTGCAACACCATCCATGACAGTCAACCAGCGAAACCCTATCCCTGGGTTTATGCAACAGTGTCCGTGGGTAACCTCTATCAGAGAATTTTTGGCTCATCTCTTTTATTCTATCCATAAACCTGTTATCGTCTGACACCACCCTCCTCACCGTAACATCTGACTCCAGGGGAGCGAGTCTAACATACTTCAAGGATGATTGCTATCATGCCTCAACAAATTATTCCTGTCAGTGGATTTCTGATAAAGATCCATCTTAATCATACCATCCTTCACATACACTCTCACATCCAGAAACTGTAATTCTTCCTGTGAGACTGTCACTGTAAACTGTAGACCTGGGACTCCTTCATTGAGATGCTGATGAAATTCACCCAATTCCTCTTTAGATCCACCCCAAATAAAAAATAAAATGTTGTTGATGTACAGCCACCAACTCAGGACCCTCCCAAAAAGTTTGGATCTATATACCAGCCTGTCCTCCACCTACCTCCACCATAAAGATGTTAGCATATGTGAGGGCCGCGTTAGATCCCATGGTCACATCACGCTGCTGGTAGAAGGTGTCCCCGAAGAGGAAATAATTCCTCCTCAGGACCACCCCTAGAAGGTGGAGGACGAACCGGTATCCACCAGGAGAGAGCCCCGTGCCGGCCAGCACCACATCAACGACATTCAAACCATATTCATGTTCAATTGATGTGTATAGTGACACTACATTGAAAATTACAAGATAAAATTGTGTAGGTACCCGGATCTCTCGTAATTTTGTCAGGAAATGGCTCTTATGTAGGAGGGAGCATTGGTTGCATGGACACGTAGCAATTTGTCAAAAAATATTACCATCACGCAGAAAATGTATCCCCTGACAGACACAATAGGTCTGCCCGGGGGATCAACCAGCCTCTTATGTATATTTGAGAGCACATAGAACAGAGGAGTGTTGGGATGTTGAATATTGAGGTAACCTCTTAAATCCTCATCAATGATGCCCACCTCAAGGGCTCCATCGATGATCTTATTTAAAATCTGCATAATCTCCCATTTGGGATCTCCTGTTAATACTGTATATACATCACCATCACCCAACTGTCTATGCATCTCCTCATTGTACTGACATGTCCATCATGACCACAGCTCCCCCCTTGTCTGCCGGCTTTATAGTAATTGCCTTATTTTGTTCCAAATCTCTTACTGCATTCTTTTCTTGCCTAGACATATTCTGCCTCCCTGTACTCCTATTCTGTTCTCTTAATTCTCTAATCTGTCTCATCACTATCTCAATATATGACTCAATAATATGATTATTGTGCGGGGGTGCAAAATTACTCTTTTTCTTCAATGCCAACTCCATTAATGATAATTCAGCTACCTCTCACCCCACCATCCATTATATCACTAGCTGTGGGGAAAAAAAACTTTCAATCTCCAACCTTCTAAAAAAACGATGTAAATATAACTCAATATCGAACCAATCACTATCATTATTTGGGCAGAAAGTCAATTCACGACTCAACACTCTAACTTGTTCTCTATTCAGTTCAATAGAGAAAATGTTCACAACAAGTTGGTTCACTTCCTCTTATTGCATCTTGTTGTTCTCCCCTGGATTTCTTTATTGCGATTTGGATATGCAATGGGGGTGGATTCCTTCTGGGACCTATGGTGCTTCCTTCCGCCCCTTCGGCATTTCCTTCCATGCCTTGTTTTGGTTGACCTAAAAAAGCCACTTTCCCTGAATCATCAATGGAATCAGAGTCACAGGTAGTGTGTCCTTGTTCGAACTGTCTCCTTTTTCTTCTCCTAGGTCTATTCTGAGAATGCTGATTTTGCCAATTGTAAACATGTCCAGATTGATAATCTTACAAGTCCCTATGCCATTTATCTCATCTCTGTGTCTTTATAGCTATTGGACCGTCTTTTCTTTATATATGGTGAGTTCCTCTGCTCCCCAACAGATTCTGGATTTGTATATTCAATGTCCCCAGGGACTTTTTTTATTTATTTTTATATTCTATCATGTTTTATTTATAATGCAAAAATACATATCCACATAACATTTATAATATTATAAAGTCTAAGAACATCCCCGACCCACCCCACCTATCCCCCCCCCCTCCCAGCTTTGCAGGAAAAAAAAAATAAGGTATATATATATATATATATATATATATATACACATACACATATATATATACACATACACATACATATACATACATACACACACACATAATAAAAAGAAGAATTCCAAATTAATTAAACCATATCCCAGTCTTCCCACAGTTCACCCCATTTTAAATAGGATCCTCTTTGTTTATACAGAATCCTCTCATAGCTTTTCACTTTCTCGACCAAGGCCAGCCAATTACTGCAATCTGGAGCGGAGGAGCTAAACCATAGTCTGGAGACAAGAAGCCTGGCCAAGAACATAACCTTAATCAATAATTGACGTTTTATGGGCTGATAATTAACCTCCGATAAGTCTCCCAAGACCCATATCCTGGGAGACAGAGGAACAACAAGGTGGTCTGGACCGATCTCCAGTAGCTACCCACCATTGGGCAGTCCCAAAACAGGTGTAAGTGGTCTGCCTCGGAGTCGCCACAACGTGGGCAATCGGAGGAGGCTCTAAGTCCTCTTCTATATAACCACATAGGTGTCACATATATTTTGTGCAAAATGTTAAATTGTACAACAGTATGATTAAAATTATGTGAAACATATTTTAAACTTTCCCCTATGTTCTCCCAATCTGGGGGACCCACCTCTAAAAGTAATGAAGACCAGGACTTCTGTCCTGGTGAAAGAAGACCCCAAAAAAAATGCTTTTATAGCAATGTGATATTTTAATTTTCGTGACAGATTTCTTAATAATTAAATCGTGTAAGAATTCAGGAGTATCTATAAGAAAAAGGTGACTATTCAGAGCGCTAGAAAGTGCAGACCTCAATTGGAAATATGCGTACCAGGCCACCTCACCCAAATTTGCCCTTTGCCCTAATTCCATCGAAGACAGAATTTGTCCACCACTAACCACCTGATGTAAGTACTCAACATTCTTAGTCCTCCAGTACTGGCAGCAATTCAAGTCCCTTAAATTCAAAAGCTTTGGATTATGCCACAATGGGGTGCAAATAAGTGATGCCTTAACTCCACACCAGCTCCTAACAACCCGCCAGGTCTTTATAGCCATTCGGCAGAAAAGTGTATACCCGGTCTGTATATTTGATAGGTAGTCGGACTCCAATACAGTAAAGAAATCCGTAAAACCTGAGTCTTTCACCACTTTACTGCAAAAATGGCTATTTTCCCAGTCCTTAAAAAGGCAGAGTTGAGAGGCCATAAAATAACCCCTAAAATTGGGGAGGTTAAGGCCTCCCTGGTTATAAGGCATGGAGAAATAAAGGGCCTTCAATCTAACACGCTTCCTCCCCCATAGTAGGTCGTTAAGCATCCGCTCTATCAGTCTAAAATACTTATCTGCAATCCATACAGGCGAGTTGCGCAGGACATAAAGAACCTGGGGCAGTACTACCATTTTTATTAAAGAAATTCTATCAGCTCTTGTATGCAGAATTTTTTGCCATATCTTGATTTTAGCCCTCAGCTTTATCAGCAGGGGAATCAAGTTAAGTTGTAGATATTTCTGAGGTTTGGCAGAAACTGAAATCCCCAGGTACTTTATTGATTCAGAGACTGTTAACTGGTTATCCCAATCGCCTCGCAGCTCGTCTATAGGGAGGAGAACAGTCTTCTCCCAATTGATCTCCAGGCCAGACGGAGCAGAGAAAAAACCAACCAAATCCATTATACGAGAGAGAGTCATTTCTGTTTGATGAAGAAAAACCAAGATGTCATCTGCGTAAAGAGATACACGGTCATGCTTCCCCATTATACCGAAGCCGGACACCCGCAAATACTGCCTTATACTGGCTGCTAAAGGTTCAATATAAATATTGAACAAAAGAGGGGAGAGAGGACAGCCTTGGCGGGTGCCTCTTCCTATGGTGAAGCTCTCTGTGATCGTATCGTTAATCCTGATCCTAGC
Organism: Bufo gargarizans; assembly: GCF_014858855.1. Taxonomy (NCBI): domain Eukaryota; kingdom Metazoa; phylum Chordata; class Amphibia; order Anura; family Bufonidae; genus Bufo; species Bufo gargarizans. The sequence goes on from NC_058089.1 coordinate 62,128,336, forward strand.
AGCTGGGGAGCTATATAATAACTGAACCATCGCCATAAATCTAGGGCCAAAGCCCATTTTTTTCATCACCTCCCAGAGAAAAGTCCACTCCACCCTGTCGAAGGCTTTGGTGGCATCCAATGACAGGATGGAGCGGGCACCACACCCCGGGGACTGAATATTCATAAATAGCCTATGCAAATTATGATGGGTACCCCTTTTTGGCATAAAGCCATTTTGGTCTGGGTGGATAATAGTGGATATGACCCGTGAAAGCCTCCTGGCCAAAACTTTGGATAATAGCTTAGCATCTGTGTTTAGTAGCGAGATTGGTCTATAAGAGCTCATTTCTATCGGGTCCTTGTCCTTTTTAGGAATTAAAACAATAAGAGCCTCCATCATAGTACATGGTAAGCTCCCTGCCTGTGTTGCCTGGGAAAAGACCTCTAACAGCTGAGGAAGAATCACATCGCTATACTTGCGGTAGACCTCATATGGAAGGCCGTCCATACCTGGCAACGAATTCCCTGAGACAGATCCCAAAGCCTCCTGGAGCTCCGAAAGAGATAACTCCTCTTCCAGATATTCTATTTGGGCTTCGTTTAGAGTAGAAAGTGAAATCCTCTCCAGGAACCGCGTCGCCAGGTCGGGTGACAGGCCAGAAGACGGACTGTATAGCTGAATAAAATATTGTAGAAAGGTGTCCCTGATTCCTTCTGGATCTGTTATAATTTCCCCCGCTATATTGCGAATCGAGACAATAGATTGATTTTTCTTGTCTTGTTGTGTGATTATCCTAGCTAACAACCTGCCAGGGCGTCCAGACTCCGAAAAATATTTTAAGCCCTTAAAGAATACTCTATGATTTGCTTTCTCTATTATATATTTATCCAAGGAGCAACTGGCCTTCTGCATCTCTTCCCTGTTATACTCGGTAGGTTGACTAGTAAATCGCTCAGTTGTGCATGCAACAGCCTTGGCCAGTTCCTCCTCTTTTTTTTTAAATGTTCTCTTTACTGCAGCAATCTCGCTTATAAAGACCCCCCTCAGATATGCTTTCAAGGCATCCCATACTATATTGATGTTGGCAGAGGGGCGATTCACCTCCCAAAAGGAGGATATCAGAGATTTAGTGGACTGAAGATTATCCATAATAGTAAACCAATATGGATTCAACTTAAATCCTAGCCCCCTATTATCCTTGTTCTTCCCAGTGCAAACCTCAACCAATACGGGTGAGTTGTCCGAAATTGTTCTTACCCCATATCGTATCTTACGGATGTTACTCAGATTACTCTCATTAGTAAATGCTAAATCAATTCTAGACATTGCTCTACCGCCCCTGCTAACACAAGAATATACTCGCTTACCTCCGCCAAGATATTCCCATATATCCACCAGTCCAACCTCCAGGCAAAATTGTGGCAGCGGGGAAGTACATAAATTCCTCACCCGTTCTGCATCTAATGTGAATCTATCTTTATTGGGGTCCATTACTGCATTAAAGTCCCCCATCAGAACTAGCCGGCATTCTGATCTCCCTTCAAAAAAAAGTGTTAGCTGGATCAGTGGATACATTGAGAAAGGCGGTGGTATATAAAAGAAAGCAAGGATATAACTATAGCCATGCAGCTTGCTATGCAAAAAGATAAATCTACCCTGGTCATCTATATAGGATTCTATAAGGGTAAAGTCCACAGAATTATGAATCAGAACTGAGACGCCCCTAGAAGAGCTGCTAAAGGTAGAGTGGTAAGATTGAGAATACCATCCCGTTGTCAAGCGGGACACGGTTTCTTTAGTAAGATGAGTTTCTACCATGCAGATAATTGCTGGAAGATATCTTTTAAGTGCATCCATAATAGCTTGTCTTTTGACCCTTTCCCCAAGCCCTCTGATATTCCAAGTTACAATTCTAGTGGACATCCTTCACTGTAGCAAGAAAAAAGACACAAAAACAAAAGAAAAAAAAAAAAAAAAAACACAACCCCAAACCTGCAAGGTGGGTTCCCCCCTCCCCTCTCCATTGATCCGCCCGATCTAGTCAGCGAACCTCTAAACCTCCGACCATTCTCCCTTACCCTAACCCCCCCTCCCTTCCATAATGATATTGCGCAATTTCATATGCCCATTTGCTCCATCCAGTCTAGCGCTTGTTGTGGTTTTTCAAAAAATTGAACAATTCCCTTATGAATCACTCTTAGTTTCACTGGATACTGTAGAGAATATTTAATATCCTTAGACGCCAAACGTTTTTTAATCTCTATAAAATTTCTTCTTTTTTCCTGGGTCTGCCGAGCAAAGTCTGGAAAAAAGAGCAATTTAGTGCCCTGATATTCAATAGGTGTGCATTCTCTTGCTCTTTTCAATGTCATATCTCTATCAGCAGACGATAATAATTTCATTATAATTGCTCGCGGCGGCCTCCCTGGAATAGGTTTCCCCCCTGGTATTCGATGGGCTCTTTCTATTTGAAACATCGAGGAAAAGTAATCACTACCAAGATTGTTCAAAACCACATCTTTAAGTTGTTCCTCTAGCTGCCGGCCTTCGACTCCTTCTGGAAAGCCAATTATACGGACATTATTTCGCCTTGCCCTGTTTTCCAGATCCTCCAGCTTATTTTGTAATGATTGATTTTCTGAGGCCAGGAGCACGGTTTTGGATTTTAGCGTTTCCACATCGGTTTGCAAGGAGTCAACTATTTTTTCAACATTATAGACTCGCTCCCGGATATTTACAAGGTCTTCTCTAATTAAGGCAATATCACTCTGCACTGAACCCAGCTGGGTAGCCATCCCTTGCACTAAGGTGCCGTTATTTTCCACGGCGCACAAGATTTTATTCAGAACTGAAGGATCCTATTCAGTTCGCATTTGTGCAGAGAGACTTTCCTCTCCTGTCTCATGACCTGCCTCTACTGATCCGTCATCGGATAGTTCATCAGTTTGGGGAATTTTCGCAGGTTTCTTTAAGTTCGCAGTCAATTTTATTTTAGCTGTATTCTTTTCATTTGGGAAGGGTGATTTCAGGAACTTATCTATTTTATTCTCGGGGGTCTTAGACGCCATCTTTGCTGCGGAGGAATCCACTGACCGTCGCTTTGGGGCCATTTTCTTCCCCCCCTTTTCTCCTCCCCCCCCCTCTTTACTCCTCTTGTCCTCTTTCTTCCCCTTTTTCTCCCTTCCCTTGCTTTATCACCCTTCTATCCCCTCTTCTCCAGACACCACAAGGGGGAGCAAGACCAAAAATATTTTACTGCGGTGTAGCGGGGAGCTTAGCAAAAAAACAAAAATAGCGTCACAAACAACAAATAGCAATGTTCTCACGTGTCCAGCATGCGCCTCAAACCTAGCAGAAAGTCCAGGGCCGGCCAAAAACAAGGGTGCACGGAATCCTTGCTGGTCGCCCGGATGGTTAAGTAAGCCAGGTGATGAGCCAGGGAATCTTCTCCAAAAATAACCATCCAGATGCCCGCCTTCAGCCGCAGATGAGAGCCCAGGTCGCTAAAAAAAAACTACATAGATGCCTGAAGTCCCGAGAATCACCAGCAGAGGGCAGGCTGCAACAAGCCAAGGAACGGCTGATCACAGACGAGTGCCGCGCACCAGGGTAGAGAGCCGGAAGCAAGCAGAGGAGAAGACCGCAGATTCCTCAAGGGGAGACCAGGAGAACAAGCCCCCAGGAAGCGACACCGGCCAGCAACCAGTGGAACAGCCGGCAACCCAGCCAGCAGAGAGGGAGGTAAGCCGACACCAGCGAAAGTAAACCGAAAGTCCCCAGGGACCTTTTGATGACATCAACCTCTTTAATCAAGTACTCAATATTAAATAACATAAATTCGAGTGAGTACTTATTGTTTGCCAGCTCAATTTTTTTTTTACAAAACTCCTCATTATTGGGGAAGAGATTTGGACACAAATGGGACCTAAGTCCCCTTGGAATCCTTTGTGTCTTATAATATTCTCTCAATGTATTTAGATATAATTCTGTGGTGATGAGTCTCTAAAGCAATTATATTTATCCCAAACATAGGCATAGATAAAAGGAACATCAGCACCTGTCCCTATTTACAAAACCCCGCCGGTGCCAGCAATCCCTACGCATCGGTGAGAGTGGACAACCAAAACAGGAGTTCCACCTGAACCACCAAAATTATGACCACAAAGGCTGGCAACAACGTATAAAGTTAGCAATATATATAATGTGAAAGGTATGGTGCATAACCTAACATCAAAAATTATCTTATCCTACCACAAATCGGATAAGCTGATGGAACCCAGGTGTCTCTGGTCCGCCACTGTGCTCCCCATAAAATCTGTATCAAAATAGTGATAAATACATAGATTAAAAATACATAAACTAATGTATACACTTACACTGAGTCAGATCTACACATATTCCACATATTCCCTATTTTACTCAACACCACTCACATTAAACTCGATATTGTGTCTGGCAGGGGCTGAATTTTCAGCACAATTGCAATATTTTTAGACAAATTGCTACGTGTCCATGCGACCAATGGTCCCTCCTACATAAGAGACACTAGCCATTTCCTGACAAAATTACGAGAGATCCGGGTACCTACACAATTTTATATTGTAATTTTCGATGTAGTGTCACTATACACATCAATTAAACATGAATATGGTTTGAATGTCGTCGATGTGGCGCTGGTCGGCACGGGGCTCTCTCCTAGTGGATGCCCGTTTGTCCTCAATCTTCTGGTGGTGGTCCTGATGAGGAATTGTTTCCTCTTCAGGGACACCTTTTACCAACAGCAGCATGGTGTGGATTTAACATGGCCCCCACATATGCTAACATCTTTATGGCGGAGGTAGGTGGAGGACAGGCTGGTATATAGATCCACACATTTTGGGAGGGTCCTGTGCTGGTGGCGGTACATCGACGACATATTTTTGATTTGGAGTAGGTCGAAAGAGGAATTGGGTGAATTTCATCAGCATCTCAATGAAGGAGTCCCAGGTCTACAGTTTACAGTGACAGTCTCATAGGAAGAATTACAGTTTCTGGATGTGAGAGTGTATGTGGAGGATGGTATGATTAGAACAGATCTTTATCAGAAATCCACTGACAGGAAGAATTTGTTGAGGCATGATAGCAATCATCCTTGACGTATGTTAGACTCGCTCCCCTGGATCTCAGATGTTACGGGTGAGGAGGGTGGTGTCAGACGATAACAGGTTTATGGATAGAATAAAAGAGATGAGCCAAAAATTCTCTGATAGAGGTTACACACGGACACTGTTGTAGAAAACCAGGGATATGGTTTCGCTGGTTGACAGGGAGACCACGCTCCACAGTGCATCAGGGAAGAAAACAATGGATCGGATTCCTTTGGTTTCTACTTTTGGGTCCCATAGTCATGATGTATCACATATATTACGGAAAGAATAGCACATTCTACAGAGGGGCCTGCCATCGATACCTGAGTTTAATAATCCCCCATTGATGGCATATTAGAGGAATGCAAGCTTTTGAGACAAATTGGTGAAGACCGACATAATGGATACACATGGAGATGGACAGAGATATCTGGCACCAAGAAAGATGGGCAGTTTCCCATGTTTGGGTTGCTGCAATTGTAGCAATATGATAAAAGGGTGATACCTTGGTCCATCCCTACAGTGGAAAGAAATATAAGATTAAGAATTTTTATACATGTAGGTCTAGGGATGTGATTTATATGATCCAGTGCCCCTGTAGTTTAATTTACAAAGGTGAGACCACTATGGATGTGAGGGAAAGGATAAACAAACAAAAAAGTACAATCGGAAAACAACAAATTTATAAACCGGTGGCTAAACACTTTGTGGAGTGTGGTAACTCGGTCAACCAGCTAAGATTCTGTGTTATAGATTCATTGGGTCCAATGAGAAGAGATGGAGATAAGGAACCAATCCTTAGAAAAAAAAGTAACTGAAATAGATTTTTTTTTTGTTGAAAGCATTGCAACCATATGGCCTCAATATCGAGTTTAATGTGAATGTTGTTGAGCAAAATAGGGAATATGTGTAGATCTGACTCAGTATAAGTGTATACATAATTTTATGTGTTTTTAATCTATGTATTTATCACTATTTTGATACAGATTTTACGGGGAGCACAGTGGCGGACCAGAGATACCTGGGTTCCATCAGCTAATCCGATGTGTGGTAGGATAAGATAATGTTTGATGTTAGGTTATATATATATTGCTAACTTTATACGTTGTTGCCAGCCTTTGTGGTTATAATTTTGGTGGTTGAGGTGGAACTCCTATTTAGTCTGGCACCAGCGGGGTTTTGTATATAGGGACAGGTGCTGATGTTCCTTTTATCTATGCCTATGTTTGGGATAAATAAATATCATTGCTTTTGAGTATTAGATCGGCGACGAGGGGTGGATCTGGCCTGATGGTCAGATGGGAGTCACATGACTGTCATATGACTGATGACGCGCATCTGTATGCTCCCATGACTCCGGACGCTGGAAAACGGGGTTACGCAATGATGTTAGAGACAAGTGCCGTAGTCATTCCTGGACGCGCTGTTGGAACACAGGTGGATCGAGATGGAGACTGCTGATTATTATGGCTCACTATTAAGGGTAAACACATGCACTTTAATTAATGAATAATGTGACACTGATGTTAGGTCTCATGCTGATTGGTGATCTATGTTAGGAGAAGTATAGCATACTGCGGAGATTGGTCCACCTTTAGCATGGGAGGAGTTTTATGCACTACATATATATAGGAATATGGATATCACTCTGTACCAGGCTTAATAAAGGCTAAGATGTAGCCGAAACGTAGCGGTCTGGTTTTTACTGCACGCATTCTGTAAGGCTTGTCCAATAAAAGGAATACACTGGGAATGCTGCCGTCACCTTTTGTTTTAAGCTATTCGGTGGACCGCTGAGGACCTGTGATCGTGGTTCGGCTGGTGCATTCCGGTGGGGTTGTGGAGGTCTTAGTATGCTGCTCTACAATACTGTTTGTGCACCTAAGTATCAGTGACTAGAAGCGGTGTTCTGTCTTCTTAAACGTTCACACAGTGCGAGTCTGACATTCATCATAAACACAGTAACATAGTATATAAGGTCAAAAAAATACATTTGTCCATCCAGTTCGGCCTGTTATCCTGCAAGTTGATCCAGATGAAGGCAAAAAAAACTGTGAGGTAGAAGCCAATTTTTCCCACTTAAGAGGGAAAAAATTCCTTCCCGACTCCAATCAGGCAATCAGAATAACTCTGGATCAACGAACCCTCTCTAGTAGCTATAGCCTGTAATATTATTACACTCCAGAAATTCATCCAAGCCCCTCTTGAATTCTTTTATTGTACTCACCATCACCACCTCCTCAGGCAGAGAGTTTCATAGTCTCACTGCTCTTACCGTAAAGAATCCTTTTCTATGTTTGTGTACAAACCTTCTTTCCTCCAGACGCAAAGGGTGTCCCCTCGTCACAGTCACAGTCCTGGGGATAAATAGATGATGGGAGAGTTCTCTGTACTGTCCCTTGATATATTTATACATAGTAATTAGATCTCCCCTCCGTTGTATTTTTTCTAAAGTGAATAACCCTAATGTTGAGAATCTTTCAGGGTACTGTAGTTGCCCCATTGCAGTTATTACTTTAGTTGCCCTCCTCTGTATCCTCTCCAGCTCTGCTATGTCTGCCTTGTTCACAGGAGCCCAGAACTGTACACAGTACTCCATGTGTGGTCTGACTAGTGATTTGTAAAGTGGTAGGACTATGTTCTCTTCACGGGTATCTATGCCCCTTTTTATGCAACCCATTATCTTATTGGCCTTGACAGCAGCTGCCTGACACTGGTTTTTACTAGTTTGCTGTTTACTAAAATTCCTAGGTCCTTTTCCATGTCAGTGTTACCGAGTGTTTTACCATTTAGTATGTACTGGTGATTTGCATTATTCCTTCCCATGTGCATAACCTTACATTTGTCAGTGTTAAACCTCATCTGCCTCTACTCTGCCCAAGCCTCTAATTTATCCAGATCCATCTGTAGCAGTATATTGTCCTCTTCAGTATTAATTACTTTACACAGTTTAGTGTCATCTGCAACAATTTATATTTTACTATGCAAGTCTTCTACAAAATCATTAATAAATATATTGAAGAGAATAGGGCCCAATATTGACCCCTGAGGTACTCCACTAGTGACAGTGACCAATCTGAGTGTGTACCATTAATAACCACCCTCTGTTTTTTAGCACTGAGCCAGTTACTTACACACATACAGACATTTTCTCCCAGTCCGAGCATTCTCATTTTATATACTATTTGGTACAGTGTCAAATGCTTTGGAGAAGTCCATATATACGTGATCCATTGATTCACTACTGTCAAGTCTAGAACTTACCTCCTCATAGAAACTGATAAAATTAGTTTGACATGACCGATCCCTCATGAAGCCATGCTGATATGGTGTTATTTGCTTATTTTGATTGAGACCCTCCAAGATAGCATCTTTTAGAAAACCATCAAACAGTTTACCCACAACAGATGTTAAACTTACCGGCCTATAGTTTCTGGGCTCTGTTTTTGCCCCTTTTTTGGAATATTGGCACCACATTTGCTATGCGCCAATCCTGTGGAACACTCCCTGTCAGTATCGAGTCTTTAAATATCAGAAATAAGGGTTTGACTATGACATTACTGAATTCTCTTAGGATACGGGGGTGTATGCCATTTGTCTATTTTAATCTTTTTAAGTCGCTGTTGTACTTCTTCCTGGGTCAGACAGGACACTTTTAATTGAAAATTTACTTTTACATTCGGCATTTCATCTGACAGTTTATTTTCCTCGTTGCTCTCTGCAACTCCCCCCTCATTGCTCTTTAGAGGACCGACACCTTCAGATATAAGAACATTATAGGGTAAGTTTTGCTCTCTTTGGCAATTAATCTCTTGGTCTCTAGTTTGGTGACCTTTATTTGTTTTTTACATATTCTATTTTTTTCCTTATAGTTTTTTAGTGCTTCCTGGCACCACTCCTGTTTTAGTGATTTAAATGTTTTTTTTTTTGTTATTTATTGCTTTCTTTACAGTTCAATTTATCCACATTACATAGAAACATAGAATGTGTTGGCAGATAAGAACCATTTGGCCCATTTAGTCTGCCCAATATACTGAATACATATGAAGGATGGCCTTATGTCTATCCCTTCACTGTATTTCCAGCTACATTTCTGCCGGAAGGCTATTCCATGCATCCACTACTCTCTCAGTAAAGTAATACTTCCTGATATTACTTTTAAACCTTTTCCCCTCTAATTTAAAACGTCGTCCTCTTGTAGCAGTTTTAAATCTTGTAGTAATTAAATATTTACTCCTCTTTTACCTTGTTGATTCCCTTTATGTATTTAAAAGTTTCTATCATATCCCCTCTGTCTCGTCTTTCTTCCAAGCTATACATGTTAAGGTCCTTTATTCTTTCCTGGAAAGTTGTATCCTACAATTTATGTGCTAGTTTAGTAGCTCTTCTCTGAACTCTCTCCAAAGTATCGATATCCTTCTGGAGATATGGTCTCCAGTACTGCGCACAATACTCCAAATGAGGTCTAACTAGTTCTCTGTAGAGCGTCATGAGCACCTCCCTCTTTCTACTGTTAATGCCTCTCCCTATATACCCAAGCATTCTGCTATCATTTCCTGCTGTTCTATGACATTGTCTGCATACCTTTAAGTCTTCTGAAATAATGACCCCTAAATCCCTTTCCTCAGATACTGAGGTTGGGACTGTATCACTGATTTAGTATTCTGCTCTTGGGTTTTTACACCCCAGCTTCATCATCTTGCAACATTTAATTTCAGTTGCCAGATTTTTGACCATTCCTCTAGTTTTCCTAAATCCTTTTCCATTTGGTGTCTCCCTCCAGGAACATCAACCCTGTTACAAATCTTTGTGTCATCAGCAAAAGACACACCTTACCATCGAGGCCTTCTGCAATTTTGCTGATAAAGATATTAAACAATATGGGTCCCAGAACAGATCCCTGAGGTACCCCACTGGTAACAAGACCGTTGTCTGAATATACTCCATTGACTACAACCCTCTGTTGTCTGTCCCTCAGCCACTGCCTAATACATTCAACAATATGAGAGTCCAAGCTCAAAGACTGCAATTTATTGATAAGCCTTCTACGTGGGACAGTATCAAAAGCCTTACTAAAGTCTAGATAAGCGATGTCTACTGCACCTCCGCCATCTATTATTTTTGTCACCCAAAAAAAAAATCTATAAGATTAGTTTGACATGATCTACCTGAAGTAAACCCATGCTGTTTTTTATCTTTCACAATCTTTTCCTTAAGTATGGTTTCCATTGATGTCAGGCTTACTGGCCTATAGTTGCGCGATTCCTCCCTACTACCTTTCTTGTGAATGGGCACAACATTTGCTAATTTCCAATCTTTTGGGATGACTCCTTTTACCAGTGATTGGTTAAATAAATCTGTTAATGGTTTTGCTAGTTCACCGCTAAGCTATTTTGATAGCTTTGTTTGTATCCCATCAGGCCCCTGTGACTTATTTGCATTAATTTTAGACAGCTGTCTTAGAACCTCTTCATCTGTAAAGACACATGCATAAAAAGATTCATTAGTCTTCCTCCCTAACTGTGGTCCTTTTCCTTCATTTTCCTTCGTAAAAACTGAACAGAAGTATTCATTGAGGCAGTCAGCTAGTTCTTTATCTTATTCCATATAACTTCCTTCTTTTGTTTTTAATTTGGTAATTCCTTGTTTTATGTTCCTTTTTTCATTTCTGTATCTGAAGAATGTCTTATCACCTTTTTTCACTGACTGGGCTAATTTCTCTTCTGCCTGTGCTTCATAAGCTCTTATAACTTGCTTGGCCTCTCTCTGCCTAATCTTATAAATTTCCTTGTCATCCTCGTTTAGTTTTATAATTACTAAATGCTATCTTTTTGTTTTTATTGATTTTGGCCACTTCTGCTGAGTACCACAGTGGTCTCTTCCTTTTTTTTTTTTGCTTTAACTGACTAGCCTAATGCAATTATCTGTTGCCTTCAATAGTGCCACTTTTAAGTAGTCCCATTTCTCCTGGACTCCATTGTAACTGTTCCAATCTGATAGGGACTCATATACAGACGTGGACAAAATTGTTGGTACCCTTTGGTCAATGAAAGAAAAAGTCACAATGGTCACAGAAATAACTTTAATCTGACAAAAGTAATAATAAATTAAAATTCTATAAATGTTAACCAATGAAAGTCAGACATTGTTTTTCAACCATGCTTCAACAGAATTATGTAAAAAAATAAACTCATGAAACAGGCATGGACAAAAATGATGGTACCCCTAGAAAACACAGAACATAATGTGACCAAAGGGACATGTTAATTCAAGGTGTGTCCACTAATTAGCATCACAGGTGTCTACAACCTTGTAATCAGCCATTGGGCCTATATATATGGCTCCAGGTAATCACTGTGTTGTTTGGTGATATGGTGTGTACCACACTCGACATGGACCAGAGGAAGCAAAGGAAAGAGCTGTCTCAAGAGATCAGAAAGAAAATTATAGACAAGCATGTTAAAGGTAAAGGCTATAAGACCATCTCCAAGCAACTAGATGTTCCTGTGAGTACAGTTGCACATATTATTCATAAGTTTAAGATCCATGGGACTGTAGCCAACCTCCCTGGACGTGGCCGCAGGAGGAAAATTGATGACAAATCTAAGAGACGGATAATCCGAATGGTAACAAAAGAGCCTAGAAAGACTTCTAAAGAGATTCAAGGTGAACTTCATGCTCAAGGAACATCAGTGTCAGATCGCACCATCCGTCGTTGTTTGAGCCAAAGTGGACTACATGGGAGACGACCAAGGAGGACACCATTGTTGAAAACGAATCATAAAAAAGCAAGACTGGAATATGCCAAACTACATGTTGACAAGCCACAAAGCTTCTGGGAGAATGTCCTGTGGACAGATGAGACAAAAATCGAAGTTTTTGCCAAGGCACATCAGCTGTATGTTCACAGACGAAAAAATGAAGCATATCAAGAAAAGAACACTGTCCCTACTGTGAAACATGGAGGAGGCTCTGTTATGTTCTGGGGCTGCTTTGCTGCGTCTGGCACAGGGTGTCTTGAATCTGTGCAGGGTACAATGAAATCTCAAGACTATCAAGGAATTCTAGAGAGAAATGTACTAGCCAGTGTCAGAAAGCTTGGTCTCAGTCGCAGGTCATGGGTCTTGCAACAGGACAATGACCCAAAACACACCGCTAAAAACACCCAAGAATGGCTAAGAGGAAAAAATTGGACTATTCTAAAGTGGCCTTCTATGAGCCCTGACCTCAATCCTATTGAGCATCTTTGGAAGGAGCTGAAACATGCAGTCTGGAAAAGGCACCCTTCAAACCGGACACAACTGGAGCAGTTTGCTCATGAGGAGTGGGCCAAAATACCTGCTGAGAGGTGCAGATGTCTCATTGACAGTTACAGGAAGCGTTTGATTGCAGTGATTGCCTCAAAAGGTTGCGCAACAAAATATTAAGTTAGGGGTACCATCATTTTTGTCCATGCCTGTTTCATGAGTTTATTTTTTTACATAATTCTGTTGAAGCATGGTTGAAAAACAATGTCTGACTTTCATTGGTTAACATTTATAGAATTTTAATTTATTATTACTTTTGTCAGATTAAAGTTATTTCTGTGACCATTGTGACTTTTTCTTTCATTGACCAAAGGGTACCAACAATTTTGTCCACGTCTGTACCTCTAATCTAATTTTAGTAAAGTCAGTTTTTCAAAAATCTAAAACTTTTGTTTTTGTGTACTTATAGTAAACCACACTGAGTGGTGATCACTAGATCCCAAGCTTTCCCCTACAGTAATATCAGATACCAAATTCCCATTTGTGAATACTAAATCTAAAATGGCCTCCTTCCGGGTTGGCTCCTCAACTACTTGCTCTAGAGATAATCCCAGTAGGGAATTTAGAATATATGTACTCCTGGCAGAGCTAGGTATTTTGGTTTTCCAGTTTACATCAGGAAGATTAAAGTCTCCCATGATGATAGCTTCCCCTTTCAATGTCATTTTAGCTATTTCCTCAACTAGTAGATCATCTAATTATTTGACTTGGCCAGGTGGTCTATATATCACACCTACACAAGTTACCTTATGATTATCAAGCTGCAACGTAACCCAAACTGACTCTAAATTGGTCTCGCTAACTTGTTTTAACTTAGATATTATGCTATCCTTCACATACAGGGCCACCCCTCCCCCTTTCTTGCCTTTCCTGTCTTTCCTATATAGAAAGAACCCTGGTATTGTTATATCCCAGTCATTACTCCCATTGAACCACGTCTCAGTAACAGCCACTAAATCTATATTCTCAGATATCATTGTAGACTCAACTTCATTGATCTTATTCCCTAAACGTCAAGCATTTGTAGACAAGACTCTGAGCTTGTCATTTCTTAACCTTGTCGGGTATATAAAGCAAATGCTTTATATAAATATATTTAAAAAAATTATCGGGTCAAAAGAAAAATTATGCAAACTATATTGACCCGTGAGATGGACATAAACATCTCAACAAGGGTTCAATCGAGAACTTGAAAATTTGTGCAATCAGTAAAACAGGGTACAAGCGTCTATGCAAAAATATAAATGGTTTATTATACAATAGTTTTAAATACAATCAAAAATGAATCAACATAAAGTTCAATAATATACAATGATATGCAGTACCCAGAATTCACCACTATATGATACCAACAAAACACTACTCAACCAACACAAGAATATTATGCAATACAGCTTTAAATTTGTGAGAGATATACAATCAATGGAAACGAGCCCTTGCTCCGCCTAAAAATGATGACCAATCTTCAGATAATGGTAGTATTGCAACAAAACTTATACATTATTGGCGTGATATCAAACTAGGGAATACAAAGATTCCCAACAAAGAGTTTCTCCAATATTATCCCCTTTTTTTTCAATTATATGCATCGTAACTGAAATCAGAGAAAATACTGATGTAGCAACTAACGTTACACGTCCGCAAATGAGCGGGTATCTGGCTAATTATCAAGCCAATTAATTTAGATCAATACTACATAAAAACAAAATATACATTACCCAAGGGTCAAGTGATGTGCAGAGTCTTGGGGCAGCCAGGTGAGTAGTCCAGGGGTTGCACAGGTGAGTAATTAGGGAGTGGCTGTCTAATTCGGGTGTGGTTGTCTAATTAGGAGACTATAAAAACTCAGTAGTGTGAGTAGCACAGCCTCTTTGATTCCAGAGGGGAAACAAACCAGGCTGGTGTAGTGAGCTGCATCTATATTTAGTTATATAAGGAGATATATAACGCAAGTTTGACCGCGACGCATGGTTGATTAAGTGTGGTTGCGTAAGTGTGTGACTTAAGATTAAGTGACTTTAGATTCACGGACTTCAGTGGGGGACTGTAATTAGCCAGTTTCTTAGTACTACATTATATTGTATTTTTTGCTTTGCTGGTGTAATCCCCATTTAGTATGTGTTGCACAATTGACAACGCAGTCCAGTGCACATCTTGCATGATGTATGCAGTCCTGGAACAGGAGTTCAAGGGTGCATATCTTTGTTCAAGATGTGAGCAAATTACCCGTTTGGAATCGCAAATCGAGTCTCTAAATGGGCAAATTGCAACACTGAGAGGCATTGACAAATTGCAAAAGAGTTTGCTTCTAACCGAGCAAGCACTCTTTGGGGTAGATGAGGGGGAGGGTGACAGAGAGGAGGCTGAGGAAAGTGAGGTAGCTAGCTGGGTAACATTAAGAAAGCGGGGTAGAGGGAAGAGTGTCAGGGAGGCTAGCCCTGATCTGACACACCCCAACAAGTTTGCACATTTGGCAGATGAGGGGGATGTCAGTCCAGGGATGGCACTGCCGCAGCCAGACACTTCCTCTGCCAGTCAGGGGAATGTCAGCTCCGGTAAGCAGGGGCCCAGGAGAGCAGGGCAGGCCAGACAGGTGCTGGTAGTGGGAGACTCAATTATTAGGGGAACAGATAGGGAAATCTGTCACAAAGACCGTGATCGCCGAACAGTGTGCTGTCTTCCTGGCGCTAGAGTTCGACACATCGCGGATCGGGTTGACAGATTACTGGGAGGGGCTGGAGAAGTTCCAGCGGTCATGGTCCATATTGGAACCAATGACAAAGTTAGGGGTAGGTGGAGAGTCCTTAAAAATGATTTCAGGGATTTAGGTCAAAAGCTGAGGGCAAGGACCTCAAAGGTAGTATTTTCCGAAATACTACCTGTACCACGGGCCACACAAGAGAGGCAGCCGGAGATTAGGGAAATTAACAAGTGGCTCAAAAACTGGTGTAGGAAGGTGGGGTTTGGGTTCCTGGAGAACTGGGCCGATTTCTCTGTCGGCTACAGGCTCTATCGTAGGGACGGGCTGCACCTCAATGGGGAAGGGGCAGCTGTGTTGGGGAAGAAGATAGCTAGAAGGTTGGAGGAGTGTTTAAACTAGGGACCGGGGGGGAGGGTAATTATGTTATAGAATGGGAAGATAGTGCAGATAGAGACCGGGGGCAAGGTAGTGAGACTGGGGGAGGAATGGAAGGAGGGACTAGAACAGTTCAGAAGGAAAGGTGTAGAGTAAAAAGTATACATAAACCTCTCAAATGTATGTATACTAATGCCAGAAGCCTGACTAATAAAACTGGTGAACTGGAATTAGTGATGTGTGAGGAGGACTATGACATAGTGGGAATAACTGAGACATGGCTGGATGATAGCTATGACTGGGCAGTTAATGTACAGGGTTACAGTCTGTTTAGAAAGGATCGTCAAAACCGGAGAGGGGGAGGGGTCTGCCTTTATGTAAAGTCCGGTCTAAAGACCACACTCCGTGAAGATATAAGTGAGGGACATGAACATGTGGAGTCACTGTGGGTAGAGATACATGGTGCTAAAAACAATAATAAATTACTAATAGGAGTTTACTATAAACCACCTAACATACCAGAGTCCACAGAAAATCTACTACTAAACGAGATAGACGAGGCGGCAAATCATAATGAGGTGGTTATTATGGGGGACTTCAACTACCCAGATATAGACTGTGTTACGGTTACTCCCAGGCTAGCTGGAAGCTGGACAGCTTGGATAGTCTGGATCTCTGTTTAGGGAGAGAGAGAGGAGCCGCTTCGTCTCGATATCCAGAAGGATCCTGTAAATGTAGAACAATCCCACTAGCTATCTTACAGCTAGGATAATCTTTCCCCCACAAAACGAGGCGAGGCTGCGATTTGAAGGCCAAACTAGGACTCACTGCCCTGGGGCATACAGACTCTTTTATTTACAATCCACACACATAGCACTGCCCACAGGGGTTTGAAATACAACCAATCAATCCGTACAATAAACACAGACACTCCCACTCAAAACCCTCCTCTCTGTCTGTGATAAGATTACTGAATACAATGGTGAATATAATTATCACAGGCAGAGACATACAGTTTTATAAAACATATCACAGGAACCCCAAAACATGCAATAACCCCATAACAAGTATATCCTCGGAACCGGGGATCTGGGTGAACCACATATCCGAAATTCACCCAGATCCGTTCAGTAGTCTGGAAGATACAGTTTTATGCCAGTTACACCGAAAATATACAACTTATACAGAAAATAGTCACTAATAAATGTGTCCCTTGTTTGGTAGTTTCAAACTACTGAATGATGTCTCTGTGCACCAAATACCAGCAAGATGGCACAGTGTACAAAAGTCCAAACAGTGTCTGTGAGTTAAAATGGCCGCCATCCATTGTTCTCACCATGTGCTTCATCCATTCAGACTAACAGGGTAAATAACAGTTTTGTAACAGTGCTCCCTTTTTGTGGAACACTCTGGCAGACACTGTCTGACCCCTTTTCGGGGCAGACTAAGGCTGTCCAGACCGCTGGTTATGCTGGGCTGAGGTCTGTTTGTCTGGACAACCCGTCGGCATTGCCATTCTGTTTCCCAGGTCTGTAGGTAATGGTGAAGTTGAAGGGTTGTAACGATAAACTCCAACGTAAAAGTCTGCCGTTATCCCCAGAAACCCGGTTTAGCCACACCAACGGGTTATGGTCTGTAACCAGAGTGAATTCTTGTCCATACAAATAGGGAGTCAATTTCTTTAGTGCCCACACCAAAGCCAAACACTCTTTTTCTACCGCTGCATAGCTGACTTCGCGTGGCAGGAGCTTACGGCTGATGTAGACAACTGGGTGCTCCCCTCCGTCTTCGCCTACTTGGCTGAGGACAGCTTCCAGCCCGAACATGGAAGCGTCTGTATGGACGATAAAACGCTTGTTAAGGGCTGGGGCCGCCAAGACAGGAGCGTTAACAAGAGCATTTTTGAGAGCTTGGAAAGCCGTTTCACAGTGGGGAGACCACAGGACCTGTCGAGGTAAGTTTTTCTTGGTCAGGTCAGTCAGGGGTTTGGCAAGTGTGCTGTAGTCTGGTACAAACCGTCTGTAGTACCCTGCTGTGCCCAGGAATGCTAGGACCTGAGTCTTAGTGGTGGGGGTGGGCCAATTGGCGACAGCTTCTATCTTGGCCGGTTCTGGTCGCTGTTTCCCACACCCCACCCGGTGACCCAGGTACTGTACCTCGGCCATCCCAAAGTGGCATTTTTCTGGCTTCAGAGTCAGGCCAGCAGCCTGGATCTGATCCAGAACCATTCCTATGTGAGCTAAGTGGTCCTCCCAGGACTCACTGTGGATCGCTATGTCGTCCAGGTATGCGCAAGCAAAACTCTGGAAGCCATCCAGGAGCCTATCGACCAAGCGCTGGAATGTAGCTGGGGCATTCTTCATCCCAAACGGCATTACCTTAAAATGATATAAGCCGAATGGGGTGACGAATGCCGACTTGGGGACAGCCTCCTGGGCCAGGGGGATCTGCCAGTAACCCTTGCAGAGGTCAATGGTGGTCAGATAATTTCCCCTGGCTATACGATCGAGTAGCTCGTCTACCCTGGGCATAGGGTAAGCGTCCGTCACTGTCTTTTCATTGAGCCTCTGATAGTCTACGCAAAACCGGGTTGTACCATCTTTCTTGGGCACCAGGACCACTGGGGAAGCCCAGGGACTATCGGAGGGCTCAATTACCCTGAGTTGGAGCATCTCATCAATCTCCTTCTTCATCCCTGTCCTAACTGCCTCGGGGATTCGGTAAGGAGCCTGGCGTAAAGGAGCTTGTCCCGGGGTATCTACCTGGTGGGTGGTTAAGGTAGTGTACCCTGGCTTCTGGGAGAAGGTGAAGCTTTTGGACTGCAGGAGTTGATTAAGCTGCTCCCTTTCAGTGGGGCTAAGTCGGTCCCCTATTTTGACCTGAGCTACTATATCTGCATGGGGACTCTTTTCTAACAGATCTGGAATGGGTAGACTGTCAGGGTCTTCCTGAGGGGGACAGCATACGGCCGTCACGTTCTCCGGCCGCTCAAGATATTCCTTGAGCATGTTCACATGGAATGTCTTTCTAAGATTGCTGTCATGGCAGCTAGCTATTACGTAAGTGGTGTCTCCCCTTTTCTCCACTATCTGGTAGGGGCCCTGCCAGGACGCCTGCAATTTGTCTGTCTTAACTTGCTTAAGCACTAACACCTTTTGCCCTATGGTAAAGATTCTCTTTCGGGCCCCCCGATCGTACCATACCTTCTGTCTTCTCTGGGCCGATTGGAGGTTAGCCTGCACTGATTTGGCTAATTGCTCCATTCGGTCCCTGAGTTCCAGCACGTACGGCACAATGGGGACACCGTCAGTCTCCATCTCTCCCTCCCAGTGCTCCTGAATCAGGTTTAGGGGTCCCCGTACCTTTCTTCCGTAGAGCAACTCGAAGGGAGAGAACCCGGTCGTTTCCTGGGGCACCTCCCGATAAGCAAATAGGAGGTGCGGCAGAAAACGCTCCCAGTCTCGGTATTCCTGAGTAAACGTCTTGAGCATTTGTTTGAGGGTCCCATTGAACCTCTCACAAAGTCCGTTCGTCTAGGGGTGGTATGGAGAGCTCAGGAGGGACTTAATTTTGCAAACCTGCCAGAGTTGCTGAGTCAATTCGGCAGTAAATTGGGTGCCTCGTCGGTCGGAAATTTCTTTCGGAAATCCTACCCGGGAGAACACCTGCACCAGCGCATTCGCTACCGTATCCGCTTGGATGTTGGATAGGGCGACAGCTTCAGGGTACCTGGTAGCGTAGTCCACTACGGTAAGAATGTAGCGCTTACCGGAGGGACTAGGGGTAGCCAGCGGTCCCACTAGGTCAATAGCAACCCTGCTGAAGGGTTCCTCCACAATGGGCATATTTACTAGATGAGCTTTAGGGTGATCGCCTCTCCTCCCTACTCGTTGACACACATCGCAGGTATTACAATAAGTCCTAACATCAGCGTGTACCCCTGGCCAAAAGAACGTGCGAGTAATGCGGTGTAGTGTGCGGGTTACAGCTAGGTGGCCTGCCAAGGGAATGTCGTGTCCTATCTTGAGTATTTCTCGACGGTATTTGTGGGGCACTACCAGCTGTCGCCTATGATGCCCCCTTTTCTCCGTCAAGCGATATAGCTTTCCCTTTTCCCATAAAAAGGTTTCGTTATCTGACCCGCTCCCTCCGGTCTCTGCTCGTTCCCGGTACTTTTGTAATGTCGGGTCAGTCTTAGACTCTGCCTCGAAAGCATCTGGGGTGTCCCAGGGTATGGGACCTAACGGGTCAGTCAAGGTCGGGGTAGGTCTTACCTGTGTCTCCCGCACTGGTGAGAGTTCTCGCTCCGTTCGGGCTTGGGCTCGGGTAGTCACTGGGTTCGCATCGTTGTTGTATACTGGAGCATAGGCAGAAGTCATGGGGCCCAAATCGTTGCCCAGTAGTACTTTGGCAGGTAAATTATCCATTATGCCCACGTTCACGACCCCCTTTCCCGCTCCCCAATCAAGATGTACTTTAGCGGTCGGAATTTTGTACACATCCCCCCCGCCACTCTAACGGCCACAGTCTGCCCTGATCGCTTGTGCCCCGGCACCAAATGGCTCTGGACCAGTGTAATGGTAGCCCCCGTGTCTCTTAACCCCTCGGTAGATTGCCCCTCGAGCCATACTTTCTGCCGATGGTGCTGGCGGTTATCCGAAGCAGCATATACAGGATCTGCTTCGTGAAGTGGTCCCAAATATTCCTCCATAGGGGCCTCTTGGTTAACACAGAGCGCCCGGGCAGGACGAGATGACCCAGAGGGGTAATTATAATTCCGGGGGGTCTGGTGTGCATTAAGGGGGCAGCTAGCCATGCGGTGCCCTGGTTGCTTGCATCGGTAGCAGGTCGGTCTGGGACGATCAGAGTTGTTATTCGGTGGTCCTGAGTACCGTATGGGCCCAGCGGGCACCGGGGCTCGGAATTCGGTACGTGGCGACGTATGGTAAACATCTTGGTGTTCGACCCGTGCTGGGGTTCGGTAGTTCGTGGGTTCGTGTAGACGGGAGTCGTAATGTTCATCGGCCAATTTGGCTGCTTCTTCTAAGGTAGAAGGTCGTCTGTCTCGCAGCCATTCCTTCCCCTGCTGCTCCATGCCGTTATAAAAATGTTCTAAGAGAAATAATTGTAAAATTTCCTCACCAGTCACAGCTTTACTTCCGCTTATCCAGTGATTTGCCGCTCTCCGCATTCGGTGCACCCATTCCATATGTGTATCGTTAGGCTTCTTTTTCGTGCTACGAAATTGTCAGCGATACGTGTCAGGAGTTACAGCGTACCGCCGCAACAGTGTCTCTTTGACCAGCGCATACTGTGTCACTTCCTCAGCGCCCAGAGTCTGAAATGCTTCCAGAGCTCGCCCGGATAGTTTCCCAGACAATATCGTGGGCCACTCTCTGTTGGGAATCTGGTGCAGGGCACATTGCCTTTCGAAGTCCGCCAAATATTCATCGATTCCTGTCTCGCTCTCTAGGAAGGGTCTAAAAGCCGCATAGGGTATCTTTGGCCTCCCAGCGTTTTCGACAGGAACGATTACCTGCGGTGCTTCGGCATTGCGGTGTGCGGTCACTAGGCTGAGTTCGTGGGCTCGAGCCTTCCGTATATCCTCGTCCGCTTCTGCCATCAACTGCTGCACCAGTTCCATAGGTGGGTTCGGCCCGTATAGCGAGAGCCTCTCCCGAACAATCCTGGTCTTTTCGTCACCACTCGTGGTCTGGGTTTCTGCCATCGTGAAGCCCTGATCCAATTCGGTTAATTCTGCGATCAGTTCCCTTCTCGGACGGTTGCTGGCGTTCCCCCCTCTGCTTTCGAGTAAATCGTTTAGGGTAGCACGTTTCAATTTTTCGGAAGCGCTCTCCATCCGTTCAGTACTTCTCCTAGGAAATCCAGGACAATCCCACCGCTGCCATCCAAATGTTCTCACCATGTGCTTCATCCATTCAGACTAACAGGGTAAATAACAGTTTTGTAACAGACTGGGAAACTGAAACTTGTATATCTCATAAAGGAAACAGGTTCTTGGAAATAACCAAAGACAATTACCTCTCCCAACTGGTTCAGGACCCGACTAGAGGGATGGCCATACTGGACTTAGTATTAACCAATAAGCCTGACAGAACAACAGACGTGCAGGTTGGGGGACACCTGGGAAATAGTGACCACAAAGTAATAACCTTCCAATTATCATTCAAGAGAGCGTTTCTACAGGGAGGAACAAAAATACCAAACTTCAAAAAAGCTAAATTTAGCCAACTAAGAGAGGCCATAGGCCTAACTAAATGGGATAAAGTCCTCACAATTAAAAATACAGCCACAAAATGGGATATCTTTAAAAGCATCCTAAAATCTCATTGTGAGAGGTACATACCGTATGGGAATAAAAGGGATAAGGAACAAAAAGAAACCAATGTGGATAAACAGAACTGTAAAGAAAGCAATAAATGACAAAAAGAAAGCATATAAAACACTAAAACAGGAAGGTAGCACGGAAGCACTGAAAAACTATAAGGAAAAAAATAGAACATGTAAAAAACAAATGAAAGCGGCCAAACTAGAGACTGAGAGATTAATTGCCAAAGAGAGTAAAACTAACCCTAAAATGTTCTTCAATTATATAAATGTT
This sequence comes from Bufo gargarizans, assembly GCF_014858855.1. Taxonomy (NCBI): domain Eukaryota; kingdom Metazoa; phylum Chordata; class Amphibia; order Anura; family Bufonidae; genus Bufo; species Bufo gargarizans. The sequence continues at coordinate 62,150,449 of NC_058089.1, forward strand.
AAAAAGTATAAATCTGAAGGTGTCGGCCCGTTAAAGAGTAATGAGGGGGGAGTCGCAGAGAGCGACGAGGAGAAAGCAAAGCTGTTAAATATTTTTTTCTCCAATGTATTCACTGAGGAAAATGCCGAATGTTGAAATAAATTCCCCATTAAAAGTGTCCTGTCTGACCCAGGAAGAAGTGCAACAGCGACTTAAAAAGATTAAAATAGACAAATCGCCAGTACCGGATGGCATACACCCTCGTATCCTAAGGGAATTAAGTAATGTCATAGCCAGACCCTTATTTCTGATATTTGCAGATTCTATATAGACAGGGAATGTCCCACAGGATTGGCGCATGGCAAATGTGCTGCCAATATTCAAAAAGGGTCCAAAAACAGAGCCTGGAAACTATAGGCCGGTAAGTTTAACATCTGTTGTAGGTAAACTGCTTGAAGGTTTTCTGAGAGATGCTATGTTAGAGCATCTTAACGGAAATAAGCAAATAACGCCTTATCAGCATGGCTTCGTGAGGGATCGATCATGTCAAACAAATTTAATCAGTTTCTATGAGGAGGTAATTTCTAGACTTGACAGCGGCGAATCAATGGATGTCGTGTATCTGGACTTCTCCAAAGCATTTGACACTGTACCACATAAAAGGTTTGTATATAAAATGAGAGTGCTTGGACTGGGAGAAAACGTCTGTAAGTGGGTAAGTAACTGGCTCAATGATAGAAAACAGAGGGTGGTTATTAATGGTAAATACTCAGATTGGGTCACTGTCATTAGTGGAGTACCTCAGGGGTCAGTATTGGGCCCGATTGTCTTCAATATATTTATTAATGATCTTGTAGAAGGCTTGCATAGTAAAATATCAATTTTTGCAGATGACACTAAACTGTGTAAAGTAGTTAACACTGAAGAGGACAGTATACTACTACAGAGGGATCTGGATAGATTGGAGGCTTGGGCAGATAAGTGGCAGATGAGGTTTAACACTGACAAATGTAAAGTTATGCACATGGGAAGGAATAATGCAAGACACCCGTACTTATTAAATGGTAAAACACTCGGTAACACTGACATGGAAAAAGATCTAGGAATTTTAATAAACAGCAAACTAAGCTGCAAAAAACAGTGTCAGGCAGCTGCTGCCAAGGCAAATAAGATAATGGGTTGCATCAAAAGGGGCATAGATGCCCGTGATGAGAACATAGTCCTACCACTTTACAAATCATTAGTCAGACCACACATGGAGTACTGTGTACAGTTCTGGGCTCCAGTGAACAAAGCAGACATAGCAGAGCTGGAGAGGGTCCAGAGGAGGGCAACTAAAGTAATAACTGGAATGGGGCAACTACAGTACCCTGAAAGATTATCAAAATTAGGGTTATTCACTTTAGAAAAAAGACGACTGAGAGGAGATCTAATTAATATGTATAAATATATCAGGGGTCAGTACAGAGATCTATCCCGTCATCTATTTATTCCCAGGACGGTGACTGTGACGAGGGGACATCCTATGCGTCTGGAGGAAAGAAGGTTTGTACACAAACATAGAAGAGGATTCTTTACGGTAAGAGCATTGAGACTATGGAACTCTCTGCCTGAGGAGGTGGTGATGGTGAGTACAATAAAGGAATTCAAGAGGGGCCTGGATGTATTTCTGGATGTCATGGTCTTACCTTCTCACTGTTCTCCTTCGTTTGACATGTGCTGGCGGCCATCTTGGTTTCTGGGTTTCTTGTAGCCTCCCACCCTGCGGCTTCTCCTCCCCACTGGGAGGAGCTGGATGCCTAGCTCATATATATAGGAGGTCTGTGGCTTCAGTTCCTTGCTTGGTCCTCCTGTGTTCACATGCTTCTAAGACTGCTGCTGCTTCTGGTTCCTGATCCTGGCCTCGTCTGACTACCCCGTTGGTTCCTGATCCTGGCTTCGTCTGACTACCCCGTTGGTTCCTGATCCTGGCTTCGTCTGACTACCCTGCTGGTTCCTGATCCAGGCTTCGTATGACTACCCTTCTGGTTCCTGACCTCTGTCTACGCAAGACCCTGCTTCGGTTTAGCCATCCGTTTGGACTTTTGCTTACGGCTTGCTTTTCAATAAAGCCTTCTTATTTTCCACTCATCTCTTGTTGTACGTCTGGTTCATGGTTCCATGACATTAGGACCAAGCCATGAATTCTGACGGTACAGGGCCATCCTCGCTACCTACGCTGGTTGCCAGACTTGATCAGCAGGATCACCTGTTGGGTCGGTTCGCTGTGGCGTTGCAAACCCTGCTTGAACGCACGGCTCATTTCGCTTCCGTTGCCGATGGGTCGGTTGTCGCTCCTGGGCCCGTTCCTACTGCCGCTCCGGTTGTTGTGCCAGAGTCTACCCCGACACCTGTTGCTGCGCCTGCGGTGTCTCGGGGTATGACCGGTTCTGCCCCCCTTCCACAGCGCTTTGGGGGAGAGCCAACTCAGTGCCGAGGTTTCCTTAACCAGGTGGGCATTTATTTCGAGTTGCTGCCACATGCCTTTCCTACTGAGAGATCAAAGGTGGGCTTCTTGATCTCGCTGCTCTCGGACAAGGCCTTGGCCTGGGCCAGCCCTTTATGGGAGAACAACAATCCGGTGGTTGCCGAGTTTTCCGGTTTTGTTGCTTCTCTTCGGAAGGTATTCGATGTGCCGGCTCGTGCTGCCTCTGCTGCGAAGCTCCTTATGTCCATCAGACAGGGTTCACGATCCGTAGCTGAATACGCCATTGAGTTTCGTACCCTGGCAGCAGAGGTGGGCTGGAATAATGAGGCTCTGGTCGCTGCTTTCTCTCATGGTCTTTCGGATGCCTTGAAGGATGAGGTTGCAGCTAAGGACCTACCAGTGGAGCTCGAGTCTCTTATTTCTTTCCTGATTTTGATTGACACCAGACTCAGGGAGAGACCTTCCTTTAAGGAGAGCCTGCGGAGGTCTTCTAACAGATTGGCGCCTACGTTTGCTGTCCCACCCGTGCCTCCCTCTCCTCCCACGCCTCCTGGGGATGACTTGTCTGGGGGTGAACCCATGCAGCTGGGGTTTGCTCGCCTGTCCGAGGGGGAGAGGGTACTCCGGAGAAGCGAGGGCCGATGCATGTACTGTGGTCTCGGTGGGCATTTTCGGTTGGCATGTCCGAACCGTCCGGGAAACGCTCGCACCTGAGATCCTGTCGGGGGCAGATCTTGGGTGGAGTCTCCTCGTCCCCGGTTTCCCGTGTTGACAAACCACTGATCACGGTTGTCCTCTCCTGGGTCGGGGGCTCGGTGACGACCCAGGCGTTGGTGGACTCTGGTGCTGGTGGTTTGTTCATTGATAGTGTGTTCGCTGCCGCCAATTCCATTCCTCTGCAGCCTCGAGGTTCCCCACTGGCTCTTGAGGCGATAGACGGCAGACCCCTTCTGCCGCCACACGTGACTCATGAGACCCTTCCAGTGGGGATAGCCATTGGTGCCGTTCACAGAGAGTCGGTCTGTTTCCAGGTGATTTCGTCTCCACACTACTCGGTGGTCTTGGGGTACCCCTGGCTCCAGAAGCATAATCCGACTTTCGATTGGAGATCGGCCGAGATCCTCTCGTGGTCACCACAGTGTGGGGCTAGTTGCATCCATGGGCCTGTCAAGTTGCTATGTACTTCCTCGGACTCTCTGTTGCCTCCTGAATACGAAGAGTACCGGGATGTATTCGATAAGGTGCGCACGGTTGCCCTACCTCCGCACCGCCCATACGATTGTGCCATAGAGTTACAATCTGGTGCCGTTCCTCCTCGTGGCAAAGTCTATCCACTGTCGGTAGCGGAGAATGAGGCCATGGAGGAGTACGTGAGGGAGGCGCTTTCACACGGACACATTCGCAAATCCTCGTCCCCGGCAGGGGCTGGATTTTTCTTTGTGAAAAAGAAGGGCGGTGAGTTGAGGCCTTGCATCGATTACAGGGGTCTCAATCGCATCACGATCAAGAACGCTTACCCGATACCCTTGATTTCCGAGCTGTTCGATCGCCTCAAAGGGGCCACGGTCTTTACCAAACTCGACCTGAGGGCGGCATATAACCTGGTAAGGATCAAGGCGGGCGATGAGTGGAAGACCGCGTTTAACACCAGGAACGGTCATTATGAATCCTTGGTTATGCCCTTTGGGTTGTGCAATGCGCCCGCAGTCTTCCAGGAATTCATCAACGATGTTTTCCGTGACCTGTTGCAGCAGTGTGTGGTGGTCTATTTGGATGACATCTTGGTATATTCTGAATCCATGGAGGCCCTCATTATGGATGTCAGACGAGTGTTGCAACGGTTACGAGAGAACAAGCTGTTCGGTAAGCTTGAGAAATGCGAATTTCACCGATCCCAGGTAACCTTCTTAGGTTACATCATTTCCGCTGAGGGGTTCTCCATGGATCCTGAGAAGGTTTCGGCTGTCTTACAGTGGCCCCAGCCCAGTGGTCTCCGTGCCCTGCAGCGCTTTTTGGGCTTCGCCAATTATTATCGGAAGTTCATCAGGGACTTTTCTATGCTAGCCAAGCCGCTCACGGATCTGACCAGGAAGGGCAGTAATTTCCAGGTCTGGCCGCTCGAGGCCATCCGAGCGTTTGAGGCTCTAAAGTCCGCCTTTGTGTCGGCTCCGATTCTGTTGCATCCCAACCCTGGGTTGCCCTTTGTCCTCGAGGTGGACGCGTCTGAGACGGGAGTAGGCACCCTCCTGTCTCAGCGTAGAACACCAGAGGGTCCTCTGCTTCCTTGTGGGTTTTACTCCCGGAAACTGTCTTCCGCGGAGTGCAACTATCAGATTGGTGACAGGGAGTTATTGGCCATCGTGCAGGCCCTTAAAGAATGGAGGCACTTGCTCGAGGGTTCGGTGGTTCCGGTTCTCATCCTGACGGACCACAAGAATCTGACCTACCTTTCTGAGGCCAAGAGATTGACACCACGTCAGGCCAGATGGGCTCTGTTCTTGTCACGTTTTAATTACGTGGTCTCCTACCTACCCGGTTCCAAGAACATCAGAGCGGATGCCTTATCACGGCAGTACTCCGAGCTGTCCGGGGAGGAGTCAATTCCGACTTCGGTCATACCTCCGAATCAGATCCTGGCCGCCATTCGCACCAGCCTGACCTCTCCCCTGGGTGAGCAGATTTTGGCGGCTCAATCTGGTGCTCCCTCTGGGAGACCCAACGGCAGGTGTTTTGTGCCTGAGGAGTTGCGCATTCGGTTGTTGCGAACCTACCATAACTCCAAGGCCGCGGGGCATCCTGGAAAGAATCAGCTGTCCTGGGCTGTTTCACGTCTGTTCTGGTGGCCTTCTCTACGTTCCGACATCGCCGCATATGTAGCGGCATGCTCCGTTTGTGCCCAGAGTAAGTCCCCTCGGCACCTTCCGTTGGGCCTTTTGCAACCCATAGCCACCGGGGAGCGCCCATGGTCACACCTGGGGATGGATTTCATTGTGGACCTCCCTGCATCCCGAGGCCATACGGTCATTCTCATGATTGTGGATCGGTTTTCCAAAATGTGCCACTGTGTTCCTCTCAAGAAGTTACCCTCTGCACAAGAGTTGGCCACGATTTTCGCCAGGGAGGTCTTCCGGTTGCACGGTTTGCCCAAGGAGATTGTGTCGGATCGGGGGAGTCAGTTTGTGTCCAGGTTCTGGCGCGCCTTTTGCTCCCAGTTGGGGATTCATCTCTCTTTCTCCTCGGCCTACCACCCTCAGTCCAATGGGGCCGCAGAACGATCCAATCAGGCCTTGGAGCAATTCCTTCGTTGCTATGTCTCCGATCACCAAGACAATTGGGTTGACCTCCTGCCTTGGGCTGAGTTTGCCAGGAACACGGCAGTGAACTCTTCCTCTGGGACGTCTTCCTTCATGGCCAATTATGGGTTCCAACCTGCCGTGTTACCGGAGGTATTCTCTCCCCAGGATATTCCGGCTGTGGAGGATCACCTTTCCGTCCTACGTGCTTCTTGGGTACAGATCCAGAGGTCCCTTGAGGTCTCTGCGCAGCGCCAGAGACTCCAGGCTGATCGCAGACGAGCGCCCGCTCCTTCCTACCAGGTCGGAGACCGTGTATGGTTGTCCACCCGCAACCTCAACCTTCGAGTGCCCACTCCCAAGCTGGCGCCTCGCTTTGTTGGTCCCTTCCGAGTGCTTCGCAGGGTAAACTCGGTAGCCTATGCCCTTGCGCTTCCTCCTGGCATGCGGATCTCCAACGTGTTTCATGTCTCCCTGTTGAAGCCATTGGTGTGTAATCGTTTCACTTCCTCGGTTCCTCGGCCCCGTCCGGTCCAAGTGGGCAATCGTGAGGAATATGAGGTGAGCAATATCCTGGACTCACGCCTGGTCCGCGGTCGGTTGCAGTTTTTGGTCCATTGGCGTAGTTATGGTCCAGAGGAGCGTTCCTGGGTTCCCTCCGCAGATGTCCATGCTCCTGCTTTGCTCCGAGCCTTCCACGCACGCTTCCCTCAGAAACCGTTCCTTACTCCGCGGAGGAGGGGCCCTTGAGGGGGAGGTACTGTCATGGTCTTACCTTCTCACTGTTCTCCTTCGTTTGACATGTGCTGGCGGCCATCTTGGTTTCTGGGTTTCTTGTAGCCTCCCACCCTGCGGCTTCTCCTTCCAACTGGGAGGAGCTGGATGCCTAGCTCATATATATAGGAGGTCTGTGGCTTCAGTTCCTTGCTTGGTCCTCCTGTGTTCACATGCTTCTGAGACTGCTGCTGCTTCTGGTTCCTGATCCTGGCCTCGTCTGACTACCCCGTTGGTTCCTGATCCTGGCTTCGTCTGACTACCCTGCTGGTTCCTGATCCAGGCTTCGTATGACTACCCTTATGGTTCCTGACCTCTGTCTACGCAAGACCCTGCTTCGGTTTAGCCATCCGTTTGGACTTTTGCTTACGGCTTGCTTTTCAATAAAGCCTTCTTATTTTCCACTCATCTCTTGTTGTACGTCTGGTTCATGGTTCCATGACACTGGAGCGTAATAATATTACAGGCTGTAGCTACTAGAGAGATATCGTTGATCCAGGGATTTATTCTGATTGCCTGATTGGAGTCGGGAAGGAATTTTTATTCCCCTAAAGTGAGGAAAATTGGCTTCTACCTCACAGGGGTTTTTTGCCTTCCTCTGGATCAACTTGCAGGATGACAGGCCGAACTGGATGGACAAATGTCTTTTTTCGGCCTTATGTACTATGTTACTATGTTAGCCAGCTCTCAAGAGTTTTTCCCGATAATCCAAATGATTCTCCAGAGATCTATAATCCAAATGTTTGTCTCTTTTTTTTTTATTTTTCTCCTTTTTCGTAACTGGTTTCTTAACCCAAAACTTATCAGATGAACATGCCCTCCGAGTTTGGAACTTTCCAATCATTTTTGGATGGGTGTGTGCATTGATAAGGAGCATGACGTCATAATACTACCCAGAATGCACTTTTGCTACTGATGTAGTATTAACTGCTTATATCTAGGTGCACTGTTGTATAAGCAATAAGCATTATACCATTAAGGGTTAACTCATACATGCCTGATATTTTCAATACTTCACACCTCTGACATCTGGAGGCCTCGTCTCAGGGCTGAGGGACGAACTTTGATACATGAATATATACTTTGAGGAACATCTAGACAATTCTCACACTGTGGAATTCATGTTCAGATAGGAAAAACAATGAAGCCTCAGAATCTGCATCTTCTAACTTTCTAAATGTATAATATATTGTTACTATAACACTAGCTTTTGAACAGCACAGTAATTTTCTCATGGGCTTACTTCGGCCTACATTAAAATCCATACAAAACAGTGAATATAAATCAACATTGCTCTTAAAGGCAATGAATACCCATTATAACTAAAAAAAGTAGATATAACTGTTTACACTTATGAAAAAGCACAACAAATCCCCCTTCATTACAATGTAATCCAATAGAGAAGTTGGACTACATTGGAATGTCACAAAGGGCTTTTCATTCGGATTCTTCAAGAACCCGGGTGCTCAGATTCGGTTTGTAATGTTCCAACCAAAGCTTTGCTAAAGTTTTTCTGAAGAACTTTATCCAACGCACCACTTGGATGGTCAGGAAACTTAACCATCCCAGAATGATGACAATCAGCACACCCCAGACATAATCCGCCCCCATGTCCACACGGAGGGATTTAACATATCATTGTCCGACAGAATACTGTAACGTGTCCATGGTGACATTATCCTTCCTCATTACCATGCGGACTGTGTGGCTAGGCTTGTTTTCTAGCAGAAATTTTAAATCTTGATTTATGGTAATCTCTTGGTTTTGGAAGGCATCAATACTCTCCACTTCCCCCTCAACGTCCCCTATGTCAACCGGATATAGAGTACGGTTTCCAATCATAATCCTGGAATTACAGGGCACTTTTACAATGGAGACACAAGAAGGTAGGGCAATGACTTTCACCATCACATGATCATTTGAAAAATCTGGTAAACGGGTACTAACAAGCCATTTGTCTTGTATTAAAACAGCGTTCACTACCTTATCCTCCTCGATTTTAGATAGGGTCACCTGGCACTTTTCTGATCCATGTGTCTCATATTCAAGACCACACAACGCGTTAGTTGCGTCATAATTGAAAGGATCGCCTTCGCACTGGAAATTGTTGTCCTGGAATGTTACGCAATTGTCCAGAATTGGGACAGAAAGCCAGTCCGGTTTCCAGGGCTGATAGGCTATAATGTCAGGAGTTTGAATCCTAACGTGGATATTGTCTTTCCAAGTGTCCACATTATGAACTCTTTTCATTTGGAACACATTATTTGTAGAAACAACGGGAATTGACAGAAGAAAACAGATTTCCATCTTTATAGGATCAATATACAACGGTATGGCAATCCCCATATTGAACGCTAAGTTCAGTTGAAAGTCCTCTACTTTCTCTTCACTGACCTGTTGTAGCATTTTACGAATGATATCATAAGAAACAAAATATAGGGGAATGCGTCCTTCCCTTAAGTCCTGCATCCCACTTTGTACTTCATCATGATAGACTTGAGTATGGAAGTCATGGCGTTCTTTTAGGGAAATAAGTTCTTGTTTAAACTGTTCATTACTCTCATGAAGATTTATTGAATGAGTCAATAATTTTGAGTGTAAGTTGGTGGTAATGACAGTATCCTCTACAACGGAATATAAGTCCGATAAATGTTTTTTTCTGATTCTCCATCTCTGCATGAATACTCATTAGGTTCCTTTTCAGTGAACCGACCTCAAGTTCCAATGTCTTAATAGAGATGGAATTAACAGCTGATACACCGGTGGCAATGACAGTGCCCACTACGGCAAAGATTATGGCGGCTGTAATTGCAGAAATGAACCGCTTTGGTCGTCGACTTGTTGAAAACTGTTCTCTGGTCATGGTTTTCCTTGTCTGTTCCAGGATCTGTGTAACCCTTTCTTGGGAATAGCCGATGTGCATTTGATACCAAATCTTTATCTCCGGAGACTAAATCTCAGAAATGTTGAACTGTCTCTCGACGAAGACACGTGGATCCAAACTGACGTAGATCTTTTGGGATAGAATCCTCTTATTCGTCAAGATGAATCCCGTGGTATCCTGTAGCATAATCCCAGATGAAGGGCCTGGTACAGCAATCGGCTCGGCCTGGAACTCCTTCCCCAAGATCACGACGATGTAGATAACGGCAACAACCCTCTGTGCCATTTTGTGCCTGTAATATATTGTATGACAAACATAAGTACATACATCTTCCACTTGTTATCACTCCTGCAAGAAAAGAGTTAATACTACCATACATCTTTGATTTGGCATCGTTTCTTTTCTTGGACAGAGCAAGTTCTCGATACAAAAGTGAGTCAAGAGATAATTAGTTACAGAGGAAAATACATGAGGATAGGTTAGTACATTTGTATGTTCATACTATACCAATCCTGGGTTACCGTCTTTAGCTGGTACCTTGTAATCTCTTTAGTCTTCATCATCCGTCAGTCCTTCCATTTGGCGAAGTTGTGACCTAGGATGACAAACACGTAATTGATTAATATGCACCCATTTCTCTATAAATTCATCCCCCTTAGGAATTTTGATCTTGTAGACCACAAGTGACAATTTGTCAGTGACGACATAGGGTCCCTTCCAGGAAGGCAGGAACTTCCTTTCCTTCACCTGATCCCGGGCGAAGTTATAGAGATAATGTATAGTAAAAGGAGACCACGGCACTCGTTTTTCGTATATAAGAAGATTATTTTTATATTTTCATTATTTTCATTTCATGATATAATTTTCATTTCATGATATTATTTCATCATTCAAAATTTCATTGTTTTTAAGCATCCAGGAATGCAAAAGACTTGGCCAATGTTTAACGTTTCGGTCCTTGTATGGGACCTTGATCACGGCCTGGAGTAAGATACAATGTAATATGTCAGGAGACATTATATATAATAAGAAATACATATAGTTCATAGTATATATTGCATCATGGTTCATGGTATATATTACATGCATGTCAAGTAGTCAGCTATCAAATCGCTAGGTGCACAGAGGATGACAGGTAAGCATATCATATAGATATCATCTATTATAGAGCTACATACAGTTAAGTACAGTTAAGTACAACATTGGGAGTCAAAATGGAAAACAGGAACAAGCAAAAGCAAGCAGACGCATGAAAAAGCTTACCCTTACCCAGTGCTACATCAGAGGCTCATTTTCTAATTATGTATACCTGCATATCTATATATTATCTAACCTCTGCAATACCTTACAGGTCTTGTCACCCCAGAGAAGCTCTGCTACATTGTCATATTGTCTGCCCAACCTTGCCTTTGCCAACTATGAATTTCGCATGAGACACTAGCATTTTACTTGCTGTGGATTCCAGCTTTTTCATGCGTCTGCTTGCTTTTGCTTGTTCCTGTTTTCCATTTTGACTCCCAATGTTGTACTTAACTGTACTTAACTGTATGTAGCTCTATAATAGATGATATCTATATGAAACGACAGTATGCTTACCTGTCATCCTCTGTGCACCTAGCGATTTGATAGCTGACTACTTGACATGCATGTAATATATACCATGAACCATGATGCAACATATACTATGAACTATATGTATTTCTTATTATATATAATGTCTCCTGACATATTACATTGTATCTTACTCCAGGCCGTGATCAAGGTCCCATACAAGGACCGAAACGTTAAACGTTGGCCAAGTCTTTTGCATTCCTGGATGCTTAAAAACAATAAAATTTTGAATGATGAAATAATATCATGAAATGAAAATTATATCATGAAATGAAAATAATGAAAATATAAAAATAATCTTCTTATATACGAAAAACGAGTGCCGTGGTCTCCTTTTACTATACATTATCTCACGTTACCACTGAGCACCGTGCAAAAAAGGACCTTTCAGGAGTGCCGTCCAACTCAAGTGCATCAAGTTATAGAGATAAACCTGATCGGAAATTTGCTACTCCTTTTGAGTAGTCTTCAGATCATAGTAGGTTTTGGCGCTCACGGCTGCTTTCTCCAGATTTTTCTGGGCAAATTCAAAAGCATGCTGAAGGTGCTTACGTAGATTCTCTATGTATTGATGGGCTGTTGAAGCATTTATCAAATTTTGGTCTGTTGTCCGGTAGAGTAAATGCTGGAGTAACACCATCTTCCTTCCTGTGATCATTTTAAAGGGAGAAAGTTTGGTTGCTGTGCTTGGAGTGGCTCTGATGGCCATGAGAACCAGAGGCAACTTTACATCCCAGTCCTTACCGGATTCATTGACAAATTTCTTTAGAATGTTGACAATTGTTTGGTTGTAGCGTTCCACTCCACCACTAGAGGCTGGTCGGTAAGCTATATGTAACTTCCTTTTTACTCCCAGTATCTCCCACGTTTTTGTCATCACCTCACTAGTGAAATGACTTCCGCGATCGGACTCGATGCGTCGGGGAAGACCGAACCTGGAAAACACGTGGTTAATGAGTAGAGACGCACACTTGAACTGCAAGTCTTGCAAGGCAAACATTCTACCCATTTTGTGAATAGACAAGTCACGGTTAACATATATCTGTTGCCTTATGATGAAGTTGTTACTGGTGCAATAAAGTCAATCTAGATATCTGACCATGGCATGGACATCCCCCTTTTCATCAGCAGTGCCCGATGAGTGGGTGCTTGCGCCTGGAATTGAGGGCATATTAAACATCCTTGACAATATGTGCAAACGTCTTGCAACATATGAGGCCAATAAGCGTAATCCCGTAATAATTCATACGTTAACTTCTCACCTCGATGACCAGCTGTTGGGGCATCATGGGCGTGTTGTAACATTAAACCTCAGTATGCTGTGGGTACCACCCATTGTGAGATACCATTCTTCGAGGTTCTTACCAACAATCCATCCTGTAACGAGAATTGGGACTTACCCTTCATCAAAATTCATAACTCTTCTTTGCCTGCACAGTCTTCCATAGTTACGGGACAATTCTGCGGATCTTCAATGTGTTTGTAAAACATACCGATAACTGGATCCCCCTTTTGACTCGCGATAAGGTCCTCATTAGGGGAATCTTGGCTCCATTGTGCCACATTGGCTTCGGTTTCTTTTTGGGACTGTCTTCTTGTCATTGCACCCACTTGGATAGTTCCCATGAGGTCATCAACGTCCAAAACGTCTCCATTAACGGCTGCTTGTTTAGCGAGGGAATCTGCCAAATCATTCCCCTCCTTATCCATACCTGGAGATTTTGAGTGACCTCTTACCTTTTTCCAGTAAATGGTGAGATCATGGGTGGTAACCATCGCGTCGATCTTACAGAACATTTTACCATGCTTGACAGGCTTATTGTTACTTCTTTCCATATTAGACCTTTTCCATCCAGGGAAGTACTCCACGAAGCTACTGCGAACATAATTAGAATCTGTGATTATAACAAACTCTTTAATACCAGAATCAATAGCCATTTGTACAGCTTTATACACAGCGGTGAGCTCTGCGAACTGGCTACTTTTGGAACCAATTTTGTATCTGACCGACATGTCTGGAAATGTGTTATTCCATACGATTCCGATACCTGCAACCAATGTGCGTTCAGTTCCTATATTGGTATGGAAAGAACAGCCATCAACATATACACATGGTAAGGATTTGCAGTATTCTTCTTCATACGACTTGTATGGAGATGAAGATTGCTCTTCCAGGAAATCATTTTGTGGTGATTTACCTTTATGTCCTGAATTGGAACAATCATGCAGTTCGGCTAATCCTTGAGCAACTGGATTCTTATTATTTTGTTTGTACCTGATTTCCAATGGCCATCCCATTAAGGACATTGTCCAGGCAGTTATCCTGCTGTTTGATAAATTCCCATCCTTGATTCTATCACTCAGCAAATATTGCAGGGGTTGGTGTGCGGTTTCCACAATGATCTTTTCACCCTGGATAAAACTCCTGAAATATTGCAAAGCCCCACACAGTTAACAGTAATGCTTTTTCACAGTCATTAAACTTTACCTCAACTGGTGACAAGGACTTGCTGGCATAGGCGATGATCTTGTTTAGGTTGTCCTGTTTTTGGAAAAGGACTGCACTCACGCTTTTTTCGGTGAAGCCTGTTTCAATGTAAAAGGGTTTTCCACCTTCTGGATAGGCAAGGCATGGGGCCTGGATAAGTCTGGTTTTGAGCTCATTCACAGCTTGCTCGTGACATTCACTCCATTCCCATTCTACTACTTTCTTCAGCAACTGCAAAAGAGGTTTTGTAATCTCTGCATAATTATCTATGAACTTACATGAATAGTTCATCATGCCCAGGAAGGATCTCAACTCCTTGGTATTTGTAGGTGACTTTGTGTTGATCACTGCTTCCACTTTCTTCTTCTGTGGGTTAATTCCATCGGCTGTGATTTCGTGACCTAAAAAATTGACTTTGGTACGACACCATTCAGTCTTCTGTAAAGAAAGTTTTACACCAGAGTTTCTTAGTTGGGTTAGTACATGCCTCAGTTCCGCAATATGCTCCTCAAAAGTTGTGCTTTTGATTAGGATGTCATCCACATAGGATAAGGTACTTCAGTCAGTGGCATCAGGCATTGCCTTATGCATGAACACAGCAAACTCATGACCCGCATTTATGTACCTGAAACGTAATCGGGTCCATGCATATTGTTGCTTTCCAAATGTAAAGGCCAGTTTGTATTGATCCCTCTGGTCCACTTTAATTGTCGAATATCCTTTCTCACAATCCAGAGCAGTAAAAATTTTGGATCCCTGTATTTGCGCCAAACTCTGGTCAATATACGGCACGGGCCATCTGGACATGTATGCACGTTTGCTTAACTGCCTTAGGTCCGAACAGAGACGGAATTAATCATTGGGTTTGAGAATCCCAAGTACTGGATGGTTGAACGAGCTGTGCACTGGAGGGATGATCCCCCGCTTCTCCAAGTTTTTGACGATTTCCGATAGCGACTCATATGCCGCCAGCGGAAGTTGGTACTGTTTAACATATACAGGGGGTGCATTGGGATCCGTTTGGATTCTTGCAACGTGTAGGTCAGTTTCCCCACAGTCGTAAGCAGGGGCGTCGCTAGGTTAAAACATTCGGGGCCTGGGCCCAGGATGTTTTGTCCCATGCCCCGAATGTCCTGCCTGCCTGCTGGATACAACTGTATTGCCGTACACAGAATGGCAAATACAATTGAATCTTACACTGGGAAGAGGCGAAGGACCTTTGGTGACATCACAGGTCATGTGATCAGCAAAACAGGCTGTGATAGGATGACCTGGATGATGTCACCATCATGTGACCAGTGCAGGATTGGACCGGAGTCAACAGGAGAAGGAGCCTAATGGTGATGTCTGTACAGGAGAGGTAAATGAAGGGAGAGGCAGAGCAATGCTGGGAGTTGTAGTTATTTAACTGGGATGTATGTTAGGGCTGAAGGGAGGGATGTTATTGACATGGAACTGTGTGCTTGAGGTGGCTGGGGGAGGGAGTGATGTTATTTACATGGGACTGTATGTTGAAAGTGGATGGTGGGGGGAATGATGTTTATGTACATGGGACTTAATGTTTAGGGGCCAGTGTTTCCCAACCAGTGTGCCTCCAGCTGTTGCAAAACTACAACTCCCAGCATGCCTGGACAGCCTTTGGCTGTGCGGGAATGCTGGGAGTTGTAGTTTTGCAACAGCTGGAGGCACACTGGTTGGGAAACACTGGTTTAGGCTACGTTCACACTTGCGTTTGGTGATCCGCTTGTGAGATCCGTTTCAGGTCTCTCACAAGGAGCCCCAAATGCATCAGTTTAACCCCAATGCATTCTGAATGGATGCGGATCCATTCAGAATGCATTCGTTCGGCTCCGTGCGGTCCCCCGTTCCATTTTGGAGGCGGACCCTAAAATGCTGCAAGCAGCGTTTTTTGTGTCCGCATGGCCTTGCGGAGCCAAACGCATCCGTCCTGACTTGTAAGTCAATAGGGATGGATCCCTTTGCATTGACACAAAATGGTGCAATTGTAAACGGATCCGTCCCCCATTGACTTTTAATGTAAGTCAGGACGGATCCGTATTGGGACTTAGGCTACTTTCACACTAGCGTTTCACGGATCCGCTTGAAGGGCATTTCAAACGGATCCGTCAATAAACTGACTAAACGGAGCCAAACGGAAGCAATTCAGACGGATCCGTTTGTACGGATCCGTCTGTATTACGGATCCGTTTGTCACGTTGGTTTCCGTTTTGTCATCCGTTTAGCGGATCCGTTTTGAAAGGAAAAGCATCTCTAGGTTCCATCTTCATGTATTGAGATCTATAGGGTTGTAATGCTCCTATATTTCTCCATGGCTATCTTGTTGAAGTTCCAAAGCTGGTCCGACTTTCTTGTGCACGACTACATGCACTTAAAGATGTATAGTGTTCGTTAGCGGGCCATATGTCCCTGATCGTCATTGATAGTACGTACAGGAGTACAGAGCATCATGATGCTGACCATGTTGTGCTGCAAATTGGGCTATTGTCCTGCACTCATATGATCTATTAGTGCAAGACTATATCCCCGCGGGCAGCTCAACTTGCACAGGATGATTGTATACTATGATGCTGTGTACTCTCGTGTGCACGATCAATGACACTATGGGACATATGGCCCGCTCACGGACCATATGTCTCTTGTGGCATACAGTCGTGTGCAAGAGGCCTTAAAGGGGTTTTCTCATCTCATACAATGGGGGCATACCACTTTAAAGATATACCTACATTGTCTTATAGGCGCGGGTCCCACGGCTGGTACCCTCACATATATTGAGAACGAAGCTAAGAAAGTAGATGAGGTCGCACTGTGCTGCCGCCCTCCATCCATTTCTATAGTTGAGGCGGGGATTAGCGTTTGGCGGTGGACATACCATGGGAAATGTGTCCTACAGCAACTGTGCTCCCCGCTCCGTTCTCAATATAGGTGCCGGTCCTACCAATATTACCCACACCTATCAGACAATGGGGGCATATTCAAGTGAAATCCCCCCATTGTCTATGTGAATACCCCTTTAAAAACTCTATGTCCCTTGCGTGTCCCTTGTGGTAATCACACTAGTTATATTAGCGTCATCGGGAAATCATTAAACGTTAAAATCACAATTTATGAATTCCTGATGATGCTGACAGACCGTGACTACCACAAGGGCTCATATGAAAGGGCACAAGATTGAACAATGAACAAGCATTTGCTTGTTCATGTGCCAATCATAGGTTCTACGATCAATAAAGAGCCAAAATTTAGCTCATTATTGATGGTCAGGTTTTAATGGATCTTACGACATTGGCACTAATGCTGTTTTAATATAAAAACTACCAAGGGTGTTGTAATAAACGCACAGTAGTGAGACTAGGGTAGTTTTTATTTCAACACAGCTAGAGTGCCAATGTTCCCTGTACAGGACAATAAAAAGACAGACACTACGGCATACATATTAGGACATCGTCAGACATCATCCACAACTCCATCCTCCGTCAGGCAAAACTCCCTCCTACCTCAGACTTTAGACAAAACTCTGTCCTCCCTCATCCAAAACTCCATCAGACCTCAGCCAAAACTCCGTCCTCCCTCATCCAAAACTCCGTCCTCCATCAGACATCAGCCAAAACTCCGTCCTCCGTCAGGCAAAACTCCATCAGCCCTCAGACATCAGACAAAACTCTGTCCTCCGTCAGGCAAAACTCCATCAGCCCTCAGACAAAACTCCGTCCTCCGTCAGGCAAAACTCCATCAGACCTCAGACATCAGACAAAACTCCGTCCTCCGTCAGGCAAAACTCCATCAGACCTCAGACATCAGACAAAACTCTGTCCTCCGTCAGGCAAAACTCCATCAGACCTCAGACATCAGACAAAACTCCGTCCTCCATCAGGCAAAACTCCATCAGACCTCAGACATCAGACAAAACTCCGTCCTCCATCAGGCAAAACTCCATCAGACCTCAGACATCAGACAAAACTCCGTCCTCCATCAGGCAAAACTCCATCAGACCTCAGACATCAGACAAAACTCCGTCCTCCGTCAGGCAAATCTCCATCAGACATCAGACAAAACTCTGTCCTCCCTCACCCAAAACTCCATCAGACATCAGACAAAACTCCGTCCTCCGTCAGGCAAAACTCCATCAGACCTCAGACATCAGCTAAAACTGTCCTCCCTCAGACTTCAGCCAAAACTCTGTCCTCCCTAACTCAAAATACGCCCTACTACACACACTCTTCACCTGACGGAGCTGCTAGCTGCTGGAGAGGCAAAGGACCTGTGATGACGTCATGACCATGTGACGAGTCACGTGTGTGGGAGGGGTCAGATGTGCACAGCAGCTGGTAGAGTGTACAGAACAGTAGCCATCAAATAGAGCTCTGTACTAGAGATGTGTGTGTAACCTGCATGTAGCAGAGCTGTGTACTGTGTTACAGAGATGTATGTGTAACTTGCATGTAGCAGAGCTGTGTACTGTGTTACAGAGATGTATGTGTAACCTGCAGGTAGCAGATCTGTATGTGTAACCTGCAGGTAGCAGAGCTGTGTACTGTGTAGCAGATCTGTATGTGTAACCTGCATGTAGCAGAGCTGTGTACTGTGTAGCAGAGCTGTATGTGTAACCTGCATGTAGCAGAGCTGTGTACTGTGTAGCAGTGCTGTATGTGTAACCTGCATGTAGCAGTGCTGTGTACTGTGTAGCAGAGCTGTATGTGTAACCTGCATGTAGCAGAGCTGTGAACTGTGTAGCAGAGCTGTATGTGTAACCTGCATGTAGCAGAACTGTGAACTGTGTAGCAGAGCTGTATGTGTAACCTGCATGTAGCAGTGCTGTGTACTGTGTAGCAGAGCTGTATGTGTAACCTGCATGTAGCAGAGCTGTGTACTGTGTTACAGAGATGCACGTGTAACCTGCAGGTAGCAGAGCTGTGTACTGTGTTACAGAGATGTATGTGTAACCTGCATGTAGCAGTGCTGTGTACTGTGTTACAGAGATGTATCTGTAACCTGTAGGTAGCAGAGCTGTGTACTGTGTAGCAGATCTGTATGTGTAACCTGCAAGTAGCAGAGCTGTTTACTGTGTAGCATATCTGTATGTGTAACCTGCATGTAGCAGAGCTGTGTACTGTGTTACAGAGATGTATGTGTAACCTGTAGGTAGCAGAGCTGTGTACTGTGTAGCAGACCTGTATGTGTAACCTGCAGGTAGCAGAGCTGTTTACTGTGTAGCAGATCTGTATGTGTAACCTGCATGTAGCAGAGCTGTGTACTGTGTAGCAGAGCTGTATGTGTAACCTGCATGTAGCAGAGCTGTGAACTGTGTAGCAGAGCTGTATGTGTAACCTGCATGTAGCAGAGCTGTGTACTGTGTTACAGAGATGTATGTGTAACCTGCATGTAGCAGAGCTGTGTACTGTGTTACAGAGATGTATGTGTAACCTGCATGTAGCAGGCTGTGTACTGTGTTACAGAGATGTATGTGTAACCTGCAGGTAGCAGAGTTGTGTACTGTGTAGCAGATCTGTATGTGTAACCTGCAGGTAGCAGAGCTGTGTACTGTGTAGCAGATCTGTATGTGTAACCTGCATGTAGCAGAGCTGTGTACTGTGTAGCAGAGCTGTATGTGTAACCTGCATGTAGCAGAGCTGTGTACTGTGTAGCAGTGCTGTATGTGTAACCTGCATGTAGCAGTGCTGTGTACTGTGTAGCAGAGCGGTATGTGTAACCTGCATGTAGCAGAGCTGTGAACTGTGTAGCAGAGCTGTATGTGTAGCCTGCATGTAGCAGAGCTGTGAACTGTGTAGCAGAGCTGTATATGTAACCTGCATGTAGCAGTGCTGTGTACTGTGTAACAGAGCTGTATGTGTAACCTGCATGTAGCAGAGCTGTGTACTGTGTTACAGAGATGCACGTGTAACCTGCAGGTAGCAGAGCTGTGTACTGTGCTACAGAGATGTATGTGTAACCTGCATGTAGCAGTGCTGTGTACTGTGTTACAGAGATGTATGTGTAACCTGTAGGTAGCAGTGCTGTGTACTGTGTAGCAGATCTGTATGTGTAACCTGCAGGTAGCAGAGCTGTTTACTGTGTAGCATATCTGTATGTGTAACCTGCATGTAGCAGAGCTGTGTACTGTGTTACAGAGATGTATGTGTAACCTGTAGGTAGCAGAGCTGTGTACTGTGTAGCAGACCTGTATGTGTAACCTGCAGGTAGCAGAGCTGTTTACTGTGTAGCAGATTTGTATGTGTAACCTGCATGTAGCAGAGCTGTGTACTGTGTAGCAGAGCTGTATGTGTAACCTGCATGTAGCAGAGCTGTGAACTGTGTAGCAGAGCTGTATGTGTAACCTGCATGTAGCAGAGCTGTGTACTGTGTTACAGAGATGTATGTGTAACCTGCATGTAGCAGAGCTGTGTACTGTGTTACAGAGATGTATGTGTAACCTGCATGTAGCAGGCTGTGTACTGTGTTACAGAGATGTATGTGTAACCTGTAGGTAGCAGAGCTGTGTTCTGTGTAGCAGATCTGTTTGTGTAACCTGCAGGTAGCAGAGCTGTGTACTGTGTTACAGAGATGTATGTGTAACCTGCATGTAGCAGAGCTGTGTACTGTGTTACAGGGATGTATGTGCAACCTCCAGGTAGCAGAGCTGTGTACTGTGCATATAGAGCAGTTTGTCTAACCGCATGTAGCAGAGCTGTGTACTGTTTTACAGAGATGTGTGTGTAACCTGGGAACTATAAAAAAGTGTAAAAAACCCCCATAAATATTCAGATCACCCCCCTTTTCCCAAAATTAAAATAAAAGACACATCATGGGTTTCGCAATGTGTAAAAACGCCCATTGTATAAAAATAAATTCCCCATACGGCAAACAGCAAAACAGAAAAAAAAAAAGTCCAAATGTCCGATTTGGGATTTAAGGTGCACATCCTCTTATGCTTCCCATATTCCACAGATTTAGATCACACAGCTACTTACAGTTGTGCTGATAAGTTTACATACCCTTGCAGAATTTATGATTTCTTAAAGGGGTATTCTCATCTTCCCTTTTTCATACTTACCTTCCTTGAGCGTGACGTTCACTTCCTGTATTCTTCTCCTGGCCGGGCCGCGATTGCGCAGAAGACTGAAGATTCTCTCCCGGCTGGGCCGCGCAATGTCCTGAACGCGCATGCCGCTGCGCATGCGCCATGATGACTTCTTCCTGGCCAGTATAGTACAGAGCCGCAAATGCGCACGTCGACTCTGTACTATACAGGCCAGAAATAAGTCACCATGGCACATGCGCGGCGCCGTGCGCGTTCAGGACTTTGCGCGGCCCGGCCGGGAGAGAATCTTCAGTCTTCTGCGCAATCGCGGCCCGGCCAGGAGAAGAATACAGGAAGTGAACGTCACGCTCAAGGAAGGTAAGTATGAAAAAGGGAAGATGAGAATACCCCTTTAAGAAATCATAAATTCTGCAAGGGTATGTAAACTTATCAGCACAACTGTAAGTAGCTGTGTGATCTAAATCTGTGGAATATGGGAAGCATAAGAGGATGTGCACCTTAAATCCCATCTTTGTAAGGCCTCTTGCACATGGTCGCTGTGTGCCGGTGGTTGTATTGTGGACCACATACGGCGGTTCCGCAATACACAGGGCACCAGCCGTGTGCATCCCGCATCCGTGATGTCGACCCATTCACTTGAACGGAACAGAAACACGGATCGGATCCCCACAGAAGCACTACAGAGTGCTTCCATGGTGTTTCTGGCCATGCCTCCGCACAGCAAAAAAGTAGAACATATTCACGGACCCATTCAAGTTGAATGGGTCTGGATCTGTCCCGGCCGCTGCACGCACGTTGTCCGTGCATTGGGGACTGCAAATTGCTGTCCCCAATGCACGGAATGGACCAACAACGTTCATGTGCAAGAGGCCTAACACTTGTGATCTGTGTGAAGCGGCATATATGCATTCATGTTGCATGTATTTATTAATTAGGGTTACCAATTCTGAGTAACTCGGAGTGACAGGAGATTTACAGAATCAGATTTTTTTTTTGTCGTCATATTTTGAGCTCTATAACTTTTTGGGAATTATGTGTACAGAGCTGGATGGGGGCTCATTTTTTGCGGGGCAATCTGAACTTTTCACTGATACCATTCTGGGGTGTTTAAGACGAAGCGACCAAAAACGGCGAATCGGGCATTTGGACTCTTTTTTTTTTTCTGTTTTGCCGTTTGCCGTATGGGGAATATATTTTTATACAATGGGAGTTTTTACACATTGCGACACCCATGATGTGTATTTTTTTAGTTCTTTTATTTTCATTTTGGGAAAAGGGGGGTGATCTGAATCTTTATGTTTTATTTTACACTTTTTTATAGTTCCCAGGTTACACACACATCTCTGTTACACAGTAAAAAGCTCTGCTACATGCGGTTACACACACATCTCTGTAACACAGTACACAGCACTGCTACATGCAGGTTACACATACAGCTCCACTACACAGCACACAGCTCTGATACATGCAGATTACACATACAGCCCTGCTACACAGTACACAGCTCTGCTACATTCAGGTTACGCATACACCTCTGCTACACAGTACACAGCACTGCTACATGCAGGTTACACATACAGCTCTGCTACACAGTACACAGCCTGTTACATGCAGGTTACACATACAGATCTGCTACACAGTACACAGCTCTGCTACATGCAGGTTACACATACAGCTCTGCTACACAGTACACAGCTCTGCTACATGCAGGTTACACATACAGCACTGCTACACAGTACACAGCTCTGCTACATGCAGGTTACACATATAGCTCTGCTACACAGTACACAGCTCTGCTACATGCAGGTTACACATACAGATCTGCTACACAGTACACAGCTCTGCTACCTGCAGGTTACACATACATCTCTGTAACACAGTACACAGCTCTGCTACATGCAGGTTACACATACAGCTCTGCTACACAGTACACAGCACTGCTACATGCAGGTTACACATGCAGCTCTGCTACACAGTACACAGCACTGCTACATGCAGGTTACATATACAGCACTGCTACACAGTACACAGCTCTGCTACATGCAGGTTACACATACAGCTCTGCTACATAGTACACAGCTCTGCTACCTGCAGGTTACACATACAGCTCTGCTACACAGTACACAGCTCTGCTACCTGCAGGTTACACATACATCTCTGTAACACAGTACACAGCCCTGCTACATGCAGGTTACACATACAGTCCTACTACACAGTTCACAGCTCTGCTACATGCAGGTTACACATACAGATCTGCTACACAGTACACAGCTCTGCTACCTGCAGGTTACACATACAGATCTGCTACCTGCAGGTTACACATACATCTCTGTAACACAGTACACAGCTCTGCTACATGCAGGTTACACATACATCTCTGTAACACAGTACACAGCTCTGCTACATGCAGGTTACACACACATCTCTAGTACAGAGCTCTATTTGATGGCTACTGTTCTGTACACTCTACCAGCTGCTGTGCACATCTGACCCCTCCCACACACGTGACTCGTCACATGGTCATGACGTCATCACAGGTCCTTTGCCTCTCCAGCAGCTAGCAGCTCCGTCAGGTGAAGAGTGTGTGTAGTAGGGTGTATTTTGAGTTAGGGAGGACAGAGTTTTGGCTGATGTCTGAGGGAGGACAGTTTTAGGTGATGTCTGAGGTCTGATGGAGTTTTGCCTGACGGAGGACGGAGTTTTGTCTGATGTCTGATGTCTGAGGTCTGATGGAGTTTTGGGTGAGGGAGGATAGAGTTTTGTCTGATGTCTGATGGAGGACGGAGTTTTGTCTGATGGAGTTTTGCCTGACGGAGGACGGAGTTTTGTCTGATGTCTGAGGTCTGATGGAGTTTTGCCTGATGGAGGACGGAGTTTTGTCTGATGTCTGAGGTCTGATGGAGTTTTGCCTGACGGAGGACGGAGTTTTGTCTGATGTCTGAGGTCTGATGGAGTTTTGCCTGACGGAGGATGGAGTTTTGTCTGATGTCTGAGGTCTGATGGAGTTTTGCCTGATGGATGACGGAGTTTTGTCTGATGTCTGAGGTCTGATGGAGTTTTGCCTGACGGAGGACAGAGTTTTGTCTGATGTCTGAGGTCTGATGGAGTTTTGCCTGATGGAGGACGGAGTTTTGTCTGATGTCTGAGGTCTGATGGAGTTTTGGCTGACGGAGGACGGAGTTTTGTCTGATGTCTGAGGGCTGATGGAGTTTTGCCTGACGGAGGACGGAGTTTTGTCTGATGTCTGAGGGCTGATGGAGTTTTGCCTGACGGAGGACGGAGTTTTGGCTGATGTCTGATGGAGGACGGAGTTTTGGATGAGGGAGGACAGAGTTTTGTCTGAGGTCTGATGGAGTTTTGGATGAGGGAGGACAGAGTTTTGTCTAAAGTCTGAGGTAGGAGGGAGTTTTGCCTGACGGAGGATGAAGTTGTGGATGTCTGACGATGTCCTAATATGTATGCCGTAAGACACAGTGCAGTAAAGTATAATTTATTTTTTTTTTTTTCTGTCAATAAATAAAATAAATATAAACAATTTTTTTTGTTATAACTGTTCGTAACTTGTAGGGGAGGTGGACTGTCGTGGACTTGCGCTGGGGCTGGCAATGGTAGCCCCCCTGTCCTGGTGAGCCACTGAGGTTAAACTACGGGCCATAGGAAAGGATGCAGGGCGTAATTGAGGGGTGTGGAGAAAGGAAGGGTCTGAGGAGGAGGGGACCCGAGCATGTGTAGAGGTGGAGGGAGTTTGAAAAGAAGTAGAAGGAAAATAAGGGGCAGGAGAAGAAAAAGAAGAAGAAGGAAACACATGCTCGGGGGGGGGGGTGGGAAGGGAAAGGTTGGCGGTACTGGCCACTGGTGTGGGATGGGGGGTAGGTGTGGGATGGGGATGGGGGCATGATTTCCCATGACCCGTTCTCTACCATGATTTTAAATTGATGTAACTGCTCGGGCGTCATTGAGTCCATCAAACCGATCATGTTTAGCCCATGATGGTAGTTTGGGCTGCGTTGATACGCCGACTCCGCCCCTTCCCAGCGGCGAATCAAGTCAGCACCAAACTCCATTTGATGTCGGGAAAAACCTTCTAGAGCGTCGGAAACAACCTCTACAAGGTTCGCATAATCGGCTCGACTTGGCCTACCAGATCTCTGACCGCTCACCAGGGCTCTTAAATTTTGACGGAAACCTAAGAGCCTCTGTTGAGCGGAGGGACCCTGTAGGGGACCCGGATTATCCTGAGCCGATGCATCAGGGACAGGAGGGCTGGCGATCTGTACTGGTTCCGCCTCAGGAGGTTGGTCAGGCTCCCGAGTGTTGCTGGCACTTCTGTAGAAAAAAAAAAGGAAAGTTAGGAATTGTTCTTTAAATAAAACATCCATGTTCTATGCTATGTCTACCGTATAGCATAGGGGGCTGTCCAAAACAGGGGAGCCAAACGCTCCACTGTCTCAGACAGCCCCTTACACTCAGACGGAGAGAACAGTTGTCCATCTGACTGTGGGGGGCTGTCCAAAACAGGGGAGCCAAACGCTCCGCTCTCTCAGACAGCCCCTTACACTCAGACGGAGAGAACAGTTGTCCATCTGACTGTGGGGGGCTGTCCAAAACAGGGGAGCCAAACGCTCCACTGTCTCAGACAGCCCCTTTACAATTTATTTTTTAAACAGTTGTTATAAATATTTACCTTTTTGGTGCCATAGCCTTTTGTGGGAACCCCAGGGCCGCCGTATGGATGTATGTGGCCCCTGAGGTTCCTCTGGAGCCACTCGGGGCCTGACCCTCCTTGTTGTAATCCCTCCTGAAGCGGTCCCGGATAGATCGCCAACGCGTTATAACCAGTTTGACTATGGAAAAAAACAATAAAAACTAAAATCAGCATGATGAAAGGAAAACAACAATATTTTAATTTATTAAAATGCATATTGTTTTACTTACCATATTTCTCCTGAGCCGCCGCATCTAGATCCCCCCAGGTCTCAAAAACTTCTGCAGAGATGTGCCTCCAAAGCCGCTGGGTATGGCGATGATCGGTGTGGTGGCGGTCGGCGTGGTCCCATAACGCTGGACGCACCTCCACCAGTCGGATGAGGAGCAGGTTATCTATACTCGCAACCCCGAACTCCTCATCTTCCCTGGTGGAGCCTAGGGAACCCTGAAAAAAAAGGAAATACAAAATTTAATATAAATCCTAATACAAAATGCTAATTAAAACTTACTAAATTCAATACTTACACGTCTACGACCGCCACGATCATTCCCGCGGACTCTGGAGGCGACTGGGGGATCCTCGCTGGCGGCTCTAGGTGCAGATTGCTAATACAAATAAAAATTTTTTTTAGAAGACTGTACTTAAACCAATTTTTAAGAAATCTATATATATATATACTTACTTCTTGACAGCCCCGGTCCGGGCTTGGTCCACCTCCCTTGGACGCTGGCGATGCAGCAGGTGAGCTAGCCCCGGCAGCCACTTCTGGAGAGCTCTCCACAGATGATGATGAAGAAATCTATAATAAGAGCACATACTGATTAATGCAACGAATCAAACAGTAAAAAGTCCAAGTGTTGATTTTATACTTACGGGCCACTGGATACGGCGGCGCCTTCTGGGTGGGTTACGCCAGTCTATCTTCTTTGATGACATCTGTACGCAACAGAATACCAGACAAAATGCAGATAACGTTAAAGGAACTTGTAGAGCACTATTTCCTCATATATCAACATTTTTTTTAAAGTTTTTTTTAATACTTACTTTTTAAAATATAGATATGGGCTTCCCCACCGCAGATGTCTCTTTTTTTTTTTTTTTTTTTTCTTTTTTTGGAACGACCCTAATAATAAAATGATTAAATTAATCTGACAGGAGCCATAATCCCCCCAAGTTACATAAACACCCCGAGAGACAGCAGCCCCGCATAGTGCCAGCAGCCCCCCACAATGACATCAGGCCCCCAGTTCCAAACAACTCTCCCACAGTGCCCTCAGCCCCCCCAATGTCAGCAGCCCCCACAATTCCAGTCACAAACACCCCCGCAGTGCCAGCAGCAGACACAGTTCCAGCCACAAACACCCCCGCACTGCCAGAAGCACCGCACAGTTCCAGCCACAAAAAACCCTGCAGTTCCATCCAGAAGCACCGCACAGTTCCAGCCACAAACACCCCCGCAGTGCCAGCAGAAAACAAAGTTCCAGCCACAAACACCCCCGCAGTGCCAGCAGCAACCACAGTTCAAGCCACAAACACCCCCGCAGTGCCAGCAGCAACCACAGTTCCAGCCACAAACACCCCTGCAATGCCAGCAAACCGCAGAGTTCCAGCCACAAACACCCCCGCAGTGCCAGCAGCAACCACAGTTCCAGCCACACACGCGCCCCCCCCCCCCGGTGCCAGAAGCCCCCCATAAAGGCAGCCCACACCACCAGTGCCAGCGGCTCCCATTGTTCCAGACACACACACCCCTTCCCAAGTGCCAGCAGCCCCCCCACCCTAGAAATAGAGAGAGAGATAGATAGATTGATAGATAGTAAAAAAAGAGAGATAGACAAACAGACAAAACTTCATACACTTACCAGTCTCACCAAGTCGATGATCCAAAATGGCCGACGATGAGGGGGAGTGACAGATGAGGGGGAGGGACAGGAAGTTACTGGGCATGCGCAGAAACATGGACGTTTTCGAACGGATCCGTGTCAAAGCGGAGCCAGGACAGACGGATCCGTCCCCATTGACTTCCATTGTAACTATGAACGGATCCGTACGCCTCCACACGGCCAGGCGGACACCAAAACGCTGCAAGCTGCGTTCGGGTGTCCGCCTGCTGAGCGGAACGGAGGCCAAACGCTGCCAGACTGATGCATTCTGAGCGGATCCTTATCCATTCAGAATGCATTGGGGCAGTACGGATCCGTTCGGAGCCGCTTGTGAGAGCCTTTGAACGGAACTCACAAGCGGAGCCCCGAACGCAAGTGTGAAAGTAGCCTTAGGGGGTGATGTTTACATGGGATTGTGCGTTGGAGGCGGCTGGGGAGGAGGTGATGTTATTTACATGGGACTGTATGGTGGAGGGGGGATTATAACTGCAGGGGGCACTGAAAATCCAGGGGACATTATAGGCGGTCTTATTACTACTGGGGGCTCTATAGGAGGGTCTTATAGATCTGCCTTATTTCTACTAAGCGCACTATGGGGGCCTTATTACTACTGTGGGGTCTGTAGGGAGCTTTATCACCACTGGGGGAACAATAGGGGGCCTTATTTCTACTAGGGTCTCTGTGAGGGTATTATTAATATGGGAGGGCATTGTTGAGGAGCATTATCACGGTTGGGGCAGTGTTACTAATAAGGGCATTCTAGAAGGGAATTACTATTGGTGGGACTATGAGGAGTACAATTACTATGGGGGGCAGTAATGTTTCTTTAGGATAGTATTTGGGGGTATGGGGGGGGGTTGAGGTATTGGCACAGAGAGCAGCAGGATAACACTGTGGGGACTCCAGTTGGGGGATAATGATAGAAAGTGAGGAAGCTAAGATGTCTGTGTGTCACACTCTGCAGAGACTAGGCGGCTGAGAGAAGTTGTCCAGACCGAGTGAAGAAGATGATGACAGAGAGGAGACATCACCTGGAGGCCCTGGATGTGACAGGTAAGTGCTGCTGTATAGCCCCTGGTCGTAAGAATCCTTAGCCTGGAATTCGGCAAAGAGCCCCGTTAGCTGTTGACACTCCGACTCCTCGGAACATGCGTCAGCCACAGAGATTTGCTCTTCCACCCGTTCCTGAAATTCTGGAAAGATTTCAGGTTGACTTAACTCATAAGCTTCTTCAAGCTCACTAGTTAAATCGTTGTGAGTATTGCTTACCTTATCCTTTCCTGGTTGGCATGACTCGTACTGCTTCTCATTGATCTCATGGTTGAAAATCAATGATGATTCTTCAATGTGGCATGTACCTTCTTCAGAGCTGAAAGGATAAACAGAGTGGATATTAAATAACCCCTCAGGTATTGAGTAAAAATGTTGCTCCACTACCTGTTCTTCTGTCAGGTATTCATCAGGAATCAGTCCAATAACATCATTTTGGAAACCAAAAGTGTAATACTCCGAATCCATAGCCAGACCAATGATAGTGTCTTTTTGCAGAGATATACTATGGGGAGCCATGTTATGAATTACCATATGCAATGGATCCTGATGGATGTTTATCATAGGAGTTGGCTTCACCTTTAGGCCAAGTTGCTGCATCCGGTTGGACAAACAGATCAAAGCATCTGCATTATTCAGTGTTTGTCCCTTCTTTATTTGAATGGGAAGAAGAAATGGTTTACATCCTTCAGGGATTTTAACCTCGTCTGCAACCATGATACTCACGGCATAGAGCATCTGTTGTCCCCATCTCAAGGCTTGCTCTTCATCCTGGAATCCCTCCGGTTTCCCAGGTAATCTGGACCATAGAGTATTGTTGACCAGATCAATCTGCACGGCATATCGGTGTAGAAGGTCATTACCTATGTACAGCTGGTACTGTGGTTCATTCAACACAATGAATAAATGTTCTGTGGTTTTATCTCCTATGGAAATTGACAAAAGACATCTTGCAATCACATTATGACTCTGGGAATCTCCATCCAGATCATAAACCCATTGGTCCTGTGGAGAGGAAACTTTAATTCTTTTAGGATTACCGATCTGTTTCAATAGACTTAGGCTTATGTAACTGGCTTCGGATTTCAGATCCATCTTGGCGTATTTCACTCGGGCAATATTGTTCACCTGTACGGGAATCAATAAGTTATCATTAACCTCCTCAATCCGTACCATGGATTGAGTATGCCTGGTCAGGTCCGCGACTTCGTAACTTCTCCCTTTAAGAGAAATAGTTAATGCATCCCCATCCAGGGTTACCTTTTCAATTCTGTCCTTCTGGATGGTTATGGTATGTGCGGCACCGCTGACGGCTTCCTCAGGCTTACCATTTTTCAGGATCGTGACATCCGGTGTTTGATTGTTCCTAAAATGAACTTCAACAGAGTTAAACCTTTCCTCAATCACATGACAATTACATTGGGATTGTGCATTGCAAGAGTACTCATAGGCAATGGGTGCCTTCACCTGAGTCCAGACGGTTTCATTGATGAAGTCTACTATGGAACTCAATCTT
The DNA here is from genome assembly GCF_014858855.1 of Bufo gargarizans. NCBI lineage: Eukaryota > Metazoa > Chordata > Amphibia > Anura > Bufonidae > Bufo > Bufo gargarizans. The sequence goes on from NC_058089.1 coordinate 62,180,159, forward strand.
CTCAGGAGGTCAATTCCTATGATCAGCCGATTATAGGGAAGGTCCACGATCAGTGTGGGATGTCTAATTATCTTCTTACCAAAGATTTCAGTTTCAAACTATTTCAGTTTCGGCTTCTTTGCTGTCACCTCCAATACCTGTTGGAAATAACTATATGACAATATAGTGGCTTGTGATCCTGTGTCAAGTAAACCCCCGATTGGTCCGATAAGTTCATCTTGGAGATAGGAATCAAGAAAATATCGGCCTTCTATCTGAAACAAATCACGTAAAAAATTAGGGTGATCACTTATTTGACATTTGTGAAGGATTTGACCTTTCTGCAGCGTCGCAACCTCTGATGAATTCTTGGAATTCCTGCTGCTCGCGGCGGCAGCAGCAGCCCCCACCTTTGGAGAACACTGGATCACATCACAGCTTACAGATGGCAGCTCGCAGGTTGACGCTGGGATGATAGGATCACTCACCAGAGAAGACACATTAGTGCCGGAATCATCATGATTAGACTGTAACTTAGACAACATGTTAGACATCTCCTCCTTGGCCTCAATTTTAGGGACAAGAACACTGCAAGGCAAAGTAGGATTAGAAATCACATTAGATTCTGTTACAACCATATCAGTAGCCTTGCACCAGCCTGGGCTCTGACCCTGCCCTGCCCTGCCTGCATTATGGGGCTGAGCTGTATCCTGCAGTTGCCCCTAAAAAAGACTCAGGCTGTTTTCCAGTTGACACCTGGGACATTTTACTAACGATCTCCTGTAATTTGGCCACTTGATCTGCCAACTGATCCAAACGATTGTTTGGTTTGCGCACATTTTGGACTTCTGGTGTGCCCTTATTAGAAGTGGGTGACCGACTTCTAGGTGAGGTAGGGGATTCAGGCCTATTTTCCTTCTGTTGTCTGGGCCTGTTGTTCCAGCGCCTATATCCCTGGGGACCCCTATTGTAATATTGGGGACGGTAGTTAGACCTCCCAGCACTGGAGTTATCCCCCTCTGGCCCATTGGGGCTCTGAGGTCTTGTTTGCTTGGGTCCTACCTGTTGTAGCTGGGTTTGTTGGACAGGTCCTGTAGACTGAGGGTACTTACGTGGCTGCGTTTCAAATTTGAAACTAGGGTTTACCTTAGCTTCTGCTATGCTTTGCTCTGGGGACTTTTTATATCTCCTCTCACCTGTAGCATGGCATTCACTGATGTTATACAGTGAGGTGGCAGCCATCACCAACCTGTCCAAGGGAGCTTTGAGATCAAGATCTCTAGCCAAGCTAAGTTTAATTTGCATGGGCATTGCATCATAAAACAGCTGTTTGAACTCCTCAGACTCCCAGTTTGGGGATCTATACGCCAACCCATAGGCATTTTTAAGGATAGGGAGGAATTCCCGGGGACTCTGATTGGGTCTACATGTGAGTTTATAGATATCACGTTTTGCAGCAGTCACAGTACGGTAAGGTCCAAATTCTAATTTGACCTCATGCAAAACATCCTGCCAATCCTGAATTCCCCTCTCCCTAAATGAAATAAAGTAGTGGCGATATTTACCTTCAAATGCCCATGGTAGGAATCTGATCCTGTCCGCATCAGAATACAATTTTAAAGAATCCATGGTGGACTGGTACAGTTCTAAGTGATTGGCAATTTCAGGAAAACCCTTTTTAGAGAATTTGGGCACAGTGACATTTAAAAACGTAATAATACTCGAGGAGTTCTGATCCTTTTCTGAACACTGGGTATTTTTCTTTCTAGAGACCACCTCAGCATATGTTGGTCGTCTGAAACTCTCTCAAGATGGGCAATCTTATGCCTGCGTGGTAGGGAATGGGTCACACGCTTTCCCACATCACTATCACAATCACTCATGCTCCGCTCACTTCCATCAGACCCACTTGGCACAGGTGACTTAACCCTAACATTCCTCTCTAGAGGAGGACGTGGAGGGGCACTTCTGCTGCCTTTTGCGTCGCTAGCGCCAAGTAAGGCGGTTACAGCTTGACACGCCTGACTTAATTGGGTTAAGGCCTCCTGTGCAATCATGCCATCACCCTCAGGGGGCTTAAGGTCTTGGATGGATTGTGCTTTAAGAGCATGTGATGATGACATATATACATGTTGGGGTGTGAGAATTAGAGGGTCTGGATATCCCTCATGATCAGACAGATCACCTTGAACATTAGCTACAGTTTGGCTTAGTTCATTTGTTTGCTGCAGACTGCTATAACGGATATGCAGCTCCTCTGCCTCACTTTTTAATTTGTGATAGGCAGCATGGCTGTGATCGAGCTCACATTTTAAGTCCTCGATTGATGCCTTTGCAGATTCTAATCTTTCTTCCATATGGGATATATATGCTTTCATTTTCGTTATATGCATAGGTCTACTCTCTGAGAAAATACTGACCTCTAATAATGCATACAAAATTGATGGCAACATCTTTAAGAGGTGATGGTTTTTACCGGCGGTATTTTTAAGCACATCAAGATAAGTTAGTTGTCTCCTGACTGTGCCAAGTGGCGTCCATACATCCACACATTCTCTCTTGGCATCTGCCTGCAACTCACTTATCCATGCAGCCACATCATGATCCAAATCTAAATGTGAATTTACATATTCAACAACGTTAAGGATTAATTGCTCCGGGCTAGATGGACAATCTCCTGTTGCAACATCACAAACGGCTTCATTATCGGCTGCACTCATTTTCTTACAATAAAGTTATACACAGATTTATGAATAATCTGGTTAGCCAAGAAACGTATGGAATGGTTTACTATTTGCACAAATAATGAAAGAATGAACTCGATCTCGCTACTGGGGCCTCCATTTTATGTCGGGTATATAAAGCAAATGCTTTATATAAATATATTTTAAAAAATTATCTGGTCAAAAGAAAAATTATGCAAACTATATTGACCCGTGAGATGGAAATAAACATCTCAACAAGAGTTCAATCGAGAACCTGATTATTTTGTGCAATCAGTAAAACAGGGTACAAGCGTCTATGCAAAAATATAAATGGTTTATCATACAATAGTTTAAAATACAATCAAAAATGAATCAACATAAATTTCAATAATATACAATGATATGCAGTACCCAGAATTCACCACTATATGATACCAACAAAACACTACTCAACCAACACAAGAATATTATGCAATACAGCTTTAAATTTGTGAGAGATATACAATCAATGGATTATGCGGAAAACTCAATCAAGAAGATGACAGAAACGAGCCCTTGCTCCGCCTAAAAATGATGACCAATCTTCAGATAATGGTAGTATTGCAACAAAACTTATACATTATTGGCGCGATATCAAACTAGGGAATACAAAGATTCCCAACAAAGAGTTTCTCCAATATTATCCCCTTTTTTTCAGTTATGTGCATCGTAACTGAAATCAGAGAAAATACTGATGTAGCAACTAACGTTACACATCCGCAAATGAGCGGGTATCTGGCTTATTATCAAGCCAATTAATTTAGATCAATACTACATAAAAACAAAATATACATTACCCAAGGGTCAAGTGATGTGCAGAGTCTTGGGGCAGCCAGCTCTCAAGAGTTTTTCCCGATAATCCAAATGATTCTCCAGAGATCTATAATCCAAATGTTTGTCTCTTTTTTTTTTCTCGTAACTGGTTTCTTAACCCAAAACTTAGCAGATGAACACGCCCTCCGAGTTTGGAACTTTCCAATCATTGTTGGATGGGTGTGTGCATTGATAAGGAACATGACGTCATAATACTACCCAGAATTCACTTTTGCTACTGATGTAGTATTAACTGCTTATATCTAGGTGGCACTGTTGTATAAGCAATGAGCATTATACCATTAAGGGTTAACTCATACATGCCTGATATTTTCAATACTTCACACCTCTGACATCTGGAGGCCTCGTCTCAGGGCTGAGGGACAAACTTTGATACATGAATATATACTTTGAGGAACATCTAGAAAATTCTCACACTGTGGAATTCATGTTCAGATAGGAAAAACAATGAAGCCTCAGAATCTGCAGGTGTGGTGTATCTTCTAACTTTCTAAATGTATAATATATTGTTACTATAACACTAGCTTTTGAACAGCACAGTTATTTTCTCATGGACTTACTTCGGCCTACATGAAAATCCATACAAAACAGTGAATATAAATCAACATTGCTCTTAAAGGCAATGAATACCCATTATAACTAAAATAAGTACATATAACTGTTTACACTTCTTCTGGCATTGTTCTGGGGGGCAGTTGGACTGCTGGATTATCGCTCTTTTGCCCCCCCCTTTCCTATTTTAAATGCTCCTTAGCAAATACTTTGAACTTTTCACTGAGGACATTCGTTCCCTTGAGAGAAAGATGCAAACCATCTTTGTTGTACAGTTCTTTTCCATTCCAACGAGAGCTAACATGAGACACAAAGCCAAACTCTTGGTTCAGACACCATTCACCAAGCCATACATTGTTTTTTTCTTGTTCCTTAACCCTTTATTCCTATAAGGTATGTACCTCTCACAATTATATTTTAGGATGCTTTTAAAAATACCCCATTTTGTGGCAGTATTTTTATTTTTGAGGACTTTGTCCCAGTTATGGCCTCTCTTAGTTGGCTAAATTTAGCTTTTTTGAAGTTTGGTATTTTTGTTCTTCCCTGTAGAAATGCTCATTTGAAGGATATTGGAGGGTTATTACTTTATGGTCACTATTTCCCAGGTGTCCCCCAACCTGCACATCTGTTGTTCTGTCAGGTCTATTGGTTAATACTAAGTCCAGTATGGCCGTCCCTCTATTCGGGTTCTGAACCAGTTGGGAAAGGTAATTGTCTTTGGTTATTGACAAGAAGTTTCCTTTATGAGATGTACAGCTTTCAGTTAACACATCACTAATTCCAGTTCCCCAGTTTTATTATTCAGGCTTCAGGCATTAGTATACATACAATTAAGAGGTTTATGTATATTTTTTACCCTACACCTTTTCTTTCTGAACTGTTCTATTCCCTCCTTCCATTTCTTCCCCAGTCGCACTACCTTGCACCTGGTCTCTATCTGCATTATCTTCCCATCCAATAATGTAATTACCCTACCCCCCAGTCCCTAGTTTAAACACGCCTCCAACTTTCTAGATATCTTTCTCCTCAACACAGCTGCCCCTTCCCCATTGAGGTGCAGCCCATCCCTACAATAGAACCTGTTTCCCCCCTTACTTGTAATCTTTCGAAATATGTGGATGTTTTGTTACAAAAATATGTTACCATGTTACCGTCATATCTGAGGGATTCAACAGCCCTTTTACATTCCTTAAAAGGTATAGAATGGAGGAACACATATCACTGGGTCACCTTGGATGGACAGTCCTGTATTCTAATATTTCACATACAAAAGGAATTGAATGTATCAAATGGTATTTAGAAAATGATCCCCTATTGCCTGACGAGCAAAGGATTTTTCACAGGACTGTATTAAATTTATACTAACACATAATGTATTCACGTTCGAGGGTACACTCTACCTACAGAGGAAGGGGACCGCGATGGGGATGAAATTTGCGCCTAGTTTTGCAAATTTATTTATGGGGCGGTTTGATGATCAGTGCATCTATGGATCTAGGTATTGGAATGACAACATCATCTTTTACCGTAGATAAATAGATTTGATTCTCATTTGGAATGGTGATGATGTCTCTATCTCCTTGTTTTTGGAAGAATTGAATTGTACTGTTTGGGGCATCAGCCTGATGGGGACATCAAATCGCTTCAAGATTGAACTAGAGTCCTTGGGAAAGGAAATGATGACACACACCTTTTGCAAAAAGGTGGATTGTAGTAGCTATTTTGATTATTCCAGCACACACTATAAAAAATGGGAGGTTAATATTCCATTTAGCCAATTTAAAAGAGTAAGACGCAACTGATAGGGACTTTATCCTCCAAAGCAAAATTATTTGTGATAGATTTTTGAAGAAGGGATATCCTCCGAAGATCGTAGAAGCTGCGTATGAAAGGGCTAGTGGACTTCCCCAAAATTTATGCCTCACCAAGAGCAAGGTAACGGAGATCAGTAATGAACGTTTTAGTATAACCTTTTTGACGACATTTGGTAATAACCATAATGCCATTAGAAACATATTGTCCCAATATTGGTATATATTAAAAAGGAGCTACATTTGAAAAAAAATATTACCAGCACAACCCCGATTCAGGAGGGCCCAAACCCTTAAAAATATTTTGGCACCTAGTAGACTTAAAACCACGCTTTTACAGAATTTGAAACCAACTGTAAGTGACCTAGTCTCCTGACCCACATACATTTTTTGTATGCATCATTTATTTTATTATATATATTTATATGCAATTCATTGGTTATATTTCTTCTTTTATTTCCATTTGTATTTTGTATATTCCTTGCTCTTTATTTGATTTTATATATAACCCCCTGAGTTTTAAGGCAATTTATCTTTTGGATCCCTTATTTCATTATTTTACAACCTTCTGGAGCTTCCCTGATCGCTCCTCTTGGTGAGCAGCTCTTTGGGAACAATTTCACAGTGCTGCAGGCGGCCCCATTGCGGCCACATGACGTCCGTCCTCCCTGAGTGCCGAGCCTTCCTTCACGCCGGCCTGGGAGGGTCATGTCACCTGGCAACAGCCTGCTTCACCGGTCACATGATCTGATCTGCGATCATGTGACCCAGGGTGACGTAGGTTTTCCTCTAAATCGATGTGCTACATTCAGGAGTGGCAATTGTGTTTGTCACTAATCAAAATGTATTCATTGTATGAAAATCACAGAAATAAGATAATAATGCACTTAGTAAAGTAGATGCAAGCATTATATATGGACAAAGTCCTCACTCTGATATGATAATATCTGAGACACTTAGCCAATATATTTTGATCAAAACACATCTGAGCCCACCTACCAAGCGCCAAGGTGGTCTCAGGTCAGTCGGGTCCTACGCTAAACCTACCTAAGCCATTGATTGGTAAAACTACAAGACTACAAATAACATGTATAAGTATTAAGCATGGACAGCATGTACTATAACATTTGTATTGACAGTGAAACACATGGTGAAATGGCTGCCTATACATAGGATTTCATGGCTAGCTAACAGTAATAATAACTCCCTGAGTAACAATTACAACTACCCGAACAGCTCTGTGTTAATCACAGAAGCTGTAAAAAAAAAAAGGGCTGCATTCTTAGATTCATCTGATGTAAAAAAAAACCTCTCAGGGGTGAAGGATCCTCCTCTTAGAGTGAAGGTATGAGAGACATTGAGGACCTGTGTGAGGAGAGAATCCATCGATATCCAGGTGTGGGAGCATCTCTGACCAGAGCTGGAGCCAAGTGAAGCTGATTGTGTCCAAGACCCTGATCCTGTCCAGAAGAAGGAGAATTGCTGATGAGAGCTGAGGAGCAAAGCAGCATACACAGCTATACTGTGCGCTTGTTGGAGAAGCCTTTGTTAAATTCACAGCCACCAGCTAATGCTGAGCAGACCTGGGTTGGTAAGACTGATCATGCATGCACCTCATTACAGTGTTGGTGCCTAGAGACTGAGACCAGGCCTGTAGTTAGAGTTTATGTTTCTGTCGGGCCACAAGGATATTAACTGTTCACTACAAGGAGTAAGAATAATTTCTGCGCTTACTCTCTGACTGCACCTAAGTATCAGTGACTAGAAGCAGTGTTCTGTCTTCTTACACATTCACACAGTGTGCAGTTTGAAATTCAGCATAAACCATTCTTGTCTTCCAAATAAGAGGACTGTTCTTTGTAGTCTAACTTGTTTATTGGTAAACAGGTTGTATACTCTGTGCGGTGCGTGTGAAAGAGATATTGTACAAGTGTGATTAATTGGTAAAACCGGATTGTTCATTGGCAAAACTACAAGAATTCAAATAACATGTATAAGTATTAAGCATGGATAGCATGTACTATAACTTTTGCATTGACAATAAAGCATATGGTAAAATGGCTGCCTATACATAGGATTGCATGGCTAGCTAACAGAAATAACAACTCCATGAGTAACAATTACAACTAGCTGAACAGCTCTGTGTTCATCACAGAACCTATAAAATTACAGGTGGGAGCGCCTAATTCTAAAGAGATTTCGTTCCTGGTCTTCTCAAGTCTGTCTCATCCGCTCCTCCTGGGACTTCCGTGACTTGGGGTCCGGATAGGTGCTTCGTTGGGGACAGTCCTGTCTTGGGAAGTTCACAAGATAAAAACCGTGCTGCTCTTCCAATAGGTGCCACTCCGACTGCTTCAGCAAATGTAGACATTCAAAAATGCACCAATCACTGTATTCATAGTATACTCCACACTTCACTGTTATTCAAAGTAAATAACTTGTGAAAACACAGGGGTCGTCTACATGCTGGAGTGCCCCTGTGGACTTTAGTATGTAGGACGAACCCTGAGAAAATTTAAAACAAGAATACAGGAGCATGTTAGAAATATAAAAAAGGGACTTGAAACTCATAGTGTCTTGGCACATTTAAAAAAAAAGTGTAAAACAAAAATCCATTTGTATTAAAATTTATGGGATTGGAAAACAAATGGTGGGGGGAAAGATCCTATCGCCAAGATCAATCGTCATGGGGTAGAATGGATGTTTAAATTCGGCACTCTACAGCCCTCTAGGTTAAACAAGGACTTCAACCTTGTTTGATATAAAGAGGAATGTGCAGAAAATGTGGGGAACGAATCATATTATATATGTATAAATTGTTTCTATATGAAGGTACCATGTCTTATATACTGTACGGCTACTTTCACACTAGCATTCGGGGCTCCGCTTGTGAGTTCCGTTTGAAGGCTCTCACAAGCGGCCCCGAACGGATCCGTACTGCCCCAATGCATTCTGAGTGGATAAGGATCCGCTCAGAATGCATCAGTCTGGCGGCGTTTGGCATCCATTCCCCTCAGCAGGCGGACACCCGAACACAGCTTGCAGCGTTTTGGTGTCCGCCTGGCCGTGCGGAGCCAAACTGATCCGTCCAGACTTACAATGGAAGTCAATGGGGATGGATCCGTCTGTCCTGGCTCCGTTTTGACACGGATCCGTTTGAAACCGTTCACGTTTCTGCGCATGTCCAGTAACTTCCTGTCCCTCCCCCTCATCGTCGGCCATTTTGGATTATCGACTTGGTGAGACTGGTAAGTATATGAAGTTTTGTCTGTTTGTCTATCTTTCTTTTTTTACTATCTATCTATCTATCTATCTATCTATCTATCTATCTCTCTATTTCTAGGGTGGGGAGGCTGCTGGCACTTGGGAAGGGGTGTGTGTCTGGAACAGTGGGAGCCGCTGGCACTGGTGGTGTGGGTTGCCTTTATGGGGGGCTTCTAGCACTGGGGGGGGGCGTGTGTGGCTGGAACTGGGGGGGTCTGCTGGCACTGCGTTGATGTTTGTGGCTGAAACTGTGGTTGCTGCTGGCACTGTGGGGTGTTTGTGGCTGGAACTGTGCGGTTTGCTGGCACTGCAGGGGTGTTTGTGGCTGGTACTGTGCGGTGCTTCTGGCACTGCAGGGGTTTTTGTGGCTGGAACTGTGCGGTTTTTCTGGCACTGCAGGGGTTTTTGTGGCTGGAACTGTGAGGTGCTTTTGGCATTGCAGGGGTTTTTGTGGCTGGAACTGTGCGGTGCTTCTGGAACTGCAGGGTTTTTTGTGGCTGGAACTGTGCGGTGCTTCTGGCACTGCAGGGGTTTTTGTGGCTGGAATTGTGGGGTCTGCTGGCACTGCAGGGGTGTTTGTGGCTAGAACTGTGGTTGCTGCTGCCACTGCGGGGGTGTTTGTGGCTGGAACTGTGGGGGCTGCTGGCATTGGGGGGGCTGAGGGCACTGTGGGAAGGTTGTTTGGAACTGGGGGCCTGATGTCATTGTGGGGGGCTGCTGGCACTATGCAGGGCTGCTGTCTCTGGGGGTGTTTATGGCACTTGGGGGGATTATGGCTCCTGTCGGGTACATTTTTTTAATCATTTTATTATTAGGGTCGTTCCAAAAAAAATAAAAAATAAAACCAATTGAGTGAAAGAGACATCTGCGGTGGGCAAGCCCAGATCTATATTTTAAAAAGTAAGTATTTAAAAAAAAGAAATGGTGATATATGAGGAAATAGTGCTCTACAAGTTCCTTTAACGTTATCTGCATTTTGTCTGGTATTCTGTTGCGTACAGATGTCCTCAAAGAAGACAACCATAGACTGGAGTAACCCACCCAGAAGGCGCCGCCGTATCCAGTGGCCGGTAACTATAAAATCAACACTTGGAGTTTTTACTGTTTGATTCGTTGCATTAATCAGTATGTGCTCTTATTATAGATTTCGTCATCATCATCAGCGGAGGGCTCTCCTGAAGTGGCTGGCGCTGCCGGGGCCAGCTCACCAGCATCACCAGCGTCCAGGGGAGGTGGACCAAGCCCGGACCGGGGCTGTCAAGAAGTAAGTATATATACAGTTGCAAGAAAAAGTATGTGAACCCTTTGGAATGATATGGATTTCTGCACAAATTGGTCATAAAATGTGATCTGATCTTCTTCTAAGTCACAACAATAGACAATCACAGTCTGCTTAAACTAATAACACACAAAGAATTAAATGTTACCATGTTTTTATTGAACACACCATGTAAATATTCACAGTGCAGGTGGAAAAAGTATGTGAACCCCTAGACTTATGACATCTCCAAGAGCTAATTGGAGTGAGGTGTCAGCCAACTGGAGTCCAATCAATGAGAGGAGATTGGAGGTGTTGGTAACAGCTGCCCTGCCCTATAAAAAACACACCAGTTCTGGGTTTGCTTTTCACAAGAAGCATTGCCTGATGTGAATGATGCCTCACACAAAAGAGCTCTCAGAAAACCTACGATTAAGAATTGTTGACTTGCATAAAGCTGGAAACGGTTATAAAAGTATCTCCAAAAGCCTTGCTGTTCATCAGTCCACGGTAAGACAAATTGTCTGTAAATGGAGAAAGTTCAGCAGTGCTGCTACTCTCCATAGGAGTGGCCGTCCTGTATAGATGACTGGAAGAGCACAGCACAGACTACTCAATGAGGTGAAGAAGAATCCTAGAGTGTCAGCTAAAGACTTACAAAAGTCTCTGGCTTATGCTAACATCCCTGTTAGCAAATCTACGATACATAAAACACTAAACAAGAATGGATTTCATGGGAGGATACCACAGAGGAAGCCACTGCTGTCCAAAAAAAAAAACATTGCTGCACGTTTACAGTTTGCACAAGAGCACCTGGATGTTCCACAGCAGTACTAGCAAAATACTATTTAGACAGATGAAACCAAAGTTGAGTTGTTTGGAGGAAACACACAACATTATGTGTGGAGAAAAAGAGGCACAGCACACGAACATAAAAACCTCATTCCAACTGTGAAGTATGGTGGTGGGGACATCATGGTTTGGGGCTGCTTTGCTGTGTCAGGGCCTGGACGGATTGCTATCATCGAAGGAAAAACTAATTCCAAAGTTTATCAAGACATTTTGCAGGAGAACTTAATGCCATCTGTCCACCAGCTGAAGCTCAACAGAAGATGGATGTTGCAACAGGACAATGACCCAAAGCATAGAAGTAAATCAACAACAGAATGGCTTAAACAGAAGAAAATACATCTTCTGGAGTGGCCCAGTCAGAGTCCTGACCTCAACCCAATTGAGAAGCTGTGGCATGACCTCAAGAAAGCGATTCACACCAGACGTCCCAAGAATATTGCTGAACTGAAACAGTTCTGTAAAGAGGAATGGTCAAGAATTACTCCTGACCATTGTGCACGTCTGATCTGCAACTACAGGAAACGTTTGGTTGACGTTATTTCTGCCAAAGGACGTTCAACCAGTTATTAAATCCAAGAGTTCACATACTTTTTCCACCTGCACTGTGAATGTTTACATGGTGTGTTCAATAAAAATATGTTAACATTTAATTCTTTGTGCGTTATTAGTTTAAGCAGACTGTGATTGTCTATTGTTGTGACTTAGATGAAGATCAGATCATATTTTATGATCAATTTGTGCAGAAATCTATATCATTCCAAAGGGTTCAAATACTTTTTCTTGCAACTGTATATATAGATATCGTAATTTTTATTTTTATTTAAGTACAGTCTTCTAAAAAAATTTATTTGTTTTAGCAATTTGCACCTAGAGCCGCCAGCGAGGATCCCCCAGTCACCTCCAGAGTCCGCGGGAATGAGCGTGGCGGTCGTAGACGTGTAAGTATTGAATTAAGTAGTTTTAATTAGCATTTTGTATTAGGATTTACATTAAATTTTGTATTTCCTTTTTTTCAGGGTTCCTTAGGCTCCACCAGGGAAGATGAGGAGTTCGGGGTTCCGAGCATAGATAACCTGCTCCTCATCCAACTGGTGGAGGCACGTCCAGCATTATGGGACCACTCCGACCGCCACCACGCCGATCATCGTCGTACCCAGCGGCTCTGGAGGGACATCTGTGCTGAAGTTTTTGAGACCTGGGGGGATCTAGATGCGGCGGCTCAGGAGAAATATGGTAAGTAAAACAATATGTATTTTAATACATTAAAAAAATATAAAATCATGCTGATTTTAGTTTTTATAGTTTTTTTCGATAGTCAAACTGGTTATAACGCGTTGGCGATCTATCCGGGACCGCTTCAGGAGGGATTACAACAACGAGGTTCAGGCCCCGTTTGGCTCCGGAGGAACCTCAGGGGCCACCTACATCCATACGGCGGCCCTGGGGTTCCTACGAAAGGCAATGGCACCAAAAAGGTAAAAATTTATAACAACTGTTTAAAAAATAAATTGTAAAGGGGCTGTCTGAGACAGGGTAGCATTTGACTCCCCTGTTTTGGACAGCCCCCCACAGTCAGATGGACAACCTTTCTCTCCATCTGAGTGTAAGGGGCTGTCTGAGACAGTGGAACGTTTGGCTCCCCTGTTTTGGCCAGCCCCCCACAGTCAGATGGACAACTTTTCTCTCCGTCTGAGTGTAAGGGGCTGTCTGAGACAGTGGAGCGTTTGGCTCCCCTGTTTTGGCCAGCCCCCCACAGTCAGATGGACAATTTCTCTCTCCGTCTGAGTGTAAGGGGCTGTCTGAGACAGTGCAGCGTTTGGCTCCCCTGTTTTGGCCAGCCCCCCACAGTCAGATGGACAACTGCTCTCTCCGTCTGACTGTAAAGGGCTGTCTGAGACAGTGGAGCGTTTGGCTCCCCTGTTTTGGCCAGACCCCCACAGTCAGATGGACAACTGTTCTCTCCATCTGACTGTAAGGGGCTGTCTGAGATAGTGGAGCGTTTGGCTCCCCTGTTTTGGCCAGCCCCCCACAGTCAGATGGACAACTGTTCTCTCCGTCTGACTGTAAGGGGCTGTCTGAGACAGTGCAGCGTTTGGCTCCCCTGTTTTGGCCAGCCCCCTACAGTCAGATGGACAACTGTTCTCTCCGTGTGAGTTTAAGGGGCTGTCTGAGACAGCGGAGCGTTTGGCTCCCCTGTTTTGGCCAGCCCCCTATGGTATACGGTAGACATAGCATAGAACATGGATGTTTTATTTAAAGAACAATTCCTAACTTTCCTTTTTTTTTTTCTACAGAAGTGCCAGCAGCACTCAGGAGCCTGACCAACCTCCTGAGGCGGAACCGGAACAGATCGCTAGTGCCAGCCCTCCTGTCCCTCATGCATCGGCTCAGGATAATCCGGGTCCCCTACCGGATCCCTCCGCTCAACAGAGGCTCTTAGGTTTTCGTCAAAATTTGAGAGCCCTGGTTAGCGGGCAGAGATCCGGTAGGCCAAATCGAGCTGATTATGCGAACCTTGTAGAGGTTGTTTCCGACGCTCTAGAAGGTTTTGCCCAACATCAGATGGAGTTTGGTGATGACTTGATTCGCCGCTGGGAGGGGGCGGAGTCGGCGTTTCAACTTAGCCCAAACTACCATTATGGGCTAAGCATAATCAGTTTTATGGACTCAATGACGCCCGAGCAGTTGCATGAGTTTAAGATCATGCTAGAGAACGGGTCATAGGAAATCATGCACCGCTCCCAATGTCGTAAGATCCATTGAAATCTGACCATCAATAACGAGCTATCTTTTGGCTCTTTATTGATCTTTATTGATCGTAGACCCTATGATTGGCACATGAACAAGCAAATGCTTGTTCATTGTTCAATCTTGTGCCCTTTCATATGAGCCCTTGTGGAAGTCACGGTCCATCAGCATCATCAGGAATTCATTAATAAATTGTGATTTTAACGTTTAATGATTTCCCGATGACGCTAATATAACTAGTGTGATTACCACAAGGGACACGCAAGGGACATACAGTTTTTAAAGGGGTATTCACATAGACAATGGGGGGATTTCACTTGAATATGCCCCCATTGTCTGATAGGTGTGGGTAACATTGGTAGGACCCGCACCTATATCGAGAACGGAGCAGGGAGCACTGTTGCTGTAGGACAAGAAATTTCCCATGGTATGTCCACCACCAAGCGCTAATCCCCGCCTCTCCCATAGAAATGAATGGAGGGCGGCAGCACAGTGCGCCCTCATCTACTTTCTTGGCTTCGTTCTCAATATATGTGAGGGTACCAGCCGTGGGACCCGCACCTATAAGACAATGTAGGTATATCTTAAAGTGGTATGCCCCCATTGTATGAGATGAGAAAACCCCTTTAAGGCCTCTTGCACACGACTGTATGCCCCAAGAGACATACGGTCCGTGAGCGGGCCATATGTCCCGTAGTGGCATTGATCGTGTTCACGAGAGTACACAGCATCATAGTGTACAATCATCCTGTGCAGGTTGAGCTGCCCGCGGGGATATAGTCTTGCACTAATAGATCATATAAGAGCGGCACAATAGCCCAGTTTGCGGCACAACATGGTCATGATGCTCTGTACTCCTGTACGCACGATCAATGACGATCAGGGACATATGGCCCTCTAACGAACACTATACATCTTTAAGTGCATGTAATCATGTACAAGAGTCCGAAAGGTGTGGTCCATTATCAAAGTCGGACCAGCTTTGGAACTTCAACAAGATAGCCCTGGAGAAATATAGGAGCATTACAACCCTATAGATCTGAATACATGAAGATGGAACCTAAAATGCTTTTCCCTGCCAAAACGGATCCGCTAAACGGATGACAAAACGGAAACCAACGTGACAAACGGATCCGTAATACAGACAGATCCATACAAACGGATCCGTCTGAATGGCTTCCGTTTGGCTCCGTTTAGTCAGTTTATTGACGGATCCGTTTGAAATGCTCTTCAAACGGATCCGTGAAACGCTAGTGTGAAAGTAGCCTTAGAGGGACACAAAGTGTCGGTCTTACGGCTGCAGTGCATAAAAAGCGAAGATCCTTTGGTGAGTTCTGATTGGATGATATAAACATGTGATCAAGGAGGGAGGTGAAAATTATTTTTATGAATGGATCATGATAGTAACTTGCAATTGGTCATATTGTGACATATGATCATGAATGGAAAGAGCTTTTTCTGTGAAAGAAATGTAGAGATGTAAAGACATTGTGGGAGAGTGTATATTTTAGGTGTACAAAGGATTCATTTCTTAGAGATTTTTAATGTTTGTTGATTGATATTTAGATATTTATGTAAATTATGGAGGAGTAACATTTTAGTATAAAAAGTGCTCCCTAGAAAGACGGGACATGCACCCCTGACAAAGCGAAGGTGAAACCCGGGTCGGGTGGCAGACGGGAAACTGGTCTAAATATTTGATGAGCCTATGTTCATTTTAACTTTGTGATAATAAAAAGCTGATATAATACATCTACTGCAGTGCTTCACTATTCTTTGCTCCTTTGGTTTTAACAATTATAGGAGAGACGAATAACGAGTGACGTGTGGAGTACTATGAAAACAGTGATTGGTGCATTTTTGAATGTCTACATTTGCTGAAGCGGTCAGAGTGGTACATATTGGATGATCAGCACGGTTTTTATCTTGTGACGCGAAACTTAGTGTGAACAGGACCCACCACACCTACAGTGCTCAAAGTAGGATTGACAATTTGGAATCTATTATAATTTTTTTTTTTTTTTACTATCTTGGGAAGTGTCTTTTTTCTGTTCAGCCAGCTCGGTCGCCTCGGGTACTACCCAATCTCTAGAGTCTGCCAGCAGCCTATCATGCTTATGCAGATATATTTGACAAAAAAGAGGCTGAGATGCTAACTCCTCACAGGCCATATGACTGCCCTATTGACTTGGTTCCGGGATCCTCGCCTCCTCGTAGATGCATTTATCCCCTGTCACCAGAGACACAATCCATGTCTGAGTATATCAAGGAGAACCTCGACAGAGGATTTATCCGCAAATCTTCCTTTCCGGCTTGTACAGCTTTCTTCTTTGTGAATTGTGATGAATTGTTTGAGCTAAAGTTGGAGCTAAAGTTTTCTACAGTATGTGGGGCCTACAATCTCATCAGGAGATAAGGGGAAGACCGCTTTCAACACACGCAACGGTCACTATGAATAACTGGTAATGAACTTTGGACTACGCAATGCCCCTGCAGTGTTCCAAGAATTCGTTAATGACATCTTCAGAGACTTGCTATATTCCTGTGTTGTAGTGTATCTATAAGATATCCTTGTTTTTCTCCAGATTTGGTTAATCACCAGAAGCTGGTTTGTCTGGTTCTTCAAAGGCTAAGAGAAAATCGTCTGTACGCCAAGTTTGAGAAATGTTCCTTTGACCAGTCCTCTCTTCCATTCTTAGGATACATTATATCTGATACTGGCCTGCAGATAGATCCCGAGAAGCTGCCAATGATTTTAAAGTGGCCTCGTCTTTCAGGTTAAAAATTAATCCAGGGGTTCCTGGGATACGCCAACTACTATTGCCAGTTCGTGCCGCATGTCTGATCCTTGACTGCTCCCATCTCCGCCTTGACCCGTAAGGGAGCAAATCATAAGAATTGGACAGCTGAGGCTGAATCGGCCTTCCAAGCCTTGAAGCAGGCCTTTTCTGTGGCTACAGTTATCCATCGCCCTGATGCTAACAAGCAGTTCTACCTGGAGGTGGATGCATTGTCTCTTGGAGCTGGGGCGATGCTTTCACAAAAATCTTCCGCCAGTAAGATGGTAACGTGGTTTCTTCTCCAGGGCCTTCTCTGCTCCTGAGTGCAACTATTCAATTAGGGACAGGGAGTTATCGGCCATTTTCAGTCTGCACAAAGAGTGAATCCTCGTCAAGCCAGATGGTCCTTATTCTTTTCTTGTTTTGATTTGATTTCGTTCTTCATTTCCATGCTGCAGAGAAGAATATCAAAGCAGATGCTCTCTCGAGGTACTTTGATGCTACTGATCGGAAGGAGGAGCCTCAACACATAATTGATCCCGCAAAAATTGCTGTATGTCCTGTCAAGTTGTCTGAGATTCTGCCCAGAAAGACTTTTGTTGCACAGAACCTCAGGAAGCAAGTTCTAGTCTGGGGTCATTCCTCAAAAATTGCAGGTCATGCCAGACAACGAAAGACTTTCAAATTCATCACTTAACGGTACTGGTGGCCATTGGAGTTGAGCGGACACCTGGATGTTCGGGTTCAACGGGTTTGGCCGAACTTGAGAAAAAAGTTCGAGTTCGGGACCCAAACTTGACCCCGAACCCGAACCCCATTGAAGTTAATGGGGACCCGAACTATTGAGCACTAAAATGGCTGTACAAATGTAATTGAAAGGGCTAGAGGCCTGCAAATAGCATAAAAATGTGGTTAAGAGCATGGCAAGTGCTCTGCAAACAAATGTGGATAGGGAAATGATTTTAAATAACATAAAATAGGTAAAAAATAAATAAAAAAATCTTGATCTAGGAGGACGAGGTCCATATGGAGTAGGAGGTTGAGGATAAGATAAGATAAGAGATCAGATGCCTTTATCACTGTACAATACAATGTAATACAATATACTATACAATACAATGAAATGTTGTTTGGAGCAATCCTTGTTGTTTGGAGGTGGTGGATGTGGCGGTGTAGGTAGAAGTGGCGGTGGAGGAGGTAGCCTACACTGCTTTTTGGTTTTAAATGTTATTTTTAAAATTAGGGTACACCCCAAAACCTTGAAAAATATAACCTGTGATATGCTAAACACACGTTCAGACAATACACTGACTGCAGGGCAGGCCAGCACCTACAAGGGATAAAGAGCAAGCTCAGGCCATGTTCCCAATTTGGAGACCCAGAAGTTGCAGGGGCTGACCCCTGTCAGTCAGTTTGTGTAGGCGTGCGCACACTTTCTGCCCCACTATGTCGCACGTCCCCGTGATGTTCACGATCCAATTTGATATCTACTCTATCAACTTTCGATGTTCTTTTATGCGCCTACCATGGTGATCACGGGTGGCGGGGAATCAGGGTTCCAGGCCAGAGAGGGAGCGTGAGAAAGAGAGACCACATCCAAGTAAGCATTGAATGAAAGGATGTGGCGCGCATTAATTACTGAATAATTTAATACATTTTATTCCCTGTTGCATAGCAGGTGTTTATTCACATCTAAAATTGTATAATGTCAACCCAAGAATGTAACAGAAAAATTATTCAAATTTATTAAGCTGTCAACTAGGTAGAGGAGGGGTATATTACACCCAAAAATTGGTGAATTACACCCAAAAATGTAACTGACATTTTTTTTTTTTACCTGTCTACTAGGTATAGCAGTGGTACATCACACCCAAAAATTGGTGAATTTCACAAAAAAATGTAAGTGACAATTATTATTTTTTTAACGGTCTACTAGGTATAGCAGTGGTGCTATACACACCAAAATTGGTGAATTTCACCAGAAAATGTAAATTACACTTTTTTTTTTGTTTAACCTGTCTACAAGGTATAGCAGTGGTATTATACACCCACAAATTTGTTAATTTTACTAGAAAATGTAACTGACACATTTTTTTTTAACTGGTTTACTAGGTATAGCAGTGGTACTATACACCCAAAAATTGGTTAATTTCACCCGAAAATGTAAATGACAATAATTTTTTTTTTTAACCGGCCTACTAGGTATAGCAGTGGTACTATACACCCAAAAATTGGTGAATTTCACCCGAAAATGTAAATGACAATTATTTGTTTTTAACCGGCCTACTAGGTATAGCAGTGGTACTCTACATCAAAAAATTGTTGAATTTCACCCGAAAATGTAACTCACAAAGTAGTGAAATGATATAAAATAAAATACGTACAAATAAAGAAAAAAAAATAGATTTATGAGGTCAAGTTCCATATGGAGTAGGAGTTTGAGGAGGCGGTGGACGTAGCTAGCGGTGTAGGTGGAAGCGGCGGTGGAGGAGGATGAAGTAGCCAACACAGGTTTTTGGTTTTAATATTTTTTTTTAAATTAGGGTACACTCTAAACAAGTGTGAAATATCCAAAATACAAGAATGAGCAATTACGCTGCAGTATAACAATGGCTGGTTAGTGTCGGTATACATGTCTATTCTGCACAAGGTACGGACAATTCCTGAGGGATCCATGCCTGGTTCATTTTAATGAACGTGAGCTTGTCCACATTGGCTGTGGACAGGTGGCTGCGCTTGTCTGTGATGACGCCCCTGCCGTGCTAAACACATGTTCAGATAATACACTGACTGCAGGGCAGGCCAGCACCTCCAAGGCATAAAGGGAAAGCTCAGGCCATGTGCCCAATTTGGAGACCCAGAAGTTGGTGAAATGCTGCCTCCTGCTAAGACGTTCCATATCAGCTGGTGGTGCTGGTTGTTGTGGCGTGCTGACAAAGCATTTCCACATTTCGGCCATGCTAACCCTGCCTTCTGAGGTGCTGGCGGTGCCCCAGCTGCGTTGGCGACCTCTTCCTCTGCCTTCGCCTTGTGCTTTTACTGTGCCTCCGCTGTCAGGTGGGAATGCCACCAGCAGCGCATCTACCAGCGTGCGCTTGTACTCGCGCATCTTACGATCACGCTCCAGCGACGGAATTAAGGACGGTACGTTGTCCTTGTAATGGGGATCCAGCAGCGTGGCCACCTAGTAATTAGCACAAGATAGAATGTGGGCAACTCGGCGGTCGTTGCAGAGACACTGCAGCATGTAATCGCTCATGTGTGCCAGGCTGCCCAGAGGCAACGATAAGCTCTGTGGGAGGTGTATCGTTTGTGTCCTCTGTATCCCCCCCAGCCACGCACCAGTGATGGCCATGAGCTTTTCTGGGTGCCACCCTGCTGTGAACATGGTTCCTCCTTCTCCATCTCCTCCATGCGAGATCTGTGTTCCTTGTTGCGCTGTTGCCGCTAATGCCGTTCTTAGCGTTACTATCCCACTTCTATGCCTCCTTGAAAAAACGCTCCTGGGAGGAGGAAGAGGGGTCATTTCATAGGGTTTCCAGCCAATCATTCCCAAGTGGCTCCGAGGGTGGGTTCCTGCACCCACAAATGCCAGGTACACAATTATCCTACCAGGGCACAGTTCTGGAGGAGGACGAGGTGTTTTTTCAAGAAGGCATAGAAGTGGGATAGTAATGCTGAGAACGGCATTACAGGCACTGGCCATGTTGGTGGAGTAGTCGAAACAGCGCAACAAGGAACACAGGTCTCGCATGGAGGCCCAGTCATTGGTGGTGAAGTGGTGCTGTTCCGCTGAGCGACTCACCCGTGCGTGCTGCAGCTGAAACTCCACTATCGCCTGCTGCTGCTTGCACAGTCTGGCCAGCATGTGCAAGGTGGAGTTCCACCTTGTGGGCACATTTCATATGAGGCGGTGAGCGGGAAGGCCAAAGTTACGCTGCAGCGTTGACAGGCGAGCAGCAGCAGGGTGAGAACGCCCAAAGCGCGCACAGACGGCCCGCACTTTATGCAGCAGCTCTGACATATCGGGGTAATTTTAAAGGAATCTCTGCACCACCAAATTCAGCACATGCGCCAGGCAAGGGATGTGCGTCAAACCGGCTAGTCCCAGAGCTGCTACGAGATTTCGCCCATTATCGCACACCACCAGGCTGAGCTTGATTCTGACCGGCACAAACCACTCATCGGTCTGTTGTTCAAGGCCTGTCCACAGCTCCTGCGTGGTGTGGGGTTTGTCCCCCAAACAGATACGTTTTAAAACTGCCTGCTGTCGTTTACCCTTGGCTGTGCTGAAGTTGGTGGTGAAGGTGTTACGCTGATCGGATGAGGAGCTAGTAGAGGATGAGGAAGCAGAGTAGGAGGAGGAAGCAACAGGAGGCAAACTGAAGCGCCCTGCAATCTTCGGTGGTGGAAGGACATGCGCCAAACTGCTATCTGCCTCAGGCCCAGCCACCACTGCATTTACCCAGTATGCTGTTATGGAGATATAACGGCCCTGACTGTGCTTACGGGTCCACGTATCCGTAGTCAGGTGCACCTTGACACAGATGGTGTTGCGCAGTGCACACCTGATTTTGTCCCCTACTTGGTTGTGAAGGGAAGGGATGGCTCGCCTTGAAAAGTAGTGGCGGCTGGGCACGACGTACTGTGGGACAGCCACCACCATAAGGCCTTTAAAACTATCCGTCTCCACCATACGGAATGACAGCATTTCAAAGGCCAGTAATTTAGAAATGCTGGCATTCAGGGATCGCGGTGGGTAGGGGGGTACTTCCTCTTCCTCACCAGCGTTTGGGAGATGGAGAGCTGAATGCTTCCGTGGGACATTGTGGAGATGATTTGTGACCCAGATGGTGGTGTTGCTGGCAGATCCTGTGTTTGCGGGGTGGCAGGTCACTGCAGAGGTGGATGAAGAGGCAGATACTGCAGCAGAAGAGGAAGCAGGAGGAGCCAGAGACCTTTCTTGGTTTTTGAGGTGTCTACTTCACTGCAGCTCGTGCTTTGCACTTAAATGCCTGGTCACGCAGGTTGTGTTCAGGTTGAGAACGTTTATTCCTCGCTTCAGGCTCTGATTGCACAGCGTGCAAACCACTCGTGTCTTGTCTTCATCACAGTGTCTACAGAACTGCCGTGGCAGGGAACTCCTTGGAGCTGGCTTTGGTGTGCTCGGTCCCTTGCTGCGGTGGGCAGTAGCAGGCGTACTGTCTAGAGGACGGACGCTCCGCTTTGCACCCTGCTCCCTCTTCTGCTGTGCTGGTGGCTCTGTGCGACCACCGCCTCTTCCTCCGAACTACACTCACATGACCTTGATTCCATGTGGGGTCGAGGACCTCATCGTCCTCCACATCATCTTCCACCCAGTCTTTACTCCTGCCTTCCTTGTTGGTCTGCACACTTCCAAAAGCCCCAGCAGTTGGCACCTGTGTTTTGTCATCATCCGAGACGTGCTGAGATGGTCCTCCCATGTAGTCATCTTGAAAAATAAGTGGTTGGGCATCGGTGCACTCAATCTCTTTCACTTCTGCGGCAGGGCTAGGTGGATGGCCCTGGAAAACCCTGCTAACAGAGTCATCAAAAAGCAGAAGAGACTGCTGCATGACTTGGGGCTCAGACTGCTTGGCTGATTTGCAAGGGGGTGAGGTCAAAGACTGATGGACATCGGCTGCAGGTGCCAACTTTCAGCAGGGGACTGGGTGGGAGACAATGTGAATAAACTGGATCCACTGTCAGCAACCCAATCTACTATCACCTCTACTTGTCAGGCCTCACCATTCATAGAGCCGCATTAGGCCCGACGAAATACCACTGCATGTTCTGTCGCCTACTCGCACCTGAAGAAGGGGTTTTACTTGTGCGTGTAGCTGGCACAGATCGACCACGTACTCTCCCTGCAACAGGAGCTCCACCAGCAGCACCACGACCTGGGCCACGTCCCTTATTTGACGCTCTCCTCATATTTCTCAAATTTAGGAATTTAGGATCTTGCCCTAAATGGGTGTTTAATTAATAGTAGAATAGAACGAAAGTATGTAAAGGGTGTATCTCACACGGCCTGAACCAGACTAGGCCTTAATTAAAGATTTATTTGCCCAAAATGCCTGTATTTCAAATGCCTGAATCAAACCCGTGTATGTAAAGTATGTAAAGGGTGTATCTCACACGGCCTGAACCACTGTAGGCCTCAATTAAATATTTAAGGATATGAGATGCACAGGAGTGAATAAAAAAACAGATGGAGGTGCTCACAGTAAAGAGGATTCGCCCCTCCTCTGATGGCGATTAAATTATAAGAAAAAGATACTGGGCACTCTATATGTGGAACTCTCAATTAAATATTGGTGCACCAAATGGCGGTATTTCAAATCTCTGAATCTAACCCAAATGTATTAAGGGTGTATCTCACAATGACATATGCAGCAAAGGCTGCCAACTATTTTATTTTTTTGCCCAAACGAGTGTTTGTTTAACAACTGAATTTGTCAGCAGTATATAAGCCTGTAATTTCACACATGCTGATGCTGCAAGGCCTGAAAATAGTGGTGTAGTTTTGGGCAAAAAAGTGTGTTTTTAAAACCCCCAGAAAATGATGGGTGTATTTCTAGCTTATATTGCACACTGACCAATCCAGATGTTGTATATTGCCAAAAAAGAGTTTTTTTGGTAACAGAATATGAAAGATGTATACATTAAACTTGAATTTAACACTTGCAGATCAGGAAAATACATTTTTGGGGCAAAAAAGTGTGTTTTTAAAACCCCAGAAAATGATAGCTGTATTTCTAGCCTAAATTACACACTGACTAATCCAGAAAATCTGCTGGGAGTCAGGTGCCCTAAAGCCTGTTGTGGACTGCCAGGTGACATGTTTTGTTCTGTGGACTCTTGCTGTGTGAATTAACACCAGGACCCTGCAAAGTATTGTTTTTCTTTTCTGCATTTTTGTGTGAATAAACACTGAACTTTTGCTTTTCAACCGTGGACTTGCCTCTGTATTGCGTCCGCTTACCCTGCCTACCAGAGCAACACCTCCCTACACCTGATACAGTTCTTAGACCAGCCGTTAAGTCGGCTCTGCAAGAGGATAGATCTACCCTTCTTATCCCTAAACAGGGAGCCCCTTCTAATTCAAAACAGATTCGGCTCATTACCACTTATGATAAGGCCGCAAAACTAATTTGGGAGATTGTAAATAGGCATTGGGCAATCCTTACCATGGATTTGGATTTGAAGGAGGTGGTGGGTGACTATCCTCATATTACCTATCGCCGTGGCAGGAGCTTAAGAGGATAGACTGGTACATAGTGAATTTGCACCTTCATTGCCTTCAGGCAGCTCTTGGCTTCAGACGAAAACAACATGTTGCTATAGGTGCGGAGGCTGTGTAGCATGTAAATACATCCAGACTGGCAAAACTTTCGCAAGCAATGTAACTGGAAGACACTATGTTATTCATGATTTCAATAATTGCAAAACACGAGGGATGATTTATCGCTTTCTATGTGAATGCGGGAAGGCATATATTGGTAAAACTATTAGGTAATTCAGTAGACGAGTTGGTGAACATCTGAATGATATTACTAACAAGAAGGACACACCTATAGCAAAACATGTACATGGCCTCCAAAATGGCAGAGCCCAGGTATTTTTCATGGGCATTGACAAAGTTCAACCACCTGGAAGGGAGGGGGGGGGGGGGACTGGTACAAGGTTATCCTCCAGAGGGAATCTCATTGGATTTATTACCTATAAACTTAATTTTGGTTGTCTGATGTTATCTTGGACGTTTTGATACCCCTTTCCCCCACTGGTTTTAAAAGGGCATTATTTATCACCTTTTTTATGCTCCTTTACCCTTGAATACCTATTTTCTTTTACCATAATTTCCATTTGTGATCAATAATAGATGTCTATATATCTCCTCTTATTTTTATATTTGTTTGCTTCATATTTTCTTTATTTTTATTATCATTATTCTTTTCTGTTTTATTTGGGATTTTGATGGCAACTAACACATTTGTTTATATCCTTTCTATGGTTTGCCCCTCCCATGTTTTTCAATCAGCACGTCATCCTCATTTGAATGCTAACTAAGAAGCTCCTTTTGTAACTTCATCTGAAGCCTAATATTGATATCATAGGGCGCATTACAATTATGCGCCTCTCCGCAGCAACTGCAACGCCTCATGTCCTTTGGGGAGTCCTGGTTGCTAGGCACTGGGCTCCCCCTTTCCCATAATCCCGGCTCTGCCCCACGTGCTCTTGCAGTGCGTGCGTTCCATGTGACTCCGCCCTGTCACGTGCGGTGCCCCGTGTAAAGAGTTACGTAGGTCGCGTGGGTCAGTACACATGATTGGGTAGGCGTGTCGGGGATAGGTGCTCCCGGCGCAGCCTTTAAATCACCAAACCGGACGCCGCACATGGCGGACAGCCACAGACACTTTACCTATTGATAGCAGTATGCTAATTGCAGAATGCACATCTCCTACCTTATGATATTGGTCCACTGACCTTTTTAGGAAGGTCCATATTGTTCATACATTTATTTTGGGATCAAGGTTACCTGGCTTGATCTTTTTTTGCCCCTATGTATAACTTTTATGCAAGACATTCAAAACAAATTTTATGACCTTGCATATAATCTATTTTTAAGACGCCTTAAGTGAAATTTCCCATGACTAGTTATCAAAACGAAACGTGGCATGTCGGGAAGTGCTTTCTGGGTTGAATGTGAAGTTCTTTTAGGGCTGACCACTGTAATTGCCCGGTCTAGGGTCAGGTATCCGGACGGGGTCGCCCCTTTCGGGGAGGGTGCTCTGTATAGATAGGTAGGACATCTATAGTTCCCTCCCCAGACCTCAGGGTTAACCTAGGGTTTGATGCTCCCAACGCCTAACTATACATGATGTTTTGCCACCTGAATCTGAAGCAACTGAATCGTGTTTGCAGCAGATGTACTTATATCTGAAACATTTTCGTATGGGGCACGTCTTGATTGGTAAGAACATTCCAATTACTTTTTCAACTGTTTGTGCCCTACGATTGATCAACTACTGCAGTATTGGCTTAATTCAGGGATTGGCTGAGTAAGTTGTTCTGTATTTATTTTGGTATAGCGCACTAGTACCTTTTTTTACCATTGATCATTATTAAAAGTTCATTTTTAGCTTCCTCATTTTCCCTTTGGGTTAGCGGTGTTTATATATTCGATTTTTGTTGGGAGGTTATTTGTGAGCATTGACTGGCTCATTTTTTGGAGTTTATATTATCTCCCTCAGTCTCACTCATATTATCCATTAGGACCTTACTTGGGGTCTAATGGGGGTACTGGAGCAGTCTTCCACCCAATATACCATTAAGTAGTAAAGTGAAAGTTGAGAAATGACAAAAGGGCGTTTACAGTAGTATATGTGGCAGGTGCAGCACCACAACTCCAGGCACAATGAGGTCTAATGTCTCCCCAAGAAGAACCACAGTCCACAAGATGTCTTTAAGAGCCCAATATTACTTCTCTTGAGCTTAGAATAAAGTGGGTCAGAGGAGTTGAGATTGTGTAGGCTTGCTTCTCCGGCGCTAAGTACTTCCGGAGCAGCATTGTGGAATTGGTGGGAAAATGTCCACCAGCTTACTCATGCATTTCCACCCTCAGTCGGGCCCCACACCTCCAGTTAGCAGCACCCCTTGATGTGGATAGGGTTTCACCCGGACACCTCCCAATCTCCTTGCTGTGTCTACGGGTGTTTGCCAGCTCCTGGTATGTCTGCGGTGTCCGTGTAAGCCGTGCTTACTCTCGCCTAGCTCCGCCAGCTATGACCACGCCAGGCCAGCCCCAGGTGCGGCGGTAAGTCTCGATATTTCTGCCGTGATGGCCACAAAAACTCGGACCAGTGTAAGGAAGATGATCCTGAGGGTCTCATTCTGGGTAGTTATACCGCGTTCAGGGTGTTCTGATATGGGGAATACCAGGATTTACCAGGATGCGTTGTCAGGCCACACCCCAGCCATTGACGTACCTAAATTGCACATCCATTATCAATATGCATAAGGAAGACTTACGCCTCTTTACACTTCATGATAGTCAATTGGCTAACATTTTTCTAACGCGTATGAGAATGAATATCTAATATATTTTTAACCTTTGATCCATCGTCCTCTGATTACATTATTCTTGAAAGTGTTTGTTTTCTATAAACTAAATAAGCTGACAAATGTCCTCTAAACAAGTATCTTAAAAAAGCTATGGAGGACATAAATATATCACTAAGACTCCATGATCTCATAACTAGCTTGTCCTAAACAGAAAACATATGTATTAATTGATCACCCAAGGGACTCCATTTTCTTAGCAACAGTACATCAGTATTCAAGGGGATTTTTTAGCTAAGCTTTAAAGTAGAAATATAAGATGTCTGACTAAGACAACAAGGCTAACCATCAGTTCTAATCCTGATTCTCCAACAGTGACACCCAAAATGTACCAAGTTGTCCACCAGTGTCCAAAACATCACTTTTGTCAAAATGAGCCAGGCATGGATTTGGGAATATGTCATGCTTCCCCAGCTGAGATTGATGAATAGGGCCTTGCTGACAGTGCCCCATCTTGCCACTGTTGCTGTCATGTCTGCCTACCATCATGTTGCTTGCCTACCATCATGTTTCATATGGCTGCTGCTATCATGCCACTTCCACAATCATGCCACTTCCACTGTTTGCGTACCATATGGCTGCTGCTATCATGCCACTTCCACTGTTTACCTGCCAAAGCGTCCAATATGGCTGCTGCCTCCACTGCCGCAGCTGCCACTCCTCGTTGCTAATCCTCTCCTGCCACCATTATTAACACTACATATCCACCACTACTACAATTACTTCTACTACCCCTAAAAAGCCAATCTACTGCCTTGTATGTTCCATGCTATGCTGCTACTGCTGCCACTTCTGTTGCGGACATATTAACTTACCCTTTTCACACTGTACTTCTGCAGTTCTAGGCTCTTTCAGTGCAAGCCACTTTTTCTTCTGACTGATATCACTTGTGTGTGCATAAATACGGGCAAGCATAATTTTTGGAGGCTTGATCCCAACAAATCACTCTTTCTTCTGACAAGGCACTCTGCCCCTCTTAAGGCATCATTTTTGAACGTTTGGTCCCCCAACAAGCCTCTTTTTTTAAGGGACATTATTTGGAAGCTTTAGAGTATGTAAAAGCATAACACATCCAATGGTGCAGCATGTTTTTAAACACTTTTCCTAAAGATTCTATGATACTAGATAGTGTTATACATCAAGTTTCAGAGAACCTGAAATTAACCAAATCTCAAACGGTTCGCTTATCTTTAGGTTGCACAAAAAATTAAATAAAACAGCAAAATAATTTGTTGGTTCTTAGTATACAAGTAATATCCCTCACTATCAGCTAGAGAGCTTGTCCCTGCCAGCTTACAAAACAACATTACCAGCACCCTTTACTCACATTTGACTCTTAAGCCACCTGCACACATCCTCAAAATGCGGCCCTCCAAACTACAACTCCCAGCATGCCCGAACAGCCTACAGGTATCGGCCTACAGCAGGGCATTGTGGGAGTTGTAGTTTTACAACAGCTGGAGGGCCGCAGTTTGAGAATGCCTGTTGTGGAATATGTGCAGTTTTTATGCGCAGATTTATGTGTGAAAAAATATTACAGTACCAGCAAGGTGTATGAGATTACACTTTGCAGATTGACCTGCCTCAGGGATTTAAAAATAAATAGCATGTCAATTATGTTTGCGGTTTTAGCTGCAGATTTCACCTTTTTTAACGAAAGGGTGAGATCTGCAGCAAAACCGCAACAAGTCCGTATTTTTATTTGTGTAGACTTTATGAGCATTGACCTGCCACTGTGTGCAGGTGGCTTTATGGTGCCTTCACACACTGCTCATTTTGTTGCAGAAAATTCTGCACCTCAAAGCCAATTCTATTCACCTGAATGAGGTTTGCAGAAATCCATGTGCTTTCATCTTCATTCAAATTAATGGAACTGATTTTCAGGCTCAGAAAATTCTGCAACAGAATCTGCCGCGTGTGAAGAAACCCTTACACGGGCTGGCTTTTTTTTTTTTTTGTCCTAAACAGAGATACTGACTGCTCTTCTGTATCTGTTAAGTATCCACCCTCTGTGGATAGGTGAGAGCCTCTTACCGGCTACTTCCCCTCCACAACCAATCCCACATCAATGTCACATATCCTTCTTCTCCCCCTGCTCAGCTAACCAGGACCGCGCAATTGGAACTAAAATACAATAAAAAATGAGCAAATCGATTTCTGAAGTTTTTCAGGTTTTCTTTAGATTAATTAAGTAAAATCGCATGCAATGGAATTAACTGCGCATGTTGGTAGGCAAAACCACGAGGGAGGAAGAGAGAGGCTCACATGAGGGCTTACCCTGAAAGACAGCCTCGGCAAGCCAATCAGGAGTTGCAGCAGGCAGGGAGATGAATATGCAGAACTAATAGACATAATTCTGTGTTGAGCAGGGACAGTATAGGAAAATAATAGAAATAAATATTCCCTTACGTCCTACCAGCAGCACAGATGGGGTTAACTGCCCCCCGTGGACTGGTAGGACCGGCAGAATTTTTAATGAGCCCAAAGATTAAACCAATAAAAGAACTCCAGCTCCCTTAAAGGGAGGGGTTCATCCCCCAGCCCACCGTGTTTTTTTCTGTCCTTTGGACAGGTGGACTGGCGAGTTTTTCTCTCCCTGGTTTATTTTTTATGAGGACGTTAGGGACGTTATTGTACTGACCTGAGAGGTCTCCTTTAGTCCCTTTTTATCTTAATGCGCTTATATTTGCGCCCCATTGCAGCGGTGTTTTTTTCCACACGCTCGCAGGTCCTTCCCTCCGTCATTTCCCCTGCGATAGCTCTGCGGCGCTTCGCTGTTAAGTTTGGCCTGGGCGCCGCCATGATCGGAAGTGACGCGGGCCTAGCCGCGGCGTCACTTCCGGTTTCCCGGCGTCAGCGGGCCGGTCTTTTTCGGCCGCTTTTTCTTTCGCGGGGGGGAATAGGTGGATGTGTGGGGACACTGTCACTTAGGCTAGGCCTTTTTTTCCCCTTTCTTTCGCAAGGGAAGACTGTTTGGATAGCTGTATTAAGGGGGAGGTTTAGACCTGGACTTCACCACTCCCCTGGGCGGAGCTACTCTATTTAAGCTCCCTGATTCCCTCAGTCAGTCTCTGGCTGCGCTGCTTTAACAAGCTAGCTCCAGAGTCTCCTGCCATTTGTGAGATATTGCCTTCAGACCGGTCTTTTTTGCTGTTCACCTATCTTTGTACTCTCCTCTGGTTCATGCTCTAAAATCATGGAGGGATCTCCCTTATTTCCGTTCTTATGATGTTTTAAATTCTTCTCCTTTTGTTCCTTTTCAGCTATGGCCTCTCCCAGAGAGCCCGATCAGCCACGGAAATCAGCCACCAAGAGGAGACACCTGGCTTGCTATGACTGCAATACGCCTCTTGAGGACAGCTGCCCGTTTTCTAGATGCAACAGCTGTCGTTCCGCCACTGCTACAGAGCCTTCAATGCAGGACATGTACCAGTGGGCTAAGACTTATGTCGACGACTCTATTAAGGGGGTCGTAAGTCTCCTTAACGAGAGACTACCCGTTCCCTCCCAAACGCCTATGGAGGTGGCCGCCCCCACCGATAGGCCTATGCCCCTTTCTGTGGGGTCATCTTCCTCGGATGAGGAAGAATCGACTTCTGGCTTCCTTCCACCGGAAAAGACCCAGAAGCTTCTAAGGTCCATCAGGTTGGGGGACCATGATGTTGACGTAGGGGAGTCTTCCGATCCCGCCTGCCGGACCCAGCGGGTCTTTAGGGCAGATGAGACCCTTCTCTCTGTGATGCGCACAGAGTGGAAAAAGCCAGAAAAAGGCCCAGTCCTTACCAGGAAGTTTAAATTAATGTTTCCTATGGCTATACCCTTAGTGGAATCATGAGGTTCCATTCCTAAGGTGGACATGGCGATTGCCAAGTTGTCCAGGCGCACTCTGGTCCCTGCAGACGATGGGTCTAGCCTGCAGGACCCTCTAGATAGGAGGGCAGAGTGCACCCTCAGAAGAAGTTACTCGGCAGCCACAGCCTCGGCCTCGACTTCCATTGCTGCCACAGAGGTCTCCTCCTTCCTCAGAACCAAGCTGAACCAGATCCAGACGGATGTTGACCAGAGTGTCTCTCGCGACGATATCCTCGCTGCCTTTAAATCTGTCAATTTAGCCATGGTTTTTCTCTGTGACACAGCCCAACTCCAATTAAAGTTGGCGGCCAAGACTATGGCTTTAGTGTCTGCCGCCAGGAGACCTCTGTGGCTCAAACCTTGGAATGCGGATAACGCGTCCAAATATAACCTCTGTGGGCTCCCCTTTGAACCTAGCCGTCTATTCGGATCTGAGCTAGACACCATTATGGAGGGTCTCTCAGACAAAAAGGGGAAGAGCCTTCCCCAACAGCCCTTTCGAGGCAGGGAAAGACAAGCCCGCGGGGGCCGACCAGGACAGCAGGGACGTAAGGATTGGGGGGGGTGCCTAGAAAGTTTTCTAGACGTTCCCGCAAACCCACCAGGGAGGCAAAGCCCTCCTGACTATGGGCCTCTCAGAGGCTCTTGGATAAACCCTGCTATCCCTGCCGTTACGCCTCTGGATTTTCCCGTACCCCTCCCCCACCTCCCTGTGGGGGGGCGTCTTTTTTTCTTCAGGCACGTATGGGCCCAGGAAATCCGGGACCCCTGGGTCCAAAATATAGTAGCCGCTGGCTATCTAATAGACCTTATTTCTCCCCCCCCCCCCCCAGGAAGATTCATTGCCACATGCAGTTTTTTGCCAACCAGGCAAAGGATCTTGGAAGCCTTTATCCAAAACTACCTTTCCAAGGGAGCCCTGGAGGAGGTACCGGCAGGGGAGAAGGGTCTAGGGATTTATTCTCCAGTATTCCTGGTACCCAAAAAGACGGGAGATCTTCGGATGATTATAGATTTGAGATTTCTCAATCGTTTCATAAGGAGGACCAGGTTCCGCATGGAAACCATAAGGTCAGTCAGCCACCTCCTCAACCCTGGGGATGTGATGGCTACTCTGGACCTCAAAGACGCTTACCTCCACATCCCGATCCATCCTTCCTCCCGGAAGTTTCTCAGGATCGCGGTCCAGATATCAGGAGTGTGCAAACATTTCCAGTTTGCCGCCCTTCCCTTCGGAATCTCGTCTGCCCCCCTGATCTTCACCAAAGTGGTAGTATCAGTAGTGGCAGCATTGAGACTCCAAGGTCTGACCATTGTCCCTTACCTGGACGACGGGCTTCTTCTAGCCCCTTCAGTCCCTCTACTTTCCCACCATCTTCATGTCGCAATTTCTTTTCTGCTCCGCCTAGGCTGGATGGTCAACTGGCCGAAGTCGAACGTGAGCCCTTCGACTTCTATCCATTATCTGGGATTCATAATCGACTCTCTGGAGATGTCCCTCCAGTTGACACCAGAAAGAAGAATGCGGATTCAGGACCTAGCAAGGTTCCTTTACGTACCACGACGAGTCTCCATACGGACCCTCATGAAGATGGTGGGGCTCATGTCAGCGGCTGCGGATGCAGTCCCTTGGGCTTTATGGCACCTCCGACCCCTTCAATCGGAGGTCTTAAGCAAATGGAACGGCAGCCCTGGGGCTAGATTCCCTGTGCTCCCTTTCCAACCAAACCCGGAATTCCCTCAGATGGTGGTTCCATCAACAGAAGGGAAGTCTATGACCCAACCAGCTTGGCTCATATTGACCACGGACGCGTCCCTTGTAGGCTGGGGCGCTCATCTAGACGGGTCCCCAGTTCGGGGATCCTGGTCTCCTCAGGAGCGGCATCTTTCTTCAAACCTCCGCGAGATGCGTGCTATCCGGCTAGCCCTCCTTCACTTCGCCCCTCGGATTCGGGGCAAAGCAGTGAAAGTCCAGTCAGACAACATGACTGCCGTGCTTTATATAAACAAGCAGGGAGGCACAAGATCCTTACCCCTTCTTTTAAAGATTGGGGTAATTCTTCGGTGGGCAGAGCTGAACTTATCCCATCTATCCGCCACTCACATCAGAGGCTCCCTCAATGTCATCGCGAACCGTCTAAGTCGCGGCCTACCGACCATGGAATGGTCATTACATCCGGAGATCTTCAAACAATTAGTCCTCAGGTGGGGGATGCCAGAGGTGGATCTCATGGCAACCAAGTTCAACGCCAAGGTACAGAGGTTCTGTTCCCTATACAGGGAGGACAACCCCCTGGCGATAGATGCTCTGACAATACCGTGGAGGTTCAGGCTGGCGTACATCTTCCCTCCTTTTTCCATGATCCCGAGGGTATTGATGAAAATCCGTCAGGATCAGGCCTCGGTAATAGCCATCATACCGTTTTGGCCCAGGAGATCCTGGTTTACCCAGCTCATTCAGATGAGTCGGGGACAATATTGGAGACTCCCCCTGGAGCAGACCCTGGTGTCGTGGGACACTCATCTCTGCCCAGATCTGCACAGATTCTACCTGACAGCCTGGAGGTTGACCAGTCCCTTCCCAGAGTGGAAGGGCTCTCTGAGTCGGTCCTGAGAACATTATCGCATTCGAGAGCAGAGTCTACCAGAAAGGCCTACTCCCGGATTATGAGGATCTTCACCTCTTGGTGTAGCTCCAAGCAGGTGGCGTTTGCAGATCCGCCCCTCGCAGCGATCTTACAGTTCCTTCAGGATGGGATAGACAGAGGTCTCTCCCCTTCTACCCTGAAGGTCCAAGTGTTTGCCATCTCGGCCTGTCTTAACAGACCATATTCTCGGGACCCGCTCATCAAGCGCTTCCTTAAAGGAGCGGAAAGATTGAAGCCTACAATACTGAGACCCGTTCCTCAATGGGATTTGTCAGTTGTTCTTAGGGGGCTAGCATCTCCCCCCTTTGAACCCTTGGAGGAGGCAAGTTTTAAACTCTTAACACTTAAGATGGTTTTTCTTCTGGCGATAACTTCGGCCAAAAGAGTTTCGGAGCTTCAAGCTTTCTCCGCGTCATACCCTTATACCATGTTTCTACAAGATAGGGTCCTTCTGAAATTTCTACCTTATTTTAGACCTAAGGTTTCTACCTTTCAAAATATTAATCAGGTAGTCTCTCTACCTGTATTGCTCTCTGCCTCCTCCTCTGATGTTCCAGTCCGACATCCACTGGATATAGCTAGATGCCTTCAGATCTATGTGGATAGATCCAAAGAGTTCAGGATGGATGAAAATCTCTTTATCCTGTTTGCCGGTAAGTCAAAAGGCCGTAAAGCGTCTAAAACGACTATTAGTCGCTGGGTTAAGGAAGCAATTAGGGAAGCCTTCATTTCCCAAGCCTTAGATCCTCCGGAGTTTGTGAGGGCCCATTCTACAAGGGCCGTAGCTACCTCTGTTGCGGAGAGAAATCTTCTCCCCCTAGAGTTGATCTGTAAGGCAGCTTCCTGGAGCTCTGAGTCTACCTTCATCTCCCATTATAGGATCGATGCTAGGATATCGGAGTTCTCGGCCTTTGGGCAGACAGTCCTTACTTCTGCCGAGCATGAGGACCCTCCCTAGGGGATTCTTCTTGCTATCTCCCCATCTGTGCTGCTGGTAGGACGTAAGGGAATCGTTAATTTCTAACGATAATTTGTTTTCCCTTAGTCCTAACAGCAGCACACAAATTTCCCACCCTAAAGTACTTTTCTCTTGTGATATACACGGTGGGCTGGGGGATGAACCCCTCCCTTTAAGGGAGCTAGAGTTCTTTTATTGGTTTAATTTTTGGGCTCATTAAAAATTCCGCCGGTCCTACCAGTCCACGGGGGGCAGTTAACCCCATCTGTGCTGCTGTTAGGACTAAGGGAAAACAAATTATCGTTAGAAATTAACGACTTGCTGGACTTTGATTATGGAAAGCTTTGAGGGAGTGAGAGGCTGGGCGCATGGCTTAATACAGCTGCTACAGCACCTCATTCTAGCAGTTCTGCCTTACAAAACCATTTGCAAGGAAAAAAATATAGATTTTTCATTTGAACAGAGAGATAACTATTTTATTTTTCAAAACCCCAAGTTTCAATATAGACTTATTGCCAGCGCATCAACACAAGCTGAGCACTTGCACATTTCTTTAAAAACATGCTGCATTATAGCAAAAGCATTTTATGGCAATATAATTTGTATACCTGTGAAATCGTTATATTGGTGGTGTGTGTGGGTGGAATAATCCCATTACAAGTGTGTCTTAACAGTAAAGAAAGTATGCAGAAATATTACTGGCACTATTACGACAATATTACCAAAGTAAATTATCAATAGCAGTGAGAGTGTTTATAGAACACCTCTGTAAGTATTGTAAGGAAATTATGTCTGTATCCACACACGTTCACATATATGTATTAATTCAGCCTTATATGCTTGTATTAAAGTATACAGAGTTCTTCTTTAAAGGAAATATTTTATACTCTTATAACAACAAGGTCTAGTAACACAAGCTAACAGGAAGTGGCTGTCTGAAGCTCAAAACCGCATGGCTAGAAAGAGATATGCATGCTTTAGCAAAAGAATGCCACATTTGTGATGAAGGTACCTGAAGAGAGAATTGCCGAATGCATGGCATCATAGCTGCAGAAACATATATATGCATATATACCTTTTACACATATATCTAACATGTGCATTAGACATATATTTTACATTTGCTGCAATACAGGTTATATAAGCATCTTGTATATTGACGTTCACCTTTGGTTTAGATAAGTGAAGGACGTTTTATCAGGTAAATGTTGGTACGAAATAAACAAAGATAATTCCGCGAAATATTTGAACAAAGCGAAGGTCGACAAAGATGGTGGTTAGATATCTAAATTCTAAGAATTATAAATGCGTCACATATGTACCTTGTTTCTAGGAAATTATCATGACTTTTTTACTTTGGCTGTATAAAGGTGAAATTGATAAATTCGTTACCTGATTGGATTAAGCTTAGGGGAGGTATATGCTAATTTTGTGGTTTGTATCTATAAATTGGCTACAATGTCAAAATAAAGGAGCAGCCATTTTAAACCTATCAACGTGTATTGGTCTTCAGTGGTTGTCCGGCCGGTGATTCACCCACAGACAAACCAGGGGCCCTTTCAATTGGTAGCAGAGGATGGTTCACTGACTATCCAGGTGAGTAATAATTTCTGCCACTATTTATGTTGGTTGGAATGTTTCTCTCCTGGATACGGTGGATATCTGATGTATACTGGATGGCAGGTTAGTTGATGGCAGGTTAGTTTAGTGTTCATATGACTGTGGGACAGACACGAGGCAGCACTCAGTGTTCTGCGTATCCTGATGGGAGCGGCGTCTCCCATAGGCACAGTGGTTGGCAGGGGATGTTGTTCCAGGAACATACATCATATTGTTGGCAGGGAATTTTCTGAATGTAGAATTAGTCTCCTCGGATGTTGGCAGGGATTTTTCAAGTGGGAATTAGTCTCATTTGACGGTTTATTGAGTTAAAGGATAACTCTGGATTTATGTGAAACAAGGAAACAAGGTACCCGGAATATGTATAAGGAAAAGGAATACATATGATACAAAGGAAAAAACAGTGAGGGAAACGCATACATCTCAATGCAGATGTTGGTTTCTAACTCACTAGGATTGTCTGTGGAGTGAATTGTTTATAGAACATAACTGTACAGTTAAAACTTGAAAGGTGACATTGATTACTGCAGTCTATTAAATTCATAAATGGTGTTTACCATATTAGATATTTTACACGTGTTATAAGAATATTGTACTAGTGGAAAATCTGATTGTGCTGGCTTAATTGATCCTCAACATAACAGTACTAACACGATTACTTCCTGCTATTCAATTGCTGCTATTTCCACCTCACTGTTTGCTGCTTGAATATATATATACAGAGTTCATTGTCGATTTCATTAAACATTATTGGTAACGGCGTGGGAAAGGATCTGGATGGTGAGCCGGAGACCAGACCCACACCGTTACATTTTGTATCAGGCACCTGTGGGATTAGTGTAACTGATCCATTTTGGGTAAATATCTGTGGCCGCAGTCAGCAACTGTGTATTACGCAGATCAGCGCTGTAGGTCCTCGCAATGAAGGGGACTGGGAGGAGGTTAAAAAAATGGTGGGGCTTCACCCGAAATATAACTATCCCGCCGGTGCCTGGGATGAAAATTATATGAAAACATGTTTTAAGAAATGGGAGAAGGCATTAAAAGAGTACAGAAAGAGATTTCCACCAACCCATCACATATACTTAAAACAGGATAGGGGGACAATGAGTAAAAAGGAAGAAGTTCCATGGTCAGAAATTCTGCCCTCCTTACCAGAAAAACCACCGGCATATGACGTGACGGTATTAGAACCAGAAAAGGCAACACTCCCAGCTGTCTCTACGGAGGACATGCTACAAGACCCTTATGATAAGGTCCCCTGTCCAAAACAAGCAACCGCACCAGAATTATTATTATTTTCTGGTGAGAATCAAAGGAGAACCGGACTGTACCCGGATTTGGGGGATAGAGATTCCCTTTTGAGTACTGCAGTTATAGTGGCAGCAGCACTTATGGAACAAGCAGATGTGACTCCAC
This sequence comes from Bufo gargarizans, assembly GCF_014858855.1. Taxonomy (NCBI): domain Eukaryota; kingdom Metazoa; phylum Chordata; class Amphibia; order Anura; family Bufonidae; genus Bufo; species Bufo gargarizans. Next base: position 62,217,621 of record NC_058089.1, read on the forward strand.
AAGTCAAACAGGCTCAGGAAAGGAGAAATGAATATAGAGAAAGCATGGACATGTATGTACAGGAGCTGACGCAACTGAGGGATAAACTAAAGACAGACATAGTCTACATTAAACAACTTCCCCTTCAAGGTGTCTTTCCCGTCATATATAATCACGAGGACCCAGATAATACTGACCTTCCTAGTGAGGAACAGATGGAGGAATTGAAGGGCATTTTGGGAGGAGAGTGTGGGAAAACCAGAGCTATGACTAACAAAAAAAATCAGCTGCTGACCGAGATAGAAAAACTAAGACAGGAGTACTGGAGGGTGAAGAAGGACTGGGAAACCAGAGCTCAGGAAGAATACGGTAGGAGAACAGGAATTGAAACACAGATAGAGGCGGACAGTTTAGAACATGGAATGCCCCTGGCAACCTCCACCCCTAAAATACCTGGAGTAATCCAACCCCTGACAGATGAATTTTCCAAACTCACTCTAACACCTGGGAAGAGTAGAAAGAAATCAGAGACAGGGCTGTTTCATTTGTGGGAGTCTAGGTCACTAGAGGCGGGAATGTCCAAAGGTGAGAGATGAAGATAGGAGAGGATACAGAGGGAGAGGCGCCTCAGACTACCGAGGGGGACCCAGACAACAGTAAAGACAGCAAGATATGACAAGAAGACAACCCCAGGGGGATCTTATTAATATACACTGGCCAGCACAGGATGGGGGGGAGTAGACAACCCAATCTGCAATCAGATTTACAGAGGTGGTCTGAGCATGAACAGCACCCGTCCCCACGGGGGAACAATCACTATTAGGGGTGCCCAGAACGAGTCCCGTCCTTCATTATGCATTTTGTTCCAACTGATTGGCAAGTCTTACCACAAGTAATACTGCAAATTGATGGTATTAAAGTTAATTTATTGCTTGACACCGGAGCAACGACTTCAAGTGTAAACAAAATAGACTTCATTAATGATAAATGCACCGAAGGAAGTTCTATGGGTATAAATGGGACGACAGTGATACATAAGGTGACAGCACCGCTCCCGGTTTGTACTCTTACGGGGGAACTAGTGACGCACATGTCTTTCGCAGTCCTACTAGAATGCCCCGTTTGCCTATTAGGAAGGGATCTAATGGCAGCATTACAGATTTCATTAGTCTTTGACAAAAAGGGAAGACTGACAGCAACCTCAATGAAATGTGACCTGACAAACCCAAAGAGACGTGACATGAATGGGTTCTTTTTAAGCATACCAATGTCCCTGGAAAATCATCCAATTTGGGCAAAATGTAAAGACTCAGTAGGAACGATTAACTGTGAGCCCTACCGGCCCTGTTTGAAGGAGGGGGTTATGCCAACCTTTCAAAAACAATACCCATTGAGTTAGGAAAAGTTAGAGGGTATAAGGCCACAAATTGAGAAATACTTGCAGATGGGAATTCTTAGGAAAATTGTCAGTCCCTGGAATACCCTGATAAATCCTGTAAAAAAGGCTAATGGCACATGGAGGCTGGTACAGGATCTGAGGAAGGTAAACAAGGCAATTATCCCACTTCCCCCCTTGGTGGCAGATCTTACAGCTGTGTTTGGGGCCATTCCTGCGGGATCCAAATACTACACTGTAGTTGACCTCAGTAATGCGTTCTTTTCCATACCAGTGGCTTGGGATGCACAAAATCTTTTTGCTTTTCAGTGGGCTGATGATCGTCAGGTGACTTGGACCCGTCTCCCACAAGGTTTTGGGGATAGTCCAGCAGCCTTTTCTATTGTATTAAAGGCTACATTGGAAGATTGGGAACCAAAGAGGGGATCCACCTTAATACAGTACACAGACGACCTTTTACTCTCCAATTCGGAGTTAGAAGCCTGCGAAATAGATTCACAGAGTTTATTAGACCACTTGGCAAGCAAAGGACACCTGGCCTCGAAGAATAAAATCCAATATGCAAGTACCCAGGTAGAGTATCTGGGGTGCATAATAGAGGCAGGAGAGAGAAAGAGCTCACCCGCTAGAGTCAAGGCAGTGAACTCCCTAAGCAGGCCAAGGGACAAAGCTACAATGCTGTCCTTTCTAGGGTCAATAGTGTATTGTAGGCAGTGGATTCCTGATTGCTCCCATTGGAATTCAATCCTAAGAAAAACTACACTCACAGAAGCACCAAAGGTAGTGGAGTGGACAGAGGACAGAGTAGAAGCCTTTGAGAGATTGATTCGATCCCTGACCCAAGCCCCAGCCTTGGCCCTGGCAGATTATGGAAAGCCATTCCAATTATACTGTGTAGTATCGGGAGAAACCTATGCAGCAGTTTTGACACAGACACATGGGGGAAGAAACAGGCCAGTTTCATACCAGTCGAGAAAATTACCTCCTGTATTTCTTGGAATGCCTCACTGTCTCCAAGCATTAGCAGCCGCGGCCATGTCAGTAAAGGATGCTACTAAGATAGTCCATGGAAATGTAATGGAACTTTTCACCACTCATACAGTCTTGTCCCTCCTTCAAAACATGACCACACAACACATGACAGCTCAGAGACTGTCCGGATATGAGACCATATTACTCAGTACAGCAAACCTGGTGATAAAGACATGTCCAGACACCTCACCAGCGATAAGATTTTTGCATACACTTTTGAGACTTAAGCATGAAGGTTCTGATGAACAAATAGACCCAATACCTGAACACAGATGTGATGAAGTGATCTTGTCATGCACAACACCTAGGAAAGATTTAAAGGACACACCACAGACTGACAGTATAGATGTTTTTGTGGATGGATCATGCACAAGACCAGATGATAGGACATACCAAACAGGTTACGCAGTAGTCATGCTCCCAAATCAAGTGATAGAAGCTGAGTTAATTGTCACAACTTCGGCACAACAAGCTGAGCTGGTAGCGCTCACAAGAGCCTGTGAAATATTCGCAGGACATAAAGTGAATATTTATACTGACAGTAGCTATGCATTTGGAACAGTGCATGATTATGCATTAATATGGAAAAATAGGGGGTATATCTCAGCAGACAGGAAGAAGGTAGCGAATCAGAAATACATAGATCACTTGCTACATGCAATTCAGTTGCCAGAAGCTATAAGTGTGATAAAAGTGAAAGGACACTCTACAAAAGGAGATTATCAAGCTATGGGAAACAACCTAGCAGACAGAGCAGCGAAAATGGCAGCCAAGAGAGACATGAGAAGGGAAAGTAAGTTATTATTCATGACAGATTTTGAAAGTGAAAACTGGGTGTCAGTAGTATATCAACTTCAGAAGCAGTCTACCAGTGAGGACATCAAGTACTGGAAATCTCAGGGACTGCAGACGACAGGTACAGGTATGTGGACAAAAGATCGGATATTGGGGGTTCCTACTGCATCAGCACCGCTCCTAATATCCTATCTTCATGGTCCTGGACATTTGGGAAAACAATACATATCAGAACATTACAAGTCACTGTTCTGTACACACCAATTGCAAAGATTGATAGACGATCTGGTCGACTCATGCATGACTTGTGCACAGAATAATGTTCAAGGAAAAGCACACGGAAGACATGGGAATCTACCACCCCCTACAGGCCCTCTGCAAGATTTGCAGATGGATTACACACACATGCCAAAGCAACCCGGGAATATAAGATATCTCCTTGTGATAGTCAGTAGGTTCTCCGGATGGTGTGTAGCCATACCTACTTCAGGAGAAACAGCTGGTGTGACAGCTAGGGCATTGATAAATCAATGGATCTCACTGTATGGACTCCCTCGGGTAATTCATTCAGATCAGGGACCTGCTTTCCAGTCCAAACTAATACAAGAACTGACGAAGATTCTGGGTTTCCAGTGGAAGCTCAATATAGCCTACCACCCACAAAGCGCAGGAGTAGTGGAAAGAATGAACAGAACCATTAAGGATAGGTTAAAAAAGGCTACTTCAGGAACATTGAAAGATTGGCTGAAATTTCTACCCGCCATTCTCTACCAAATAAGAACGACACCAAACAAACAGACAGGGTTGTCACCTTATGAAGTGTTATTCGGTAGACCCCCTAATACCCGTGAGGAACCGGATATTGACAGTAATATTTTTGCCTTGCAGGAGCAGTACGTGAAACACTTGGTAGGTATACTCTCAGAAAATTATGATAAGGTTGCTGTCACCTTTCCTCCTCTTTCCACAGACCCAACTCATCCATTCTTGCCCGGAGACAAAGTTCTGGTGAAACAACTGGCTGCCCGCCACAATACTGGTCCAATATACCAAGGTCCATTTGAGGTTCTAAGAGTTGCTCGAACGGCTGTCCTTACTGACCAGAGTCCACAGTGGATACACGCCAGCCGGCTCAAGAAGACACCAGAAGGAGTCCTCAAGGAATTCCCCGGACAAGCATGAGTCCTTCGGACAAGATGCCTTCAAAGGAAATGACTTTGATCATACCCCCAAGCCTGCAAAATAGATATAAGCGATGGCTAAGAGGCTATCCTAAACCACTTTGTCCAGAGGATCCAAAGACTATGCAGGACTTGTATGAGGAAGAATTTATATTCAGGGAGTATACCAATGAACTAGAAACTGAGGACTTGAAAGATCAAAACTTTCCTGAACCGTTTAGTAAGCAAATGATTCAGAGAATGAAAATGGTGTGTGGTATAAGGAGTGATCATATGGAATGGGAATTCCATATGATCAAAGAGGGGATTGTAAGGAAATTATGTCTGTATCCACACACGTTCACATATATGTATTAATTCAGCCTTATATGCTTGTATTAAAGTATACAGAGTTCTTTAAAGGAAATATTTTATACTCTTATAACAACAAGGTCTAGTAACACAAGCTAACAGGAAGTGGCTGACTGAAGCTCAAAACCGCATGGCTAGAAAGAGATATGCATGCTTTAGCAAAAGAATGCCACATTTGTGATGAAGGTACCTGAAGAGAGAATTGCCGAATACATGGCATCATAGCTGCAGAAACATATATATGCATATATACCTTTTACACATATATCTAACATGTGCATTAGACATATATTTTACATTTGCTGCAATACAGGTTATATAAGCATCTTGTATATTGACGTTCACCTTTGGTTTAGATAAGTGAAGGACGTTTTATCAGGTAAATGTTGGTACGAAATAAACAAAGATAATTCCGCGAAATATTTGAACAAAGCGAAGGTCGACAAAGATAACTAAATTCTAAGAATTATAAATGCGTCACATATGTACCTTGTTTCTAGGAAATTATCATGACTTTTTTACTTTGGCTGTATAAAGGTGAAATTGATAAATTCGTTACCTGATTGGATTAAGCTTAGGGGAGGTATATGCTAATTTTGTGGTTTGTATCTATAAATTGGCTACAATGTCAAAATAAAGGAGCAGCCATTTTAAACCTATCAACGTGTATTGGTCTTCAGTGGTTGTCCGGCCGGTGATTCACCCACAGACAAACCAGGGGCCCTTTCAAGTGTGTTGCAGAAAACATGCTTGCAATTTTACTATAACTATTCCATAATGTGTGTGACTGTGTACCAAACACATTACTTTTAATTTAGAAAAATTGTGAGTTTACATTAGGTTTCATAATAAAATGTCTAAAATATGGAAGAGTTCAAGATGAAATAACCAGGCCTCATCCTCCCAGAGCCAGAAGGTTGGTAGTAGCAGCAGCCATCTAGACAGTAGTAGTAGTAATGGTAGGCCACAGTTCTCCCTGGCATCCAAAAGGTGCAACCTTAATATTCAGGATACAGGATGATGTGGAGTTCACCTCTGAGTCTGACACAGTGCCTTGGAGCCAGGGGTCGCAGCATTTCTCCTGCTTCTTCTCCTTGCAACCACAGAGAAGTCTTTCAGTTGCATCCTCTGTCTTCCCAGGCCCCTCATAGTGGGGCGCCTTCTTTTTTCCTAAGAAGAGGCAACAATATCCCACCACATGCACTATGGCGGATAGTCAAGAGAGTCTCCCTGTTGATGATTTGTGTGAGAGCAGCCAGCATTTGGACTGCCAGGAGGAAGAGATTCAGGGGCAGGTGGGGCATCCCATCCATAGCTGTGTTGGTGGTAGTGGTCATGGCACATGTAGCCACGGTGGTGGTAGGGGCAGTGGTAGCAACAGTAGCACTCTGTGCAAATAAAGAGCAGGGAATCAGGAGGGGGTCAATGAACCCACTATGAGATATCACAGTCTAATAAAAGTGGTCGAAGCGTGAGGACTATGACAATGATTGCATGTTGGATGTGATCAGGGGCTGGATTGGGGTGCTGAGGTGGAGGAGGAGACATCTGAGAAGCGTGGTGGCTGTAGTAGCAACAAAGAGTGGAGGCAATGCACAGCCAAAACCTCCTAAAGAACTGGCAAGACCACATCTGCTTCTAGTGTGGTCATCTTGGGATCCGGTGATACTGTGATACTTCCTTATGGCAGTTTTTCTCCACAAGGCTGCCACACAAAATCACAGTGAAGATTTGCAGGATTAAATTAAGCCATGGGCATGCAAACACAAACATAGGCAACAGGACTGTATTGCATCACATGAGGCAATATCACCGGATCCGGTGGGAAAATATAACTGGGCAGCATTCTTATTGAGAATATCTATGTGCGGGAACGCGCGACAAACGCCCCAAAAAAAGTTCAAAAACTTGTTTGAGCGTCGGGCGTTTTACAGCGCGATCGTACGCGCTGTAAAACGCCCAGGTAAGAACCATTCCCATAGGGAAGCATTGGTTTCTCCGTGTTGAGCGTTTTACAGCGCGTAGGAACGCGCTGTAAAACACTCAGGTCTGAACTTAGGGTAACAGAATAAGTGGCCATGAGAAAACTATGCTCAACCACCAATTAGCATATATGCTAGCTGAACTCCCACCTGGTCAAGTTACTAGCAGTTCAGTTGTTGCCATGCCACTTAGTTATGGTAAATTTTATTTTTCTGTAGTGTGGCCCATGTGGTGTAATTTAATTATCTCTTGGCCAGGAAAGCAAGAATACAACTGCTGTGTGTGTTTTTAAACACGCTGTATGTTAATACCATCAAACATGCTTTTACCAACAGCTAAGTATGTCTCTGTCAATCTGACATTATTTGCTATTACGTTCAAGAGCAGGGGAAGGGAGAAAGGAAAAAGCAAAAATTAATAAAAAACTAACAAAAAGAGATAACATGTTTTCCTAGGAGACTAGAGGGTGATATTTTCAAACTTTTAGGGAAATTGAAGCAACTTGGATTTAGATACAATCAATTCAGGACCGGAATGAACTTTTTTAAAAATTCAGCAAACCTGAAACGAACTGAATCTCAAAAGGTTCGCTCATCTCTAATGTATAATATATAAATATATTTTTCAACATATAACAGTAAGGTGATCTTTGACCAAATGTGATTGACAACTCTCCCCCCCCCCCCCCTCCCCCAGAAATAAAGTTTGGTTACTCAACTTTCTTGTTTGTTGTTTAAACACAATTTTTTTTAAATGAGATGAGCATAACATTGTGCTGAGAATATCACACTCTGATTATTTTTAGTTTCTATTTAGACAATCAATATAAATACCAGTAGTGTTTAGGCTTTCAGTAGAAGTACACATCTAAATGTGAATCTTTAGATTGCAGACAGATGGTTTAAGATTATTGCCAAGAGCTGAGAAAATAAATCCTGCAGCAATTATCAGCAAATTGGTGAAACAAAAATTTCCCTTATTTCAGTGTTATATCAAAATATATCTTCCATGTTACTCGCCAGAATGTATTGTACAATTAGCCTGTTTGGGCCTATCTGAGATTGTACATAGATTACATGTGCACAGTACATCTTTGACATATTCATGGTTGAGAGTAGTGTTGAGCGAACTTGTGTTTTAAGTTCGGCGTCTAAAGTTCAGGTTCGGGTTATCGAAGTATCCCGTTATGGATTCTAAATTCCGTTATGGTCCGTGGTAGCGGAATCCATAACGGGATACTCCAATAACCCAAACTTTAGACACCGAACTTAAAACACAAGTTCGCTCAACACTAGTTGTGAGCTGATAAACTGAGCCCACACCATTGGCAGTGGGTGATAACTGAAACATATAGCACTGTGCTTGGGAAATAACATCAATCTTGTTCACTTTCCGTATTTTTATACTATAAGTAGAGATGAGTGAAGTTTTGAACAATTCGATTGGGATTATTCGCCAAACCAAGAAATTTGATTAGTTCTGAATTTGTCATAAATCTGGTATACCCAGGCCCATCTGCCTAATCCTATAATCCCACTTGGTGACCCAAACTCAGTGTGAAGGCTTGGAATTTAAACTGCAGGAAGAATGCAGGGAGATTGTATCGCCATGTGCATTACGTTCTAAGGCACCCACATTCAGGGTTGATCCTAGCATTTCTGCTGCCTGAGGCAAATACTGAAATGGCGCCCCAAACCCCCAATGCTAATTTCTTAACCTAACCCCTTCTCTCCAGTCCTTCTTTTAATCCCTTCCTGAAACATCACGTAATGGCAGCAGGTGACTTGCCACAATTTGACGTACTATTACGTCATGGTGATCGGGCAGGCACCATAGCGGTGCGTGCCCTATCACTGCAGGGGCCCAGCAGTCACATATAGCCAGGCCCCTGCTGTAACTGCCAACATAGAAGGTGTTTGCGGTCAGTGAGGGATCCCATCGGGTTCCCGCTCTGTGGTGACGGGACCCGATGGGTGAGAAGGTAGCTTGATGCCTTGCAGAGGTTGCCCAATGCCTTGCAAGGCATCGGGACCTGTCTTCTACAGAAGCCGGATGGATCTCCTGGGCAACCTGTTAGTGTATTACTCAGAGAATATTCTGGGTTTAAAAAAACACCCATTTTTGGTAATACTCTACATCTGCGGCCTTTGCTGCATCTGTCAGTGTGAAATGCAAGCTTGAAATACTGCAATAATATTCTGATATTAAAAAAAACACCCATTTTTGGCAATACCCTACATCTGGGGCCTTTGCTGCATCTGTCAGTGTGAAATACAAGCTTGAAATACTGCAATAATATTCTGTTATTAAAAAACACCCATTTTGGGCCAAATACAAAATTTGCGGCCTTTGCTGCATCTGTCAGTGTGAAATACAAGCTTAAAATACTGCAATAATATTCTGTTATTAATAAAAGGCCAATTTTTGACAATACACCACATCTGCAGCCTTTCTCCACCTTGCACATGCTGGCCAGACTATGCGAACAGCAGCAGGCGATAGTGGAGTTTCAGCTGCAGCACGCACGGGTGAGTCGCTCTGCGGAACAGCACCACTTCTCCACCAATGACTGGGCCTCCATGCGAAACCTGTGTGCCTTGTTGCGCTGTTTCGAGTACTCCACCAACATGGCCAGTGCCGATGATGCCGTTCTCAGCGTTACTATCCTACTTCTATGCCTCCTTGAAAAAAATGCTTCGGGTGATGATGGAAGAGGATGTGGCACAGGAGGAGGAGGAAGAGGGACCATTTCATAGGATTTCAGGCCAGTCATTCACAAGTGGCTACGAGGGTGGGTTCCTGCACCCACAAACGCCAGGTACACAATTATCCAGCCAGGGCACAGTTCTGGAGGATGACGAGGTGGAGGATAAGGAGATGGAGGAGGAGAAACCGTGTTCACAGCAGGGTGGCACCCAAACCAGCTCATGGCCATCACTTGTGCGTGGCTGGGGGGATACAGAGGACACAGACGATACACCTCCCACAGAGGACAGCTTTTCGTTGCCTCTGGGCATACTGGCACACATAAGCGATAACATGCTGCAGTGTCTCTACAACGACCGCCGAGTTGCCCACATTCTTACTTGTGCTGATTACTGGGTGGCCACGCTGCTGGATCCCCATTAAAAGGACAACGTACTGTCCTTAATTCCATCACTGGACATGATCATAAGATGGGCGAGTACAAGCGCACGCTGGTAGACGTGCTGCTGGTGGCATTCCCACCTGATGGGCACAGTGGAAGCACAAAGCGAAGGCAGACAAGGAGGAAGAGGTCGCCAATGCAGCTGGGGCACCACCAGCCCCTCAGAAGGCAGGGTTAGCATGTCCGAAATGTGGAAAAGCTTTGTCGGCACATCACAACAACCAGCACCACCAGCTGATATGGAACGTCTTAGCAGGAGGCAGCATTTCAGCAACATGGTGGAGCAGTATGTGTGCACACACCTACACGTACTGAATGATGGGTGTGCCCTTTACGCCTTGGAGGTGCTGACCTGCCCTGCAGCCAGTGTATTGTCTGAACATGTGTTTATCACGGCAGGGAGCGTTATCACAGACAAGCGCAGCCGCCTATAACATAGTACATAAGTAACATAGTACATAAGGCCGAAAAAAGACATTTGTCCATCCAGTTCGGCCTGTCATCCTGCAAGTTGATCCAGAGGAAGGCAAAAAACCCCTGTGAGGTAGAAGCCAATTTTCCTCACTTTAGGGGAATAAAAATTCCTTCCCGACTCCAATCAGGCAATCAGAATAAATCCCTGGATCAACGATATCTCTCTAGTAGCTATAGCCTGTAATATTATTACACTCCAGAAATACATCCAGGCCCCTTTTGAATTCCTTTATTGTACTCACCATCACCACCTCCTCAGGCAGAGAGTTCCATAGTCTCACTGCTCTTACCGTAAAGAATCCTCTTCTATGTTTGTGTACAAACCTTCTTTCCTCCAGACGCAGAGGATGTCCCCTCGTCACAGTCACCGTCCTGGGAATAAATAGATGACGGGATAGATCTCTGTACTGACCCCTGATATATTTATACATATTAATTAGATCTCCTCTCAGTCGTCTTTTTTCTAAAGTGAATAACCCTAATTTTGATAATCTTTCAGGGTACTGTAGTTGCCCCATTCCAGTTATTACTTTAGTTGCCCTCCTCTGGACCCTCTCCAGCTCTGCTATGTCTGCTTTGTTCACTGGAGCCCAGAACTGTACACAGTACTCCATGTGTGGTCTGACTAATGATTTGTAAAGTGGTAGGACTATGTTCTCATCACGGGCATCTATGCCCCTTTTGATGCAACCCATTATCTTATTGGCCTTGGCAGCAGCTGCCTGACACTGTTTTTTGCAGCTTAGTTTGCTGTTTATTAAAATTCCTAGATCTTTTTCCATGTCAGTGTTACCGAGTGTTTTAGCATTTAATAAGTACGGGTGACTTGCATTATTCCTTCCCATGTGCATAACTTTACATTTGTCAGTGTTAAACCTCATCTGCCACTTATCTGCCCAAGCCTCCAATCTATCCAGATCCCTCTGTAATATTATACTGTCCTCTTCAGTGTTAATTACTTTACACAGTTTAGTGTCATCTGCAAAAATTGATATTTTACTATGCAAGCCTTCTACAAGATCATTAATAAATATATTGAAGAGAATAGGGCCTAATACTGATCCCTGAGGTACCCCACTAGTGACAGTGACCCAATCGGAGTATTTACCATTAATAACCACCCTCTGTTTTCTATCATTGAGCCAGTTACTTACCCACTTACAGACGTTTTCTCCCAGTCCGAGCATTCTCATTTTATATACTAACCTTTTATGTGGTACAGTGTCAAATGCCTTGGAGAAGTCCAGATACACCACATCCATTGATTCGCCGCTGTCAAGTCTAGAACTTACCTCCTCATAGAAACTGATTAAATTTGTTTGACATGATCGATCCCTCACAAAGCCATGCTGATATGGCGTTATTTGCTTATTTCCGTTAAGATGCTCTAACATAGCATCTCTCAGAAAACCTTCAAACAGTTTACCCACAACAGATGTCAAACTTACCGGCCTATAGTTTCCAGGCTCTGTTTTTGGACCCTTTTTGAATATTGGCACCACATTTGCCATGCGCCAATCCTGTGGGACATTCCCTGTCAATATAGAATCTGCAAATATCAGAAATAAGGGTCTGGCTATGACATTACTTAATTCCCTTAGGATACGGGGGTGTATGCCATCCGGTCCTGGCGATTTGTCTATTTTAATCTTTCTAAGTCGCTGTTGTACTTCTTCCTGGGTCAGACAGGACACTTTTAATGGGGAATTTATTTCAACATTCGGCATGTCATCTGACAGTTTATTTTCCTCAGTGAATACATTGGAGAAAAAAATATTTAACAGCTTTGCTTTCTCCTCGTCGCTCTCTGCGACTCCCCCCTCATTACTCTTTAACGGGCCGACACCTTCAGATTTATACTTTTTAACATTTATATAATTGAAGAACATTTTAGGGTTAGTTTTACTCTCTTTGGCAATTAATCTCTCAGTCTCTAGTTTGGCTGCTTTTATTTGTTTTTTACATGTTCTATTTTTTTCCTTATAGTTTTTCAGTGCTTCCGTGCTACCCTCCTGTTTTAGTGTTTTATATGCTTTCTTTTTGTCATTTATTGCTTTCTTTACAGTTCTGTTTATCCACATTGGTTTCTTTTTGTTCCTTAACCTTTTATTCCCATACGGTATGTACCTCTCACAATGAGATTTTAGGATGCTTTTAAAGATATCCCATTTTGTGGCTGTATTTTTATTTGTGAGGACTTTATCCCATTTAGTTAGGCCTACGGCCTCTCTTAGTTGGCTAAATTTAGCTTTTTTGAAGTTTGGTATTTTTGTTCCTCCCTGTAGAAACACTCTTTTGAATGATAATTGGAAGGTTATTACTTTGTGGTCACTATTTCCAAGGTGTCCCCCAACCTGCACGTCTGTTGTTCTGTCAGGCCTATTGGTTAATACTAAGTCCAGTATGGCCGTCCCTCTAGTCGGGTCCTGAACCAGTTGGGAGAGGTAATTGTCTTTAGTTATTGCCAAGAACCTGTTTCCTTTATGTCAATGTGGACAAGCTCACGTTCACTAAAATGAACCAGGCATGGATCCCACAGGACTTGTCCGTACCTTGTGCAGAATAGACATGTATACTGGCCTCACCCAGCCATTGTTATACTACAGCGCAATTGCTCATTGTTGTATTTTTGATATTTCCCACTCTTTTGGGGTGTACTCTAATTTAAAGAAAACCTATCATGTGGATATTTGATTATAATCGAACTAATTATATGCAATCATTAACTACTAAAAAGTACCTTAGATGTGTAGTGTTCCACTAGGTAGGAGTGGGCACTACACAATGGTCAATTGGGTCACGTGTTACTCATACTCCTAAGGGACAGTGGCATTATGTTTATCTATGCATTTTAATGTATTTTCTATGTGCTTTTACATGTGTTGTTTTTCCTATCACATGCTCAGCAGGCCTATTTGGGTGTAGTTAGGCATCCTAGACACTAGAGGGAGATAGGGAGCCCCTAGTATAAATGTTCAGGCCCAGGCAGGGAGGGGTCAGGTCATAGTCAGGAGTCTGTGAGGACAGAAGTGAGAAGGCACCAGCCAGAGATATGCTGAGGGCCTTCTCCTGACATGCAGCTAGATAGTCCAGGCTTCTAGTTGCCACCAGGAGGCTAGTGGAGAAGTACAGCCTGCCTGGATATCCTGAATCCAGCTAGTACAGAAGAAGTAACCCCAGTACTAGGAATGGTCCTCCTGGGAGCAACCTGCAGCGACCTTCAAGCCAAGCAGTGCAGTACAGCCAGCTCAGATAAGTAAGCTGATGGGCAGAGGTACTATAAAGTGAGAGCAAGGGTCAATACGGGAGGAAGATTAAGTACCAAGGATTAAAGCCAGCATTTAGGCATCCGGGCCTTGGGATACAGCCAGCCAGAATAGCTGTGGGATAGTGCAGCCTGGTCTGTGAAGCATAAATTGTTTACCCTCCAAGTATCTTGCAAGATTATTACCTGCCATTGTTGAGAAATAAGCCTGCTTGTGAAATATATGACAAAAGGGACTGCATTACCATCATTACCAGTACAAAGTTGGACTGTTGAAAGTAAAGCAACGTTTGGTTCACCACACTATCTGTGTACCTCACTTATTGCTACTGGAAACCGGTGTGCCACCGTTACAGGTACTGGCGTCACGATCCTTAAAGGGACCTTGCCCCAAGCACTCAAAACACCTGCAACTTCCAGGGCACCTCATCCACCATCAGGCCTGGTCCCTACATACAGAGTGTGCCCCAGAGGAACTTGTGTCAGCCTCTCCTTCACTGCCGCATGCCTGCCCAGGGTTCTCCTCCAAACAGTGAGTAACCCTCGATTGCCCATAACCGTGACCTCACTGCGCAATACCCTGCAATACTGGTGTGACAGATGGTTTCCTCATAATATACACACAAAGATGCCACATGCCGCATGCTAATGAGTTGATTTGAGTCCAGTGGGATGTCAGCGAGTCCAGCGTTTATTTAATGAAGATATATAGCCACTCCCCTGCCCACCTGCTGCTGATTCATATGGAAAAAAAACTGTCAATCAGCAGCAGGTAGGCGGGGAGAGTCAGGAGCTCATAAATATTCATGACTCATCATTATCAGCTGGAGCTTTTCAATTCAAGATGTTGGCAGATCGACTGGGTCAATTAAAGAAAGTGACCCAGCATTTTGCTAAGAGAATCAGTCACTTATTTATGTTGCCCTTAGTTAGGACACCATAAAACTGGTGACAAGTTCCCTTTAAAAAAATATAAAAAATGTAAACCAAAAAACAGTGTTGGCTACCTCGTCCTCCTCCACCTCCGCTTCCACCTACACCACTACGTCCATCGCCTCCTCCACCTCATACATCAAGATTATTATTTTTTATTTTTACATATTTTATTTTATTTTACGTCATTTCACTCATTTGTCTGATAAATTGTTGGGTTACATATCCAAAATTTTTGGCTTTGATATAACCCTGCTCTACCTAGTGGACAGGTTAATAAATTTCACTAATTTGTCTGTTACATTGTGTGGTGACATTCACCAATTTTTGGCTGTGATATACCCCTGCTCTACCTAGTGTACAAGTTAATACATTTCAATAATTTTTCTGTTACATTGTCAGGTGAAATTCACCAATTTATGATGTACCCCTGCTCTACTGGACAAGGAAATACATTTCAATAATTCGTCTGTTACATTCTTGGGTGACATTTTACCAATTTTGCCATATACAAACCCCTGCTCTGCATAGGTGACAGAGACCGAAATTATTTAAAATTATTGTGTTTCATTGGTGGGTGAAAATTAACCCCTTTTGTAGGCTACCTCCTCCTCTGCCGCTTCCACCTATACTGCCACATCGAGCGCCTGCTCAACTTCCGACTCCATTTGGACCTCCAAGATCAAGATTATTTTGTATTTTTACGTATTTTAGGTTATTTTAAGTCATTTCCCTATCCACACATTAACCACATTTTGCTGCCATTTGCAGCCCTCTAGCCCTTCCCATGACTTTTTTAGAGCCATTTTAGTGCTCAAAAGTTCACGTCCGCTTTGACTTCAATGGGTTTCAGGTTCGGGGTCTAGTTTGGATCCCGAACTCAAACTTTTTTGTGAAGTTCGGCCTAACCCGTCGAACCTGAACATCCAGGTGTCCGCTCAACTCTATAAAAATGAAAACTGTGCCAGAACAGCCATTTTTGGTTACCTTACCTCACAAAAACATAATATAGAGCGATCAAAAATCGTATGTACCCCAAAATAATAACAATAAAACTGCCACCTTATCCCGTTGTTTCCAAAAATGGGGAGTTTCTACTGTAGGGGTTAGTGTTGAGGGAGCATGCTTGGCCGAATACCTGTTCAGCTCGAGCATCGCTATGCTTGGCACAGCGGTATTCGGCCGAGTACCACATGTGCTCGAGCGCCATGCTTGAGTCTCCTCCCTGCATGTTTCGCGGCTGCTAAGCAGCCAATAAGCATGCAGGTAAGTGCTGCCAACGCTGTAATGCCAGTAGCCATGTTGGCTACTGGCATTATAGTGATTGGCTGGCCGGATCTTGTCATCGGCTGCTATATAGCACCCAATGACGTGGGTTCGGCGCATTGCGAGTCAGGGAAGGCTGCGCTTAAGAAGGGATAGATAGTTTAGGGAGTTTGTGATCGCAATTTATTCAATTTTAAAATGTTTCAAAGACCCAAAAGGACAATTGTGTGTGGTGGCAGCAATTTAAACTTGCAAAGTAGTGTTTAATTTTTTTTTTCTATACTTTGCTAATCTTTTTTTATAGAGGGTGTCTGCAGTGACTTGTAACATCTGTTCAACAATACCTTCTGTGTGTCCGGGGCAGAGATAGGAAGAATATTATTGAAAACAATTATATTTTTTCCATAATTTATCCACATTTTTCATATAAATGGTCCCTGCAGTGAAAAGTCACATCTGTGCTGTAATAGCGTCTGTGTGCCAGGGCTAGATATTGGGAAAAATATTAGTGACAAAAAATATATTTTTTCCATAATTTATCCATAATTTCCCTATAAACGGTACCTGCTGTGAATTGTGACATCTGTGCTGCAATAGCGTGTGTGTGTCAGGGCCAGATATTTTCTGAAAAATATTACAAAAAACAATTATATTTTTTCCATAATCTAGCCACATTTTTCATATAAATGGTTGCTGAAGTGAATTGTCAAATCTGTGCTGCAATTGCGTCTGTGTGTCAGGCCCAGATATTGGGAACAATATTAGTGACAACAAATATATTTTTTCTAGAATTTATCCACATTTTTCCTATAAAACTGTCCCTGCAGTGAATTGTCACATCTGTGCTGCAATAGCGTCTGTGTGTTAGGGCTAGATATTGGGGAAAATATTAGTGACAACAAATATATTTTTTCCATAATTTATCTATAATGTTCCTATAAACGGTCCCTGCAGTGAATTGTCACATCTGTGCTGAAATAGCGTCTGTGTGTCAGGCCCAGATATTGGGAAAAATATTAGTGATAACAATTATATTTTTTACATAATTTATCCATAATTTTACTATAAACGGTGTCTGCAGTGAATTGTCACATCTGTGCTGCAATAGCGTGTGTGTGTCAGATATTTGGAAAACTATTACAAAAAACAAGTATATATTTTCCATAATTGTCACGGATGGTGTTGCAGAAAACTAGAAGACACAAATGAAGATCCGACTGACTTTATCCAAAACTAAGGAACAAGAGGGTAAGCCCTGTAACAGCTCTAGCACTCTCCCTGACTGCTCAGCCTATGCAAAAATCTCTATGGTAGATAATTGCATACCCTCGTTCCTCAACTATATGACACCTGAACACCCTATAATAGTGAGGGGACACGACCACCGGCTCCCTACACTAAATACGGAGGGAGTCAGGGTCACCTAGGATCAAGACCACAGGAAAACAGAAATAAAGGAACAGACTTATCTTGTGGATGCAGCAGTAGCAGCTTCTAGCATCAGAACAGTCCAGGAAGTTGTATAAACCGCAAGGTGAGGCAGTATGGGGAGGAGATATATAGGGAGGCAATGAATGCTAATAGATGACAGCTGGGAGAGGGAGGAGAGATGTCAAAATGAAAGCAAAACAAAAGAAGATCATGCAGGAAGTACTGAAGAACATCTATCAGAACTTCTCAAAGATCTGGTGGTGACAGTACCCCTCCCTCTACGAGTGGACTCTGGACACTCAGAGCCCACCTTCTCAGGATGAGACCTATGGAATTCCCTGAGAAGATGAGTGGCCTCAATGTCCGCCACTGGAACCCACATCCTCTCCTCAGGACCATAACCCTCCCAATGAACGAGGTACTGAAGAGAACCGCAGACAATACGAGAGTCCACAATCCTAGAGACCTGAAATTCAAGATTACCATCAACCACAATCGGAGGAGGAGGCAAAGAGGAGGGTACAGTGGGTTGGACATAAGGTTTTAATAGGGACTTGTGAAAATCATTATGGATCTTCCAAGTCAAAGGAAGATCAAGACGGTAGGCAACGGGATTGATGACGGACAAGATTTTGTAAGGCCCAATAAACTTAGGACCCAACTTCCAGGAGGAAACCTTCAATTTGATATTCTTAGTAGACAACCATACCAGATCACCAACATTCAGGTCCGGACCAGGCACATGTCTCTTATCCGCCACACGCTTATATCTCTCACTCATGCTCTTTAGATTATCCTGAATCTTTTGCCAAATACATGACAAAGACAAGGAGAATCTCTCCTCATAAGGTAAAGCAGAAGCCCCCTCTCCAGAGAATGTCCCAAACTGCAGATGAAACCCATATGCACCAAAAAATGGTGACTTATCATAGGACTTCTGATGACGGTTATTTAAAGCAAACTCAGCAAGGGAGAGAAAAGAACACCAATCCTCCTGATTCTCCACCACAAAAGAACGCAGATATGTCTCCAGATTCTGATTGACGTGCTCTGTCTGGCCATTCGACTGCGGGTGGAAAGCAGAAGAGAATGACAACCGAACCCCCAAGGGAGAACAGAGGGCCTTCCAGAATCTGGAAACAAACTGCGTGCCCCTATCAGAGACTATGTCTGAAGGGATACCATGCAGTTTGACAATGTGATCAATAAATGCCTGCGCCAGCGTTTTAGCATTGGGCAAGCCAGGAAAAGGGACAAAATGCGCCATTTTGCTAAAACGGTCCACCACCACCAGAATCACAGTCTTCCCCGAGGAACGAGGCAGGTCCGTTATGAAATCCGTGGACAGATGCGTCCAAGGACGGGAAGGAATGCGTCCAAGGACGGGAAGGAATGGGTAAAGGAAGGAGAGGACCCGATAGCCGTGAATAAGGGACTTTGGCACGAGCGCAGGTCTCGCAGGCTGCCACAAAACCCTCAACCGACTTACGAAGAGCCGTCCACCAGAATCTCCGAGCGATGAGATCCACTGTGGCTCTACCCTCCGGGTGCCCAGCAAGGACAGTATCGTGGTGCTCCTTAAAAACCTTGTGTCGTAAAGCGAGAGGCACAAACAACCTCCCAGGAGGACAAAGATCAGGAGCCTCTGCCTGGGCTGCCAGAACCTCTGCCTCCAACTCAGGATAAAGAGCAGACACAACCACCCTTTCAGCCAAAATGGGACCCGGGTCTTCAAAGCTCCCCCCTCCCGGAAAACAACGTGACAAGGCATCCGCCTTCACATTTTTAACCCCAGGGCGGAAGGTGGCAACAAAATTAAACCTTGAAAAGAACAAAGACCATTTGGCCTGTCTTGGGTTCAGACGCTTGGCTGACTCCAAGTAGGCCAGATTCTTATGATCGGTAAACACGGTAATAGGGTGTCTGGCTCCCTCTAGCCAATGGCGCCATTCCTCAAAAGCTAACTTGATGGCCAACAACTCCCTATCTCCCACATCGTAATTTCTCTCTGCGGAGGAGAGTTTCTTCGAGAAAAAGGCACACGGTCGCCATTTGGCAGGAGAGGGACCCTGAGACAAGACCGCATCCACACCCACCTCAGAAGCATCCACCTCCACTATGAAAGGCAGAGAAATATCAGGTTGTACCAAGATGGGAGCGGAAGCAAAACTCTCCTTGATCCCAGAAAAGGCCTTACACGCCTCTACCGACCAGGAGGAAAAATCTACCCCCTTTCTAGTCATATCAGTGAGAGGTTTAACAACAGAGGAATAATTCAAAATGAACTTCCTGTAATAATTGGCAAAACCCAAAAAGCACATTAGCGCCTTCTGATTCTCAGGAAGCTCCCACTCAAGCACAGCGTGGACCTTCTCGGGGTCCATGCGAAAACCAGAAGCGGAGAGAAGAAACCCCAGAAATTGAATTTCTGGAACCGCAAACACACATTTTTCCAGTTTAGCGTACAATTTATTCTCCCGCAGAATGAGCAAGATCTGAAGTAGGTGGTCCTGATGAGTTTTGAAATCAGGAGAAAAAATCAAAATGTCATCTAGATACACTAGTACAAATTTCCCCATTAAATGATAAAAAAAATACTGGTTACAAAATGCTGGAAAACGACTGGAGCATTCAACAAACCAAAAAGCATAACCAAATTCTCAAAATAGCCCTCAGGGGTATTGAAGGCCGTCTTCCATTCGTCTCCTTCTCTGACCCTGACCAGGTTGTATGCCCCTCTTAAATCCAACTTGTAAAAATTTTTAGCCCCAACAATCTGGTTAAACAGGTCCGGGATCAGAGGAAGCGGATAAGGGTCACAAATTGTGATACTGTTTAACTCCCTGAAATCCAGACATGGTCTTAAAGAACCATCTTTTTTTTTAACAAAGAAAAAACCAGCGGCAACAGGTGACTTCAAGGGTCGTATGTGTCCCTTTCTCAGGCTCTGAGATATAAGCACGCATAGCGACCCTTTCAGGTTGGGAGAGATTGTATAAACGAGATTTAGGCAGCTTGGCACCTGGGATGAGATTAATAGGGCAATCGTACTCCCTGTGAGGGGGCAGCTCCTGAACACCACTCTCAGAAAATACATCTGAAAATTCAGAGAGAAAAGATGTTAGTAGAAACCTCTCTGCAAAAGTCACTCCAACCATTTATTTGCCTTGCTTGCCAATCAATAATGGGGTTATGTTTAGTGAGCCAGGGTAGCCCCAAAACTAGAGGAGTAGGTAACCCGCTTAGGACAAAACATGACACATCCTCAACATGAGTATCACTCACAATCAAACGGATAATGTGAACTATGCCCTTTAACTATTTCTGAGAAAGTGGAGCAGAATCAATAGCAAAAACAGGTATGTCCTTTCCCAAAGTGCATACCTGGAAACCATGTGTTACAGCAAATTGATTATCAATGAGATTGACAGCTGCTCCACTATTCACAAAAATCTCACAAAGAATGTTCTTGCTCTCTAGCACCACCCTGGCAGGTAGGACAAAACGGGAACTACAAGCAAACGGAAAACCTTCAATTTCCGCATCAACCTTGCCAATAGTTACAGATGAAACGTCTTTAGAGGACTTTTTTCTTTTTGTTACTTTATTACTCTAAAAAAACTGCCTGAATCTCCTAGAGGGACAAACATTTGCCAAATGATTTATACCTCCACAACAGAAACAAACCCTCCTCTGAGAGCTGAATCCTCTGTTGTTAGAGGCAAGCAAACCCAGCTGCATGGGCTCCTGCTCAGAGGGGAATGAGAGAGACTGAGACCCCTGCGCACTGAATGAGACCGCCGCATTGTCCTTGGACTGAGTATTACAGGAAGGAGTGATTTCTCCTCTCTCTCTAAAACGCCTGCCAATACGAACGGCCCGAGACATGGCGGACTCCAGGGAGGTAGGTCTCTCATGAAAGGCAAATGCATCTTTCAATCCCTCTGACTTCGGAGTGCAGCATCATTCCAACCAGTATCAGCTGCCCATCTCCAAAATTCTGAACAGTATATCTCTGCGGACTGTTTACCCTGGCATAAAAGACGTAGTCTAGATTCAGCCAGAGCAATACGATCCGGATCATCATATATCTGACCCAGGGCTAAAAAAAATTCATCCACTGAACGGAGGGGCTGTTCCCCCACCAGCAGCGAAAAGGCCCAAGACTGAGCGTTATCCCTGAGCAGCGAGATGATGATCCCCACCCTCTGCTCCTCATCACCAGAGGAATGGGAAAGTTGGCGAAAATGGAGTTTGCAAGCCTCTCTAAAACTAACAAAATTCTCACTACCCCCGGAGAACGCATCCGGAAGCGAGATTTTTGGCTCAGAACAAATTCCATGAAAGCAAGCAGAAACGGTCACCTCAAACTGAGAGACAGTTTTCCGGAGATCTGCTACCTCCAGTGAAAGACCCTGCATGCGGTCAATCAAGGTTGAAACCGGATTCATGCTTAAGACGGTTTTGGAGGTTTATAATGTCACGGATGGTGTTGCAGAAAACTAGAAGACAAAAATGAAGATCTGACTGACTTGATCCAAAACTAAGTAACAAGAGGGTAAGCCCTGTAACAGCCCTAGCACTCTCCCTGACTGCTCAGCCTATGCAAAAATCTCTATGGTAGATAATTGCATACCCTCGTTCCTCAACTGTATGACACCTGAATACCCTATAATAGTGAGGGGACACGACCACCGGCTCCCTACACTAAATACGGAGGGAGTCAGGGTCACCTAGGATCAAGACCACAGGAAAACAGAAATAAAGGAACAGACTTATCTTGTGAATGCAGCAGTAGCAGCTTCTAGCATCAGCACAGTCCAGGAAGTTGTATAGACCGCAAGGTGAGGCAGTATGGGGAGGAGATATATAGGGAGGCAATAACTGCTAATAGATGACAGCTGGGAGAGGGAGGAGAGATGTCAAAACAAAAGCAAAACAAAAGAAGATCATGCAAGAAGTGCTGAAGAACGTCTATCAGAACTTCTCAAAGATCTGGTGGTGACAATAATTTTCCTATAAATGGTTCCTGCAGTGAATTATCACATCTGCGCTGCAATAGCGTCTCTGTGTTAGGCCCAGATATTGGGAAAAATATTAGTGACAACAAATATATTTTTTCCACAATTTATCCACATTTTTCCCAATAAAACGGTCCCTGCAGTGAGTTGCCACATCTGTGCTGCAATAGCGTCTGTGTGTCAGGGCCAGGTATTGGGAAAAATATTACAAAAAACTATTATATATTTTCCATAATGTTCCTATAAACAGTGTCTGCAGTGAATTGTCACATCTGTGCTGCAATAGCGTGTGTGTCAGGGCCAGATATTTGGAAAAATATTAGCGGAAATTATTATATTTTTTTCTGTAATTTATCCACTATTTCCTATAAACGGTCCCTGGAGTGAATTGTCACATCTATGCTGCAATTGCCTCTGTTTGTCAGGCCCAGATATTAGGAAATATATTAGCAAAAACAATTATATATTTTCCATAATTTATCCAAATTTTTCCTATAAACGGTCCCTGCAGTGAATTGTCACATCTGTGCTGCAATAGCATGTGTGTGTCCGGGCCAGATATTGGGAAAAATATTGCCAAAAACAATTATATTTTTTTCATAATTTGTCCACATTCTTCCTATAAACGAACCCTGCAGTGAATTGTCACATTTGTGCTGCAATAGTGTCTGTGTGTCAGGCCCAGATATTAGGAAATCTATTAGTGGCAACAAATATATATTTGTAATAATTTATCCACATTTTTCCTATAAACTGTCCCTGCAGTGATTTGTCACATCTGTGCTGCAATAGTGTCTGTGTGTCAGGCCCAGATATTGGGAAAAATATTAGTGAAATCTATTTTCCTTTTTAGATACTTTTACATACATTTTCCATATACTGTGCTTGCTGTGAACTGTGACATCAGTGACACATCTTATATGTCAAGCGTGCATATAACATTTAATATGAAGAATGCAAGCATTAAGGGATGGGAAAGTGGCCGTGATTCTGATGGTGCATGCAGAGGCCGTGGCCCTGGGCGCGTTGAAACTGTGCCTGCTGCCAGAGCACAAGTAAAACAATCATCCAAGATACCTAGCTTCATGTCCCAGTTTGCAGGGTGGCACAGGACACCACTCTTGATGTTAGCCCAGTGCGAGCAGATGGTCGTTTGGATTGCCGAAGATAATGTTTCCAGTTGGTTATTCGCCACCCTGTCTTTCACCAAGTCGTTTCAGTAGCCAGGAGTCTGGCCCACACAATCCTCACCCTGATCCTCCTTCCTCCCACCATTTACAGTCTGGATAAACAAGTGATCCCACACTTGGATATTCTGTTTTCACCACCATTAATTGATTTGGCCCTCTCGCCAAGCACGCTTGAAGAGAGACCTGAGATCTTCTGCCCCGATTCCCAACCTCTTGAGCATCTAGAGTCAAAAGAACATGACGCTGAGGAACGGCAATTAGTGTTTAACGAGGTCGATCATGATGAGACATAGTTGCCAATGACTCAACTGCAATTACTGTCTCAAGAAGTTGAGGAAGAGGATGACACAAAGTTGTGTGTCTCTCAAGGGAACGAATGTCCTCAGTGAACAGTTCCAAGTATTTGCTAAGCAGCATTTAAACTAGGAAAGAGAGGCAAAAGAATGATAAATCCAGCAGTCCGATTGCCCCCCAGAACAATGCCAGAAGATGCCAGTAGCACAAAGGTTAAGAAATGACAAGCTCAGATTCTTGTCTACAAATGCTTGCAGTTAAGGGAATAAGATCAATGAACTTGAGGCTATAATGGCATCTGAGAATATAGATTTAGTGGCTGTTACTGAAACGTGGTTCAATGGGAGTAATGACTGGGAAATAACAATACAAGGGTTCTCTCTATACAGGAAAGACATAGAAGGCAAGAAGGGGGAGGGGTGGCGCTGGATGTGAAAGACAGCATAAACATATAATTTGATAGAAGTTAGCGAGACCAATTTAGAGTCAGTTTGGGTTACCTTGCAGCTTGATAATCATAAGGTAACTTGTGTAGGTGTGATATAGAGACCACCTAGCCAAGTCAAAGAATTAGATGAGCTACTAGTTGAGGAAATAGCTAAAATGACATTGAAGGGGGAAGTTATCATTATGGGAGACTTTAATCTTTCTTGATGTAAACTGGAAAGCCAAAATAGCTAGTTCTGCCAGGAGTACAGAAATTTTAAATTCCCTACTGGGATTATCTCTACAGCAAGTAGTTGAGGAGCCAACCTGGAAGGAGGCCATTTTAGATTTAGTATTCACAAATGGGAATTTGGTATCTGATATTACTGTAGGGGAAAGCGTGGGATCTAGTGATCACCAGTCAGTGTGGTTTCCTATAAGTACAGTGACTGAGTCACACCACACAAAAACAAAAGTTTTCGTTTTTAGAAAAAAATATTACATTAGTGGCATACGAGTCCCTATCAGATTGGAACAGTTTCAATGGAGTACAGGAGAAATGGGACTACTTAAAAGTGTCACTATTGAAGGCAACAGAAAATTGCATTAGGCTTGTCAGTAAAAGCAAAAAAAAGAAGAGATCACTGTGGTATTCAGCAGAAGTGGCCAAAATCATTAAAAACAAAAAGATTGCATTTAGTAATTATAAAAACAAACAAACGAGGATGACAGGCAAATTTATAAAATTAGGCAGAGAGAGGCCAAACAAGTTATAAGAGCTTCTAAAGCACAGGCAAAAGAGAAATTAGCTCAGTCAGTGAAAAAAGGCAATAAGACATTCTTCAAAAACTTAAATGAAAAAAGGAAACAAAAACAAGGAATTACCAAATTAAAAACAAAAGAATGAAGGTATATGGAAGAAGATAAAGAACTAGCTGACTGCCTCAATGAATACTTCTGTTCAGGTTTTACAAAGGAAAATTTGGGGAAATGACCTCAGTTAGGAAAGAAGACTAATGAATCTTTTGATGCATGTGTCTTTACAGAGGAAGAGGTTCTAAGTCAGCTGTCTAAAATGAATACAAATAAGTCACAGGGGCCTGATGGGATACACCCAAAGCTATTAAAAGAGCTCAGCGGCGAACTAGCAAAACCATTAACAGATTTATTTAACCAATCACTGGCAACAGGAGTCGTCCCAGAAGATTGGAAATTGGCAAATGTTGTGCCCATTCACAAGAAAAGTAATAGGGAGGAATCAGGCAACAATAGGCCGGTAAGCCTTACATCGGTAGAAGGGAAATTAATGGAAACCATACTTAAGGAGAGGATTGTGGAACATCTAAAATCCCATGGATTGAGAGATGAAAAACAGCATGGGTTTACTTCAGGGAGATCATGTCAAACTAATCTTATAGATTTTTTTGATTGGGTGACTAAAATAATAGATTGCGGAGGTGCAGTAGACATCACTTATCTGGACATTAGTAAGACTTTTGATACTGTCCCACATGGAAGGCTTATCAATTAATTGCAGTCTTTGTGTGTGGACTCCCATATTGTTGAATGGATTAGGCAGTGGCTGAGGGACAGACAACAGAGGGTTGTAGTCAATAAAGTATATTCAGACCATGGTCTTGTTACCAGTGGGGTACCTTAGGGATCTGTTCTGGGACCCATATTGTTTAACCACTTCAACCCCCCTAGCTGAAACCCCCTTAATGACCAGGTCACTTTTTACACTTCTGCGCTACAATACTTTCACCGTTTATTGCTCGGTCATGCAACTTACCACCCGAATGAATTTTACCTCCTTTTCTTCTCACTAATAGAGCTTTCATTTGGTGGTATTCCATTGCTGCTGACATTTTTACTTTTTTTGTTATTAATCAAAATGTAACGATTTTTTTTGCAAAAAAATGACATTCTTCACTTTCTGTTTTAAAATTTAGCAAAAAAAACGACATCCATATATACATTTTTCACTAAATTTATTGCTCTACATGTCTTTGATAAAAAAAATGTTTGGGCAAAAAAAAATGGTTTGGGTAAAAGTTATAGTGTTTACAAACTATGGTACAAAAATGTGAATTTCCGCTTTTTGAAGCAGCTCTGACTTTCTGAGCACCTGTCATGTTTCCTGCGGTTCTACAATGCCCAGACAGTAGAAAACCCCCACAAATTACCCCATTTCGGAAAGTAGACACCCTAAGGTATTCGCTGATGGGCATAGTGAGTTCATAGAACTTTTTATTTTTTGTCACAAGTTAGCGGAAAATGATGATTTATTTATTTATTTATTTATTTATTTATTTATTTCTTACAAAGTCTCATATTCCACTAACTTGTGACAAAAAATAAAAACTTCCATGAACTCACTATGCCCATCACAAAATACCTTGGGGGGTCTTCTTTCCAAAATGGGGTCACTTGTGAGGTAGTTATACTGCCCTGGCATTTTAGGGGCCCATATGCGTGAGAAGTAGTTTGCAATCAAAATCTGTAAAAAATGACCGGTGAAATCCGAAAGGTGCACTTTGGAATGTGGGTCCCTTTGCCCACCTAGGCTGAAAAAAGTGTCACACATCTGGTATCGCCGTACTCAGGAGAAGTTGGGGAATGTGTTTTGGGGTGTCATTTTACATATACCCATGCTGCGTGAGAGAAATATCTTGGCAAAAGACAACTTTTCCCATTTTTTTTATACAAAGTTGTCATTTTAGAGAGATATTTCTCTCACCCAGCATGGGTATATGTAAAAAGACACCCCAAAACACATTGCCCAACTTCTTCTGAGTACGGCGATACCACATGTGTGACACTTTTTTGCAGCCTAGATGCGCAAAGCTGCCCAAATTCCTTTTAGGAGGGCATTTTTAGACATTTGGATCCCAGACTTCTTCTCACGCTTTAGGGCCCCTAAAAAGCCAGGGCAGTATAAATACCCCACATGTGATCCCACTTTGGAAAGAAGACACCCCAAGGTATTCAATGAGGGGCCTGGCGAGTTCATAGAATTTTTTTTTTGCATAAGTTAGCGGAAATTTTTTTTATTTTTATTTTTTCTCACAAAGTCTCACTTTCCGCTAACTTGGGACAAAAATTTCAATCTTTCATGGACTCAATATGCCCCTCAGCAAATATCTTTTGGTGTCTTCTTTCCAAAATGGGGTCATTTGTGGGGTGTTTGTACTGCCCTGGCATTTGGGGGTCTCCGTAATCATTATATGTATGGCCAGCATTAGGAGTTTCTGCTATTCTCCTTATATTGAGCATACAGGTAATGAGATTATTTTTTTTCCGTTCAGCCTCTGGGCTGAAAGAAAAAAATGAACGGCACAGATTCCTTCATTCGCATCGATCAATGCCAAAAAAAAAAAAGGAGGGGAAAGGCGTCTGCCAGGACATAGGAGATCCGCCCAACATCCATACCCACTTAGCTCGTATGCCCTGGCAAACCAGATTTCTCCATTCACATCAATCGATGTGGATGAATAAATCATTGCCGGGATTATTTTTTTTATATACAAAGTGTTTGCCAAAGCATAGGAACAGCACCTCCTCCTCAGCTCATATGCCTCGGCAAACGTATCTTTTACTGCAGAGGAGAAATCTCGTCTTGCAGCGCCGCATAAACCGACTTGTGTGTAATCTGACAGCAGCGCAATGCTTCTGTCAGAATTCACATCAGTGCTGCAGCTAGTCGATCGGTTGGTCCACCTGGAAGGTAAAAAAAAAAAAAAAAAACCAGGCCGCAACGCAATAATTTTATTAACTTTTGAACAGAACATATAAACTTTAACTTTTTGAACTGAACCTTTTTGCTTACTGGTGATTTTTTTTTACCTTTATAGGACAAACCTCTCCTTCCCCATGGGACAATGTGCAAAGCGCAAATCACCCAAAGATGTGGCGCAGTGCGTTATGCACTTTGTCCCAGGTAAAAGAAGACGTTTGCAGCAGCTCTGTGTGAATGGGCCCTAATAGCCCTGTGTGCCTGTCCTGGTGAGATGTGATCCCTATGCTAGGTGTACCTGTGTGTGGTACTTCCGGAAACACTCCCCTAAGCATAGGGCAGGGTGGTCAGGGCAGTCAGGACAGAAATAGCGGGTGTCACGCCTTATTCCACTCCTGCTACAGACACAACATCTTTTTCGGGGTGACGGTTGGGTTGAGGTACCGGCAACGACATTGGGGAAATGTCGCTCATGTAGACGGCTAACTACACTGGTGGATGGGGCCACGGAACCTCCTGGGTACAGGAGGTTCTCGATGATCTCTTCCTGAAATTTGAGGAAGGATCCTGTTCTCCCAGCCTTACTGTAGAGAACAAAATTATTATACAGAGCGAATTGAATCAAATATACAGACACCTTCTTATACCAACGTCTGGTTCTGCGGGAAACTAAATACGGAGACAACATCTGGTCATTGAAGTCCACCCCTCCCATGTGAAGGTTATAGTCGTGGACCGAGAGGGGCTTTTCAATGACACGGGTTGCTCGCTCAATTTGCATTGTCGTGTCTGCGTGAATGGAGGAGAGCATGTAAACGTCACGCTTGTCTCTCCATTTCACCGCGAGCAGTTCTTCGTTACACAAGGCAGCCCTCTCCCCCCTTGCAAGACGGGTGGTAACGAGCCGTTGGGGGAAGCCCGCATCTGTTCTAGAAACAAATGCCTGAAGAGGGCCACACTTGTGTAGAAATTGTCCACATAAAGATGGTACCCCTTGCCGAATAAGGGCGACACCAAGTCCCAGACTGTCTTCCCACTGCTCCCCAGGTAGTCAGGCCAACCAACCGGCTCCAGGGTCTGATCTTTTCCCTCATAGATCCGAAATTTGTGGGTATAGCCTGTGGCCCTTTCACAGTGCTTATACAATTTGACCTCATACCGGGCGCGCTTGCTTGTGATGTATTGTTTGAAGCCAAGGCGCCCGGTAAAATGTATAAGGGACTCGTCTACGCAGATGTTTTGCTCTGGGGTATACAAATCTGCAAATTTCTGGTTGAAGTGGTCTATGAGGGGCCGAATTTTGTGGAGCCGGTCAAAAGCTGGGTGGCCTCTGGGACGGGAGGTGGTGTTGTCGGTAAAGTGCAGGAAACGCAGGATGGCCTCAAAACATGCCCTGGACATAGCAGCAGAGAACATGGGCATGTGATGAATTAGGTTCGTGGACCAATATGACCGCAATTCATGCTTTTTGGTTAGACCCATGTTGAGGAGAAGGCCCAGAAAAGTTTTCATTTCGGAAACTTGGACTGGTTTCCACCGGAAAGCCTGGGCATAATAGCTTCCCGGGTTGGCGGTTATAAATTGTGTGGCATACCGGTTTGTTTCTGCCACGACTATGTCCAAGAGCTCCGCAGTCAAGAACAGCTCCAAAAATCCGAGGGCCGAACCGATCTGAGCTGTCTCAACCCGAACTCCAGACTGGGCGGTGAAAGGGGGAACTACAGGTGCGGCTGAAGTTGGGGACTGCCAATCAGGATTTGCCAGCACCTCAGGGATTCTAGGGGGTCTACGGGCCTGTCTGTGCGGTGGCTGCGACGGGGTAACTACGGCACGTGCCACCGTACCAGCTTCAACTGCCCTTCTGGTGCTCGCCACTTCACCATGTTGTATGGCAGTGCTGGTACTAGGTCCAGGGAGGGCTGCGCTGCTGGTGTATGCCTCACCACGTAATCTGACAGCGCCAGCCCCACTCTGCTGCCCTTGAAGCGGATCCTGCGCAACCTGTGGTCTAGCGACACAGGGCCGGGTACGCCTGGTGCTATCAGGGACCTCAACCTCCTCGTCCGAACTTTGAGTCAGACTGCTACTGCTTTCTACTGGTTCATATTCTGTCCCGCTAGATTCATCAGATGAGGGTTCCCATTCCTCATCCGACTGGGTCAGAAGCCTGTAGGCCTCTTCAGAAGAATACCCCCTGTTTGACATTTGGGCAACTAAATTTAGGGGTATTCCCTGAGACTACCCAAGAAAAAAAGCAAGCCTGTCTTACAAATGGGAGGCTAGCGAAGTATGGAGGCCACTGCAGTTGATAAAAAATATCAAAACTGATTTTTTTATCGCCGCAGCGCGTGTAAAGTGAATGTGCAGTGATCAAAAAAAATATATTTTTGGTCACTGCGGCGGGGCGGGTGTGGGCGACCGATCAGGCCTGATCGGGCAAACACTGCGTTTTGGGTGGAGGGCGAACTAAGGTGACACTAATACAATTATAGATCTGACTGTAATCAGTTTTGATCACTTACAGATACTATAAAAGTACAAATGCTGATTAGCGATACGCTAATCAGCGAATAAGGGACTACGGTGTGGTGGGCTGGGTGCTAACCGATCGCTAAACTACCTAACCAAGGGGCCTAAACTATCCTAAAACCTAACGGTCAATACTAGTGAAGAAAAATGTGACAGTTTACACTGATCACTTTTTTCCTTTCACTAGTGACTGACAGGGGCGATCAAAGGGGTGATCAAGGGGTTAATTGGGGTGCAGGGGGTGATCTGGGGCTAAAGTGTACTGTTGATGCTACTCACTGTGATGCCTGCTCCTCTGCTGGATCCAACCGACCAAAAGGACCAGCAGAGAAGCAGGGAAGCCATTTACTAATATGATGTGTTATCTGGCTTCTCATTGGATTTTTTAAAAATCATCAGCTTGCCAGCCACGATCATTGGCTGGCAAGCTGATGACGCGACCCCCCTGGAGGAAGAAATGCCGGCCCGCATTGCGCATGCGTGGGCCGGCTAAGCACGTCATCTCGCGTCTCGCGAGATGACGCGTATATGCGTCACTCTGCCTGCCGCTGCCGCCTCCGGACCGCGGATCTGCGTTAGGCGGTCTGGAGGCGGTTAATATCTTTATCAGCGAAATTGCAGAAGGCCCCAATGGTCTTTTTGCTGATGACACAAAGATTTGTAACAGGGTTGATGTTCCTGGAGGGATATACCAAATGGAAAAGGATTTAGGAAAACTAGAGGGATGGTCAAAAATCTGGCAACTAAAATTTAATGTTGATAAGTGCAAGATAATGCACATGGGGCGTAAAAACCTAAGAGCAGAATATAAAATCAGTGATATAGTCCTAACCTCAGTATCTGAAGACTTAAAGGTAGGCAGACAATGTCATAGAGCAGCAGGAAATGCTAGCAGTATGCTTGGGTGTATAGAGAGAGGCATTACCAGTAGAAAGCGGGAGGTGCTCATGCCGCTCTACAGAGCACTAGTGAGACCTCATTTGTATTGAGTATTGTGCGCAGTACTGGAGACCATATCTCCAGAATGATATTGATACTTTGGATGGAGTTCAGAGAAGAGCTACTAAACTAGTACATGGATTGCAGGACAAAACTTACCAGGAAAGATTAAAGGACCTTAACATGTATAGCTTGATAGAAAGGCGAGACAGAGGGGATATGATAGAAACTTTTAAATACATAAAGGGAATCAACAAGGTAAAAGAGTAGAGAATGTTTGAAAAAAGAAAAAATTCTACAATAGGACACAGTTTTAAATTAGAGGGGCAAAGGTTTCAAATTTAATATCAGGAAGTATTACTTTTCTGAGAGAGTAGTGGATGCATGGAATATCCTTCCTGCAGAAGTGGTAGCTACAAATACAGTGAAGGAGTTTAAGCATGCATGGGATAGGCATAAGGCCATCCTTCATATAAGATAGGTCCAAAGGCTATTCATAGTATTCAGTATATTGGGCAGACTAGATGGGCCAAATGGTTCTTATCTGTCGACACATTCTATGTTTCTATAAATCAGGGGGATGATCAGCATGAGGAAGTGGAAGAGGAGTTGCTGGACGACAAGGTCACTGACCCAACCTGGGAAGGTGGCAACAAGCCACAAGGGGCAATACAGAGGGGGAGTGATCTGCAGCACTGCAAAATTGTGGAAGAGGCAGTGGGGTGGCAAAAGGTAGAAGGCGGGCACCACTGAACAGGCCCGCAACTGTTCCACTGAGTACCCCCTTGCCAAGGGGTAGGTGTTCGGCAGTATGGCGGTTTTTTTAGGAAAGACGTATGGAGGTAGAAGAGGTCTCACAACCCTGCTCAATACAGGATGAAATGTTTGGCGTTCTGAAAGCTAAAATTAGACACCTCTTTCCTGTAAAGGAGAATCTTAAGTCGCTCATCATAGAGGAGTGAGAAGATGCAGAAAAAAAGACTTCACTTCTCTCGAGAATTTAAGAATTGCTTGGGGAACTAAATTATGGGTCGAAACCCCCCAAATTGACATTCCTATAGCTAAAGTAATAAAGAAGACTACTTTACCGATTGAGGATTCCTCTGTTAGGGGTTCCCATGGACCGAAATAGGAAATCTTAGGAAATATCTTCAGCCCTCTACAATAAAATTATGTACCATCCCATTTTCTTGTTCTTATGCATATGGTCCTGTTCTGGACAGCATCGTGGAAAAAGCTACGAATAGAAAGAAGGGGTTTCCGGGAGACAGATCTAAAAAGATTTAGTCCTTTCGGAAACCAGGGTCTCGTTATCTGTCACAGACATATCAAGGAAAAGGCATGACGGGCCTTTTTTTTAGGAGTTTCCCTAAAAAAGGAAAAGGGAGAGGGTTTCTCCTTAATCCAAGTCCATCCCAGAATAAACAATGACGGTCTTCCTGTGAGGGGAAGACTACATTTTTTTCTCCCACAATGAAAAGAAATCACAGACAATCCCTGGATCCTCAGGATAGTAACATAGTACATAAGGCCGAAAAAAGACATTTGTCCATCCAGTTCGGCCTGTCATCCTGCAAGTTGATCCAGAGGAAGGCAAAAAAAACCTGTGAGGTAGAAGCCAATTTTCCTCACTTTAGGGGAATAAAAATTCCTTCCCGACTCCAATCAGGCAATCAGAATAAATC
Organism: Bufo gargarizans; assembly: GCF_014858855.1. NCBI lineage: Eukaryota > Metazoa > Chordata > Amphibia > Anura > Bufonidae > Bufo > Bufo gargarizans. The sequence goes on from NC_058089.1 coordinate 62,250,675, forward strand.
CCTGGATCAACTATATCTCTCTAGTAGCTATAGCCTGTAATATTATTACGCTCCAGAAATACATCCAGGCCCCTCTTGAATTCCTTTATTGTACTCACCATCACCACCTCCTCAGGCAGAGAGTTCCATAGTCTCACTGCTCTTACCGTAAAGAATCCTCTTCTATGTTTGTGTACAAACCTTCTTTCCTCCAGACGCATAGGATGTCCCCTCGTCACAATCACCGTCCTGGGAATAAATAGATGACGGGATAGATCTCTGTACTGACCCCTGATATATTTATACATATTAATTAGATCTCCTCTCAGTCGTCTTTTTTCTAAGGTGAATAACCCTAATTTTGATAATCTTTCAGGGTACTGTAGTTACCCCATTCCAGTTATTACTTTAGTTGCCCTCCTCTGGACCCTCTCCAGCTCTGCTATGTCTGCTTTGTTCACTGGAGCCCAGAACTGTACACAGTACTCCATGTGTGGTCTGACTAATGATTTGTAAAGTGGTAGGACTATGTTCTCATCACGGGCATCTATGCCCCTTTTGATGCAACCCATTATCTTATTTGCCTTGGCAGCAGCTGCCTGACACTGTTTTTTGCAGCTTAGTTTGCTGTTTATTAAAATTCCTAGATCTTTTTCCATGTCAGTGTTACCGAGTGTTTTACCATTTAATAAGTATGGGTGACTTGCATTATTCCTTCCCATGTGCATAACTTTACATTTGTCAGTGTTAAACCTCATCTGCCACTTATCTGCCCAAGCCTCCAATCTATCCAGATCCCTCTGTAGTAGTATACTGTCCTCATCAGTGTTAATTACTTTACACAGTATAGTGTCATCTGCAAAAATTGATATTTTACTATGCAAGCCTTCTACAAGATCATTAATAAATATATTGAAGAGAATAGGGCCCAATACTGACCCCTGAGGTACTCCACTAGTGACAGTGACCCAATCTGAGTATTTACCATTAATAACCACCCTCTGTTTTCTATCATTGAGCCAGTTACTTACCCACTTACAGACGTTTTCTCCCAGTCCGAGCATTCTCATTTTATATACTAACCTTTTATGTGGTACAGTGTCAAATGCTTTGGAGAAGTCCAGATACACGACATCCATTGATTCGCCGCTGTCAAGTCTAGAACTTACCTCCTCATAGAAACTGATTAAATTTGTTTGACATGATCGATCCCTCACGAAGCCATGCTGATATGGCGTTATTTGCTTATTTCCGTTAAGATGCTCTAACATAGCATCTCTCAGAAAACCTTCAAACAGTTTACCCATAACAGATGTTAAACTTACCGGCCTATAGTTTCCAGGCTCTGTTTTTGGACCCTTTTTGAATATTGGCACCACATTTGCCATGCGCCAATCCTGTGGGACATTCCCTGTCAATATAGAATCTGCAAATATCAGAAATAAGGGTCTGGCTATGACATTACTTAATTCCCTTAGGATACGAGGGTGTATGCCATCCGGTCCTGGCGATTTGTCTATTTTAATCTTTTTAAGTCGCTGTTGCACTTCTTCCTGGGTCAGACAGGACACTTTTAATGGGGAATTTATTTCAACATTCGGCATGTCATCTGACAGTTTATTTTCCTCAGTGAATACATTGGAGAAAAAAATATTTAACAGCTTTGCTTTCTCCTCGTCGCTCTCTGCGACTCCCCCCTCATTACTCTTTAACGGGCCGACACCTTCAGATTTATACTTTTTAACATTTATATAATTGAAGAACATTTTAGGGTTAGTTTTACTCTCTTTGGCAATTAATCTCTCAGTCTCTAGTTTGGCCGCTTTTATTTGTTTTTTACATGTTCTATTTTTTTCCTTATAGTTTTTCAGTGCTTCCGTGCTACCTTCCTGTTTTAGTGTTTTATATGCTTTCTTTTTGTCATTTATTGCTTTTTTTACAGTTCTGTTTATCCACATTGGTTTCTTTTTGTTCCTTAACCTTTTATTCCCATACGGTATGTACCTCTCACAATGAGATTTTAGGATGCTTTTAAAGATATCCCATTTTGTGGCTGTATTTTTATTTGTGAGGACTTTATCCCATTTAGTTAGGCCTATGGCCTCTCTTAGTTGGCTAAATTTAGCTTTTTTGAAGTTTGGTATTTTTGTTCCTCCCTGTAGAAACGCTCTCTTGAATGATAATTGGAAGGTTATTACTTTATGGTCACTATTTCCCAGGTGTCCCCCAACCTGCACGTCTGTTGTTCTGTCAGGCCTATTGGTTAATACTAAGTCCAGTATGGCCGTCCAGTATGATAGAGAAAGGTTACACCAAGAAGATTCATCTTGACCAGTTTCAGCCAGAACATAATCTAGCTATCAGAGTAGATCTCAACAAGCTGTTAGGCCAGTACCCTCAGAAGAACATTTTACAGGTCACTATTCAAGTGTATTCCTGGTAAAGAAACCCAATGGCACATTCCGGTCTATACTAAATATAAAATTCCAGTGGTTTTCAACAAAAATTAATTTTAGCAATGTTTAGCATTCATTTTTAGCATTACTGCTGCAGCAGCATTATGCATAAAAGCAATCTGTAACGGGGTGCCGAAGGCTCACTCAGTCTCCCATCAGCCGCTGACCTGCTGCTTAGCTTCGGGAGCGAGGAACTGTGTTTCACTTCGTTCCCAGGGCGGCTTTGCTAGCTGGGAGGCTCCCTGTGCCTAGGTCTGCCTTGAGCGCCGAGCTGATCACTCGGTGCTCGACTGGTTGGTCTGTCGGTCATGTGACACTGGCCACGTCACATGACCCTCACTCCCCACTATAAATACAGGCAGCCTGTTGGCCACAGGTTGCCTGTTAATTTAGGTTCCTGGTGTTTGTTGGATACCGGTATACTTACCTGATCCTGTTCCCTGGCGATCCTTTGCCTGCTCCTCCTGTACTGCTCATCCCTGTTGGTATTTTGACCTCGGCTTCCACCTGACTATTCTTTGCGGACTCCTTTGGTACTTCTCAACTCTCCTGGTATTTATGACCCCGGCTTCTCCTGACCATTCTTTGCTTATTCCTCTGTACTGCGCTGTCCTCTTGGTTTTGACCCGGTCCATTCACTATCCGTTATTTGTCTTGTCTGTCCTTCCTGCACGTATCCTAAGTTAGGGACTGCCGTCCAGTTGTCCCCTGTCATCAGGACTCGTGAGGGAAGAAGGCAGGGCCAGGGGTGAGGGTGGAGCGCAGTGGTCACTATCCTCCCCCTGTGTGTGTGTGTACGTGACCGTTCACAATTTTTTGTTTATTCACATACCACTGTTTTCTTAGAGTTTTTCCCTTAGTTACGGCTGTTTAAACTTTTAGAAAATATAAGGACCTTCTCAAGAGGCCAGTTCTCTGAGGCCAAAACTGCTTTCCCTCACTTCCCATAAAAAATTGCTGTTGCCAGCAGCTCCCTGCCAGCCAATCAGATTGGATTGCTGAGGGACACTCCTCCTCACTCTGAAGCCTAATGCAGGCATGCAGTGTGAAGGACCGCACCTCTGTCTTCTGTTTACATTAAGTTGGGAGACAGACAAGCCCTAGTAACGAACTTTTAGGGGAGCAGTGGAAAGGGACAAAGGACATTAATGAAAGCTGTTCATCAGCTGTTGTAATTACAGATCTTTTGACAATTATTATTGACAGACTAACTCAGGTATACATGCCTAGCTCTAATAAACTAGAAAATAAAAAAAAATCTGACAGTTACCCTTTAACAGCCCCCTCAAAATCAACTAGAATTCACTCTGGAAACCTTTTGTCGATTAGGTTGGATAATCAATATGGAGAAATTGGATTTGCTACCAGAAACAAAAATTATTTCTGGGTACCCTCCTAGACTCCAATATCCAGAGATCTTGCAAATTGAGGAAAAACAGGCCTCAATTTGCAAGGAGATCTCCATCCTACAAAATAAAAAAGTTACTGAAAACAGCCATGAGAATAATGGGACTGATGATATCATGCATACCAACTGTTCCATGGGGTCAATTTCATTCAAGGCTTCTTCAGAAAACAATTCTGACAAGGTGGAACAGAGATCTGAAATCCTTGGACCTAAAAATTTGTCTACCAGACAGAGTAATTCACAATCTAGTATGGTGGACAATCTCAGAAAATTTATCAAAAGGTGTCCTATGGTCTTTTTAACCTCAGATCCTGGTAACAACAGATGCCAGCAAGACAGATTGGGGCACACAAGTTCAGGGCACTTACTTCACTTCAGTCCTCAAACTACAGGGAGTTGAAGGCAGTCCTAGAGATTTTTCTGAAAGCAGAACACATACGTAAAAGTCACCACGTACAAGTATTATACAACTGTTTCATACCTAAGAAAGTTAGGAGTGGGGTAGCGTGGGGACGCTGAAAAAGGACCACGGGGAGGCGGCAAAATTCCTAGTATCTAGGATTGTGGAGATATATAACCCATAAAAGATAGCAATTTTTTGTCACCAGTTGAGATAAAACAAATAGTAAAAACAGTGGTAGATTTGCAAGTATAAAATTGAAATATAAAATCAAAATTTTAGTGACTCACTTCACCCAGGAGGGTAATGTGGGATAAAGCTCAAGACACCCACACCACACCTCCTGCGCCTGGATCGCTAGTAGAGTCTTAGAAATGGACAAAGATCACTCTCAAGTCCTTGTTCTTTCTTTTATTCTTTTTATTCCAAAAGCCAGGGTTGGGGGAGTGAGCAGCTCGATGCGTTTCGGGGCCTCTTAGTGGGTCCCCTTCATCAGGAGCATATACCCCTAATATTCAGGGGAAATTAAAGGATACTCATTCTGCCCCACCTTTGGCGCCCTGCGAAGTTACCCCTGGACCATCGTTCTGAAGGCCCAGTGACTAACCCTCTTTTTTCCTTATCTTGTCTTTGTCATACCTAAGAAGATGGGGGTTCAAAATTTCCACCCCTTCAATTCTTGGCAGACCAGATCTTAAGTTGGGCAGAAAGATCAGTTCTTTCAATTTCAGCCATTCATTTAAAAGTAAGAGAGAATGTAACGGCAGACGTTTTGAGCAGATGTCCCATCAGTCCAGGGGAATGGTGTCTCAAGAAGGACATCTTCCATCTCCTGTGCAAGAAATGGGAAACTCCCCAGATGGACCTGTTCGCATCTACGTCTGTTTTTCTCTCTAAATCCATTGGACAATCCAGTAGCGGTGGATGCGCTCTATCAGAATTGGGATATGGAGCTGGCCTCAGCCTTTCCACCTTTTCCCCTGATACCAGTGGTCCTGAAGAAGCTCAGATCAGAACCTGCAACTAGGGATGAGCGAATCGACTTCGGACGAAAGATACAAAGTCGATTTGCATAAAACTTTGTTCCTATACTGTACAAGGCAGGAGCTCCGTACAGTATTAGAATGTATTGGCTCCGATGAGCCGAAGTTATTGTTTTGCGAAGTCTCGTGAGATTTCGGGTAATAACTTCATAAATTAATTAGTACTGTAAAAAAACATTTCCCGAACTCGGGTTTGGTTCCATGGTACCATTTTGGAACCGAACCTGAGTTTGGGAAATGTTTTTTTACAGTGCAAATTAATTTAGAAAGTTATTACCCAAAGTTTTGCGAGACTTTCTTGAAGCAATAACTTCAGCTCATCAGGGCCAATATATTCTAATACTGTACTGAGCTCCTGCTTTGTACAGTATTGGAACAAAGTTTAATGCGAATCGACTTTGGATGTTTCATCTGAAGTCGATTCGCTCATCCCTACCTGTAACCTTGATAGTGATAGCAACTTTTTGGCCAAAACAGTCATGGTTTCTGGTGTTGAAAGAGGTAGCTCTGGAAGAGACATTTTTGCTCCCTCAAGGGGAAGATCTGCTGATGCACCCTCAGGTGCACAAACTGAAATTTATAGCATGGCTATAATCCAGAGGTTTTTCAGACGAGTCTTTTATACCATGCAACAAAGTCATAAAAAAATTACTGCGGCCATATACGGTAAGGTTTTGTTCTTGGTATGTTTCTTCTCCTTCTATTGAGTATATTCTTGATTTTCTGCAGGAAGGTTTCAATAGGGGTCTTAGTCCTAGTACTATAAGAGTACAGATTTCTGCCTTAAGCTGGTTTTTAGATTTTCCATTAGCAGAACATAGATGGATTAAAACCTTTTCCAGGGCCATATCCAGAATCTGTCCTTCCATACAGAAGTCTGCTTTGCTCTGGGATTAATCTTCGGTTTTAAATTGCCTATGTAATCCTCCCTTTGAGCCTCTTAATGAATGTAACATCAGAATGTTGTCTATAAAAAGGGCTTTCCTTTCCAGGGCAGTATAAATACCCCACATGTGACACCATTTTGAAAAGAAGACAACCCAAGGTATTCCATGAGTGGCATGGCGAGTTCATAGAAGATATTTTTTTTTTTTTGCACAAGTTAGCGGAAAATGTTTTTTTTTTTTTTTCTCACAAAGTCTCCCTTTCCGCTAACTTGGGACAAAAATTTCAATCTTTCATGGACCCAATATGCCCTTCAGAGAATACCTTGGGGTGTCTTCTTTCCAAAATGGGGTCATTTGTGGGGTGTTTGTACTGCCCTGGCATTTGATGGTCTCCGCAATCATTACATGTATGGCCAGCATTAGGAGTTTCTGCTATTCATCTTATATTGAGCATACGGGTAATGATATTATTATTTTTTCCGTTCAGCCTCTGGCCTGAAAGAAAAAATGAACGGCACAGATATCTTCATTCGCATTGATCAATGTGTATGAAAAATTCTCTGCCAAAAAAAAAGGAGGGGAAAGGCGTCTGCCAGGACATAGGAGCTCCGCCCAACATCCAAACCCACTTAGCTAGTATGCCCTGGCAAACCCGATTTCTCCATTCACATCAATCGATGAGGATGAATAAATCATTGCGGGGATTATTTTTTTTTATATACAAAGTGTTTGCCAAAGAATATGAACACCACCGCCCCCTCAGCTTATATGTCTCGGCAAACGTATCTTTTACTGCAGAGGAGAAATCTCGTCTTGCAGTGCCGCATACACCGACTTTTGTGTAATCTGACAGCAGCGCAATGCTTCTGTCAGGACTCGAACCCGTGGCCAGTCATGTCCCAGGCGGTAGCTCTACCCACTAGGCTACCGTCTCTCCTTAGACTATTCTCTTGCTAACTTCTAACTTCTAACTACCTCTCTTGTCCTTGCCTTGACCTGCTGATTATTCCAATCTCTTGCACCTGCTACTTCCCTATAAAACCCAGCCCTTGAACCCAGCCCTTTGCTGGTTATTGTGCCTCCAAGCCTGTAGCAAGCTTCCTCTCTGCTCCTCCACCACTATTGCTGTTTTACCCTCGTTGCCAACCCGGACCGTTTTTTGACCTCGCTGATTTGCCGCCTGCATTGACTCACTGCTTACCACCGACCACGCCTCCGTCTACTCCTGCTGTTACCTCGCTGCCCTCTCTGCTGCCGACCCGGACTGATCGACCACGCTACCTGCCTCCTGCCTCTGCGGGCCTTTGCCACTGGACTCCATACTTCCAGCTCGGGTGTCCTCTGACTCAGGTGAGCCTCAATTGACACTACCACCCTAACAGAATAACCAGCCCAAAAAAAAATGGAGTCCGTAATGGCCACCCTGCGCAAGCAGGTGTCTGAGCTGCAAGAGTTCGGCACCACCTACCAGGAGAAATTTGCACTACTCCAAGGCCAGGTACAGAGTCAACAGGGGGAGATCATTGAGCTCCAACGGCAACTCCTGGACGTACGCGGCGCGGCTGCAGACACCCGCATGCCACTACCCTCGAAATTCAATGGAGATCGTCGCCAGTACCGGGGCTTTCTCAATCAGTGCCGTATCTACTTCCGGATGCATCCGGCCCCCTTTTCCACTGACGAGAAGAAAGTATTGTTCATTGTTAACCTCCTGACGGACGAGGCCCTGGCATGGGTGTCTCCATACGTGGAAATCGATAGCCGTCTGCTGCACGATCTGGATGTTTTCATCACAGCTATGAGCCAGGTCTTTGATGACCCCAATCGTTGTGCGACAGCTGAGGCAAGACTACACAGTCTTCGACAGGGAAGACGCTCAGTCGCCGAGTACGCCGCCGAGTTCCGCCGCTGGGTCTCAGACACCAACTGGAATCCGGCTGCTCAAAGGAGCCAATTTCGGCGAGGTCTATCGGAGGCGATCAAAGATGAACTTGCCAGACTTGAAGCCCCGGATGATTTGGACGACTTCATTCAGGTGTGTGTCCGTATTGATCAGAGGCTCACCGAGAGAAGGAAAGAAAGGCTCTGGTTCCAAGGCGACAGACCCACTTACTCTTTCTCCTCTACTACCCAGCAGGTCGCCCAACCTCCCATCGAGCCGATGCTGGTTGACGCAGTGCGCAAGACTCTGTCCGTAGCAGAAAAAGAACGACGACTGGCCGAAGGCCTCTGCCTCTACTGTGGGGAGCCAGGGCACATTGCCATCAAATGCCCCAACAAATCCCGCAGAACCATTGCCGTCACTAAACTGCGAGGGCAGCGGCAGGCCACAACCCCACCGGTGACGGCAGAGACAACTGAGTTAGCAGCCACCGGGTCCCACTTCACCATTCCAATTGTCATTACCATCGGGGATCGACGACTTCTCTGTTCTGCAATGCTCGACTCCGGAGCTGGCGACAATTTTATGGATCTAACTTTTGCTCACGAGAACAACATTCCGCTTGTAACCAAGACAGCCCCCATCGATCTGGAAACGGTGGATGGGTCTCCACTCTCCTCGGGACCAGTTACACATCAGACCGCAGATTTACAGCTCCACGTTAAAACCGACCACCACGAGACGATCCACTTCTCTTTGATTGCCTCCCCCAAGTTTCCGGTAATCTTGGGCATCCCGTGGTTAGCCACTCACAACCCGTCGGTGGACTGGGAAACCCGCTGTCTACAGTTCACATCCGAGTTCTGCTCTTCGAACTGTCTGCATGAACCTGCTTCCCCAATGCCCAAAGAATCTTTCATCTCGGAACCAATTGTCAAGGAGCTGTTGCCTCCACAATATAGCGAGTTTCAGGATGTCTGCGACAAAAAAAACGCAGACAAGCTGCCCCCGCATCGACCATACGACTGCCCAATTGAATTATTACCTGGGGCTGAAATACCCTTCGGCAGCATCTACTCCCTCTCGGAGCCTGAACTCAAGGCCCTGAAGGACTACTTGGACGAGGACCTAAAGAAGGGCTTCATTTGACCCTCCACCTCCCCTGCGGGAGCACCCTTCTTCTTCGTGGAGAAAAAAGACTCCTCTCTACGCCCTTGCATTGACTACCGCAAGCTGAATGATGTTACGGTAAAAAAACGTTACCCTCTCCCCCTGATTTCGGAACTTCTCGAGAGACTCCGGGCAGCGAAGGTGTTTACGAAGCTCGATCTTCGAGGGGCCTATAATCTGGTTCGCATTCGCCCCGGGGATGAATGGAAGACCGCCTTTCGCACACGATACGGACATTTTGAATACCTAGTTATGCCCTTCGGACTTTGCAATGCCCCAGCCACTTTCCAACATTTCATTAATGACGTCCTTAGGGACATGCTAGATCTGTTCGTAGTGGTATACCTGGACGATATTTTAATTTTCTCGGAAAATCTCGAACAACATCGCGAACATGTCCGCATGGTGTTACAAAGACTCCGCGAGCAGTCTCTTTACATCAAGCTCGAGAAGTGCGAGTTCGAACAGACCACCACCCAGTTTCTCGGTTACATCATCTCCCCGGAAGGGCTGAGTATGGATCCTCGGAAAATTCAGGCTGTAGTAGATTGGCCTCCCCCTAAGAATGAAAAGGAAATACAGAGGTTTGTCGGCTTCGCCAACTTTTACCGAAAATTCATTCGGAACTTCTCAAAAATCGTTACTCCAATTACCCAGTTAACCAAAAAGACTGTGCCCTTTTCCTGGACACCCGAAGCACAGGAAGCCTTCACCAAGCTCAAATCCCTCTTCACGTCTGCTCCAATTCTGATCCATCCTAATCCCGAACTGCCATTCACAGTCGAAGTGGACGCTTCCGACACCGCAGTAGGCGCTGTCCTATCACAACGTACGGGAGAAAAGATGCTTTTACACCCTTGCGCCTTCTTCTCTCGCCAAATGTCCCCCGCAGAAAGGAACTATGACATCGGGAATAAGGAATTGCTGGCAATCAAAGATGCCTTCTCGGAGTGGAGACATCTATTGGAGGGGGCCATCAATCCCATAACTGTATTTACTGACCACCGAAACCTCGAATTCATCCGTTCTGCCAAGAGGCTTTCCGCCAGACAAGCCAGATGGAGCCTTTTTTTTTCTCGATTCAATTTCATTATCACATATCGCCCGGGGTCGAAGAATGGCAAAGCAGATGCCCTTTCCAGGATGTTCTCTGAACCTTCACAGGACAACAAGGGCCAAGCCAGCATTCTACCCGAGAAAAAGGTCTTGGGAGCTACCTACCCAAAGGAACTCCTGGGGTCAATCAAGAAGGCTTATGAAAAGGACCCCTTCCTCACCCACCCAGCAGAAGATGTCAACCTCACCCTCAAGGGTGGCTTCTGGGTATACCTGGATCGACAACTGTACGTACCAGAAATGGCACGGCTCGAGGTACTAAAATATAACCACGATACCAAGTTGGCTGGCCATCCAGGTACAAGAAAGACCCAGGAACTCCTGTCCCGCTCCTTCTGGTGGCCGTCATATAAGGAAGATACTAAAAGGTTTGTCTCCTCATGCACGGTCTGTGCCCGCAACAAGACTCCCCGCTCTTCACCCGTGGGGCTGCTGCGACCACTCCCCATCCCCTCCCGCCCTTGGGGTTCGATTTCTATGGACTTTGTAGTTGACATACCCCCTTCAAAAGGGATGAACACCATCTTGGTTGTCGTGGACCGCCTTACCAAGATGGCGCATTTCATCCCCTGCAAGGGCCTACCCACCGCCAAACAGACGGCTGACCTGGTATTGCGTGAAATCTTTAGGTTACACGGGGTTCCGGATGATGTGGTCTCTGACCGAGGAGTGCAATTCACCTCTAAATTCTGGAAAGACTTCTGCCTGGCCCTTGGGATTACGGTAAACCTGTCCTCCGCCTTCCATCCCCAGTCTAATGGGCAAACAGAGAGAACAAACCAGACCCTCGAGCAGTACCTACGTTGTTTCATCACTTATTTGCAGGATGACTGGTTGGACCACCTTCCTACGGCCGAGTTTTCCTACAATAATGTGGAACACAGTTCCACTCATTACAGTCCTTTCTACGCCAACACTGGCCTGCATCCAGCTTTCATCCCACGCCTGCCCATCACCTCCACGCTTCCAGCTGTGGCCGAACGCCTGGCAAATTTACAAGAGGCACAAGAGAACATTTCCAAAAATCTCCTTGAGGCTCAGAGACGCTTTAAGCGGGCGACAGACAAACATCGTAGACCCGCTCCGGACTTTCAGATAGGAGATCAAGTGTGGCTCTCCACAAGAAACCTAAGACTGAAGGTACCTGCTCAGAAACTGGGCCAAAAATACTTGGGGCCTTTCCGGATCTCTGGTCGGATTAATGAAGTCACCTTCCGACTGGACCTCCCACATTCCATCAGGGTGCACCCAGTCTTCCATTGCTCTCTTCTCAAGCCGTTTGTAGAGAACACCTTCCCTGGCCGCCATCCTCCCCCCCCACCACCAGTAAGGGTACAAGGCCAAGAGGAGTACATTGTCTCTAAGATCCTTGACTCCAGACTCCACCGGGGCAAAATCCAATACTTGATTTCCTGGAAAGGCTATCCTCCAGAAGACAACTCCTGGGAACCGGAGGAGAACATTCATGCCCCCAGACTTGTCAGGGAGTTCCATCTGAGTCACCCAGACAAACCTTCCCCTGCGGTGCCCAGAGGTCACCTTGGAAGGGGGGGAGTACTGTCAGGACTCGAACCCGTGGCCAGTCATGTCCCAGGCGGTAGCTCTACCCACTAGGCTACCGTCTCTCCTTGGACTATTCTCTTGCTAACTTCTAACTTCTAACTACCTCTCTTGTCCTTGCCTTGACCTGCTGATTATTCCAATCTCTTGCACCTGCTACTTCCCTATAAAACCCAGCCCTTTGCTGGTTATTGTGCCTCCAAGCCTGTAGCAAGCTTCCTCTCTGCTCCTCCACCACTATTGCTGTTTTACCCTCGTTGCCAACCCGGACCGTTTTTTGACCTCGCTGATTTGCCGCCTGCATTGACTCACTGCTTACCACCGACCACGCCTCCGTCTACTCCTGCTGTTACCTCGCTGCCCTCTCTGCTGCCGACCCGGACTGATCGACCACGTTACCTGCCTCCTGCCTCTGCGGGCCTTTGCCACTGGACTCCATACTTCCAGCTCGGGTGTCCTCTGACTCAGGTGAGCCTCAATTGACACTACCACCCTAACAGCTTCTGTCAGAATGCACATCAGTGATGCAGTTGGTTTATCGGTTGGTCCACATAGAAGGTAAAAAAAAGACAAAACAAAAAAGAAAAAAACAGGCCGCATTGCAATAAATAAATTTGAACGGAACATTAACTTTTATAAACTTTAACTTTTTGAACAGAACATTAACTTTTTTGCTTACCGGTGATTTTTTTTTTTACCTTTATAGGACAAGCCTCTCCTTCCCCATGGGACAATGTGCAAAGCGCAAATCGCCCAGAGATGTGGCGAAGTACATTATGCACTTTGTCCCAGGTGAAAGGATAGGTTTGCTGCAGCTGTGAGTGAAAGGGCCCTAATAGCCCTGTGTGCCTGTCCTGTGAAACGCCCAGAAAAATTTTAAATTCGGAAACTTGGACGGGTTTCCACCGGAAAAACTAGGCATAAAAGCTTCCTGAGTTGGCGGCTATAAATAGAGTGGCATACCGATTTGTTTCTGCCACAACTAAGTCCAAGAGCTCCGCAGTCAAGAACAGCTCTAAAAACCCCAGTGTTGAACCGATCTGAGCTGTCTCAACCCGAACTCCAGACTGTGCGGTGAAAGGTGGAACTACAGGTGCGGCTGAAGTTGGGGGCTGCCAATCAGGGTTTGCCAGCACCTCAGGTACTCTAGGGGCTCTACGGGCCTGTCTGTGCGGTGGCTGCGACAGGGGAACTACTGCACATGTCACCGTACCAGCTTCAACTGCCCTTCTGGTGCTCGCCACTTCACCATGCTGTATGGCAGTGCTGGTACTAGGTCCAGGATGGGCTGCGCTGCTGGTGTATGCCTCACCACGTAATCCGACAGTGCCAGCCCCACTCTGCTGCCCTTGAAGCGGATCCTGCGCAACCTGTGGTCTAGCAACACTGGGCCGGGTACGCCTGGTGGTATCAGGGACCTCAACCTCCTCGTCCGAACTTTGGGTCAGACTGCCACTGCTTTCTACAGGTTCATATTCTGACCCGCTGGATTCGCCAGATGAGGGTCCCCATTCCTCATCCTACTGGGTCAGAAGCCTGTAGGCCTCTTCAGAAGAATACCCCTTATTTGCCATTTGGTCAACTAAATTTAGGGGGTATTCCCTGAGACTACCCAATAAAAAAAGCAAGCCTGGCTTACAAATGGAGGAGCAACTGAACTGTCGTTGCTCAGTCAGCGTAAGGAGATTATGTGAGCCCCCTTCCCTCTCCTTTGGTGTGTACTTGGCTAAACACTCCTAAGACATCCCAGATGTGATAAAGTTTCAAACACAAAATCATGAATTATAATCTAATAAATAATATCATTTTATTTAATAATGTAATAAAAATAATGAAATTTGGCAAACACTGAAAATTCAATAAACGTCCTGAGTGTGATACATTTTGAAACATGGGACTGCACAATGTCTCACAATCAGGACAATGGAACCTGGTTTGTTTTCTGACTTTCTTTCCATTGCCATCTCTCTTTGAGCAGCAAACCACGCACATCCTGGTAGGTGCTGCCTTTTTTGCGGTTGGTGGGATGTAGTCGATAAAGTGACGACCAGTCAAATCCGCTCAACCACCTTCCATATAAACTCAGAATGAACAAGAGGCTTGTCACTCTTTGCTCTGTGCAGGATACAGTTGCAAGAAAAAGTATGTGAACCCTTTGGAATGATATGGATTTCTGCACATTTGGTCATAAAATGTGATCTGATCTTTATCTAAGTCACAACAATAGACAATCACAGTCTGCTTAACCTAATAACACACAAAGAATTAAATGTTACCATGTTTTTTATTGAACACACCATGTAAACATTCACAGTGCAGGTGGAAAAAGTATGAGAACCCCTAGACTAATGACATCTCCAAGAGCTAATTGGAGTGAGGTGTCATCCAACTGGAGTCCAATCAATGAGATGAGATTGGAGGTGTTGGTTACAGCTGCCCTATAAAAACACACACCAGTTCTGGGTTTGCTTTTCACAAGAAGCATTGCCTGATGTGAATGATGCTTTGCACAAAAGTGCTCTCAGAAGACCTATGATTAATAATTGTTGACTTGCATAAAGCTGGAAAGGGTTATAAAAGTATCTCCAAAAGCCTTGCTGTTCATCAGTCCACGGTAAGACTAATTGTCTGTAAATGGAGAAAGTTCAGCACTGCTTCTACTCTTCCTAGGTGTGGCTGTCCTGTAAAGATTACTGCAAGAGCACAGCGCAGACTGCTCAATGAGGTGAAGAAGAATCCTAGAGTGTCAGCTAAAGACTTACAAAAGTCTCTGGCATATGCTAACATCCCTGTTAGCGAATCTACGATACGTAAAACGTTAAACAAGAATGGATTTCATGGGAGGACACCACAGAGGAAGCCACTGCTGTCCAAAAAAACATTGCTGCATGTTTACAGTTTGCACAAGAGCACCTGGATGTTCCACAGCAGTACTGGCAAAATATTCTGTGGACAGATGGAACCAAAGTTGAGTTGTTTGGAGGAAACACACAACACTATGTGTGGAGGAAAAGAGGCAGAGCACACCAACATCAAAACCTCATCCCAACTGTGAAGTATGGTGGTGGGGGCATCATAGTTTGGGGCTGCTTTGCTGCGTCAGGGCCTGGACGGATTGTAATCATCGAAGGAAAAATTAATTCCCAAGTTTATCAAGACATTTTGCAGGAGAACTTAAGGCCATCTATCCACCAGCTGAAGCTCAACAGACGATGTGTGTTGCAACAGGACAACTACCCAAAGCATAGAAGTAAATCAACAACAGAATGGCTTAAACAGAAGAAAATACGCCTTCTGGAGTGGCCCAGTCAGAGTCCTGAACTCAACCCGATTGAGATGCTGTGGCATGACCTCAAGAAAGCGATTCACATCAGACATCCCAAGAATATTGCTGAACTGAAACAGTTCTGTAAAGAGTAATGGTCAATAATTACTTCTGACCGTTGTGCACGTCTGATCTGCAACTACAGGAAACGTTTGGTAGAAGTTATTGCTGCCAAAGGAGGTTCAACCAGTTATTCAATTCAAGGGTTCACATACTTTTTCCACCTGCACTGTGAATGTTTACATGGTGTGTTCAATAAAAATATGGTAACATTTAACTCTTTGTGTGTTATTAGTTTAAGCAGATTGTGATTGTCTATTGTGGTGACTTAGATGAAGATCAGATCACATTGTATGACCAATTAGTGCAGAAATCCATATCATTCCAAAGGGTTCACTTACTTTTTCTTGCAACTGTATATGCATTCCAAAGGCATTGTTCCAGAAGATGCTTGAAGATCGTCTTATAATATTTTTTTTGCTGTTTGCGCATAGCCGGATAAAATGTCATTGCCTGATCGGCTCTGTCGACACCTCCCATGGTATTATTATAGTCTATCACGACTTGCGGCTTCAGCACATCTTTCCCACCTTTTGTGTGGACCATGGCAGTAGAAGTATTGTGCACAGTACTCATGAGACACATGTCCTTCTTGTCTCGCCATCGCATTGCCAACATCTTACCCTTCTGCCAGGCAACCATTTCTCCGGTTTTTAGTTTTTTCTTGGCAAACATAGATGGCATGTCACGTCGGTGAGGCCTAACGGTACCATATGCATCAGTCTTGTTTTATAGCAAAACCTCATATAGTTCCGGAGACATGTAGATATTGTCTGTGGTCACACAATATTCCTGGTTCAGCAATGGCTCCAGCAGTGTAAGGACAGATGATGTGGCCATCCCATAGCCGCTGTACCTGGGGTTGAACTTCATGCCTTTACAGGTGTAAATGACCGAATTCCAGATGTACCCAGTGGATGACTCGCAGAGCATATAGGATTTGATGCCAAACCGCGCTCTTTTGGATGCAATGTACTGTATCCAGCTTAGGCGTCCCTTGTAGGCCATCATACTTTCATCTTTGCTGATGTCCCTTTCTGGCACATAGGTCCACTGGAAATTGGTCACAATAATTTGCCATACCTCCCAGTTTTTTTTTAGTTTGGGCACAGGATGCGTGGCCTCATCAAATTCTTCATTGTTTGTAAAGTGGAAATACTTCATGATGAGGGAAAACCGGTATTCCTATTGGTCACCGGTTCCCACTTTCTGCTTCTGGAAAAGGTGGCATGCAGCGTAGCGGATTGCTGCTCTTGGTAGCGATTTGTCTCTGTGACAATTTTTTGAATTACCTCCTCAGTGAGGAATAATTGCAGGTATGCCAGAGGGTTGTCATGCTCAACATCTACCTTCATCCCAGGTGATCCAGTGAACAGGAATCTTGGGGGCGCTACCTGGTCCATATCGCAGTCAATAGGGCACCAAGTGCGCACATGGCTGAGGTCAGGTGCAGGATCATCGCCGTTGTCACTTGCAAGATCACTGTCAGTGTCAGACGACAAATCTCCCCACAACTCACTATCGCTCAGTTCTGCGAGCACCTCTGTGTCACTGTCGCTGTCACTCAACTGGTCCAAAAGTGCTTTTGTAGTAAAGTTGCGCTTTTTTGATGCCATGCTATAAATTTATTTTATGGGCACAAATGAGAGTAAAATGGCAGGCAAGGGGCACTGTACAGTCAGATCTGAGGTTATACAGTGTAATCCTCTCAGATTACAATGTATAACCAATTTTATCTGTGTGTGTCACTTTTTGTGTTTATATTTATTTTAATTTCCCGTCCAGTTCCGCTCCCATGCGCAGCTGCTGTTCGCAGGGAACGCAATCAGGAAGTCAAATGCGCTCTCGCAGGCGATCACAGTGGAGGACATCGCCAGATCGCCAGCAGAAGATGAGGGAACTCTGCAATGTTACTCCGAGTGTGACTCGGGGTTACCGCTCCTGGCAGCGAAAATTAACCCAGAGTCACGCTCGGGAATACCGCCAAGGAGGTTAAGCATGTCTCGCCCAAAATCTGTTCCCTGGTCTCTTCTACACGTTCTCTACGTTGGTGCTTACTGTTCAACTCACTTGGGTACGAATCCACCGTTTCCTTCGACTCTACCCACAAGTGTTTGATTTGGTTGAGGTCTGTGGACTGCGGGAGTCATTCCAATACCTCTACTTTATTTTCAATGAATCATTAACTTTTGGTAATTATGTATGCTATATAAACACTTGACTTTGCACTACGTATTATGGCTTGACAAAGGCTCCATGGAGTGAGCTGAAACGTTGCTGTTTCCACAGGGGTGATTAAAATACCCTTTTTTCATGGATATTTGAGTGCTGCCTTGGCCTTTTTTACATATATCTAATAGGACCAGGTCCATGGTCTGTTTCAAGGAATTGCACCGCTTTGGATTTGTGTGCTGCTCATCAACTTTTTTTATACATATTATCTTAAAGGCAGAGAGAAATGCTGTTCACAAAATGTTGGAAGACGGCCGGAGCATTCATCATACCAAAGGGCATAACCAAATTCTCGAAATTACCCTCAGGGGTATTGAAGGCCGTCTTCCATTCGTCCCCTTCCCTGACCTTGACTAGGTTGTATGCCCCTCTTAAATCCAACTTAGAAAAAACCTTAGCCCCAATAATCTGGTTAAACAGGTCCGTGATCAGAGGAAGCAGATATGGGTCACGAATTGTGATACGGTTCAGCTCCCTCAAATCCAGACAAGGTCTTAAAGAACCATCTTTTTTCTTAACAAAAAAAAAAAGCTGCGGCAACAGGTGACTTCGAGGGTCGGATGTGTCCCTTTCTCAGGCTCTCAGAGATATAAGTACGCATAGCGACTCTTTCAGGTTGGGAGAGATTGTATGAACGTGATTTTGGCAGTTTGCCACCTGGGATGAGATTAATAGGGCAGTCGTACTCCCGGTGAGGGGGCAACTCTTGGACACCACTCTTGGAAAACACATCCGCAAATTCAGAGAGAAAAGATGGCACAGTCTTGGTAGAAACCTCTGAAAGAGAAGCCGTGAGGCAATTCTCTCTGCAAAAGTCACTCCAACCATTTATTTGCCTTGCTTGCCAATCAATGGTGGGGTTATGTTTAGTGAGCCAGGGTAGCCCCATCACTAGAGGAGTAGGTAATCCGCTTAAGACGAAACATGACATATCGTCAACATGAGCGTCACCCACAGTCAAACGAATATTATAAACTATGCCCTTTAACGATCTTTGAGAAAGTGGAGCGGAATCATTAGCAAAAACAGGTATATCCTTTTCCAAAGTGCATACCTGGAAACCATGCGTTATTGCAAACTGATTATCAATGAGATTGACAGCTGCTCCACTATCTACAAAAATCTCACAAACAATGTTCTTGCTGTCTAGTGCCACCCTGGCAGGTAGGAGAAAGCGGGAACTACAAGTAAACGGCAAACCTTCAATTTCCATATCAACCTTGCCAATAGTAGCAAATGGAAAGTTTTTAAAGGGTTTTTTTCTTTTTGTTTTTCTTTTATTACCCTCCGAAAAAACTCCATAAATCTCCTAGAAGGGAAAACATTAGCCAAATGATTTATACCCCCACAACAGAAACAAACCCTTCTCTGAGAGCTGAATCCCCTACTATCAGAGGCAAGCAAACCCAGCTGCATGGCCTCCTCCCCAGAGGGGATTGAGAGAGACTGAGACCCCTGCGCACTGAATGAGACGGCCCCTTTTGTCCTTGGACTGAATATTACAGGAAGGAGTAGTCTCATCTCTCTCTCTCTAAGACGCATGTCAATGCGAACAGCTAGAGACATGGCAGATTCCTACCAATCCTACAGTAAAGCTGGCCAGCTAGGACCTGTCCTAGGTTGCTAATATAGCTTATATGTGTATACAGCTAGAACTGGCAATAGCCTTAACACAGTTCCTATGTTTATGTTTTAAAGACAAAAGCAGAGTTATTTATTGTGACATCGTGTTTTGGATGTCACATAACTGTTATATTTTGTGTTCACAGAAGCAGAAAAAGATAATATGCCTTTAAGATTCATTTTGTAATGTAAGGTAAGCTTACTGACACAGAAGAAACAACAGAAAGCATAGCATTAATCTGTTGTTGCTGGGCAGAAGTCTAGACCAATCACATCCTGTCTGGGAATCCCCCTAGCTAGAATCATTATTCACCAGAGACAGGAGCTGAAGAGACATTCACTCCACTGAGAGTCCAGTTTTATGGGAACAAGAGACCACTGTAACTGTATACTGAGCCAGTTATATGTGTGTTTACTTACAGTTCTACCAAATTCAATTGCAAATTACAAATTGCAAGCTACAGTTGCAAACTCTGAACTACTTAACAAACCATACAAATTGCAACCATACCAGATCATACTCAACCAATCTGCAAATAGTCACTGTTAACTGCATACTGCAAGTAGAACTATTAGTTAGACCTCAGCTATACCTCTCAGAGAGATAATAAAGTGCTTAAATAACTTAAAGTGAGAGTACAGATACTCAAGAAAGAAATATATCCACCATTTTATGTTGAATGACAAGATTGAACAGTTGAACTTTATTCAACACGTGTTATGTACATGGACTATCTGCTGCAGAGGCGGCAGTGTTATATGAAGAAAAGTTGAAGTTAATAAAGAAGTTATTTCAAACATTTGGTGTGCTCTTTAAACCTACTGTTTCCATAGGACGGTGCTAGAGGAATTCCAGAGTAATAGACAGTCTGGTTAGACTAATAGTCAGAGATACCAAAAGCGCAAAAGGCACTTCATAGTGCTGCGCCTGCCACATACAGCGCATGCAAGAAGAGGGCGGTTTGAAGATGTGTTGGTCACTTCGTATATGAGATCATTCTTGCAGCCAACCCATCGAGATTCGCCCTCCGGATCCAGCCTCAGGGAACGCCTAGACTGACAGGTGTCTGACTATGTCGGGTTAACGGCCGATGTGGAATCTCTGAGAAGCGAGGAACCCCTGCACTACTGGGTGTGCAGGCTTGACCTGTGGCCAGAGCTGGAACAATTTCCCATGGAACTCTTGGCTTGCCCCTCGTCGAGTGTACTGTCCGAAAGGACGTTCAGTGCAGCAGGGCGGGTCGTGACTGATAAGCGCACTTGACTAGCTCACGACAATGTGGACTACCTCACATTTCTAAAAATGAATGAGGCATGGATCTCAGAGAAATTCAACACCTGTGACGACCACGTTTAATTGAATTTCCTCATGACAGCCCACAAATATCCGCTACCGCCCAGAACAAATAATGATCTCTATGTTATGTAAATACAGTGGCATAAAAGGCCTTTTCTGTCCAGTGAATGCCTAATGTTTGGGACCTTGGAGGAATTGAACACCTGTGACGACCACGTGTTACCGAATTTCAACTATTATCATTTGGGGGTTTTTCAAGAGGGGAGATGTCTTTTGCCATGTTTTTAATCTAATTTTAGACAAAACACAGGGAAACAGCCGGCACTCCTCTCTTGCGTCGCGGTGCTCGCGTCTAAGGTATGAAAAAACCCACTTCAATATTCAAAAAAGACCGGCACTCACTTCTGGCGATTCAGTTGGCTTTATTCAAAGCATTCAAGGCAACACGTGTTTCGGCTCAACACTGAGCCTTTGTCAAGCATAGTGAATTAAATTACAAGACAATTTAAATAGAGCGCCATATCCGGCGTTCAGACGTGATGACGTCACACTGTCATGGTTACAATGTATACACAAAGTAAAAAACAAAATAGAAACAGAAACAGAAACAGAACAGTTGTAACTGAAGACGGATCACTTCAATCAGTGGTCACAATAATAGATACATACTTATAAATATTTATACAAAATATTTATAAAAAAAAAAAGAGAGAAGAAAGAAAAAAGTAAAGAAGGCAGACATGTTGTGCAGCCAGATATACAGAAGCCGATTTGAAAATAAAATGTTTACAGTCAATATCCTGAGATATCTACATCTCTTACATGCTAAACATAATTTTTACATTTTTTATATATATTTCGCATTATTAGAAAATTATTTTCGCATGATTTTCAATATTTTCAATTTTCATTTTTTCTGTGACTAAGAAAAGAAACAAAATTAATCACACCAGCAAATACATAACCAATGAGCAATATTTAATGTATGGTATTAAATACCTTATAGGAAAGAACTCACTTCATAGTCTCGATTGAGACCTTTTGGTTCCAGAGTCTGCAGGGTGTGAATCCAGTAGCTTTCCCGTTTTTTAAGCATTAATAACCTGTTGCCACCTCTACGTGGTTGCTGTATTTGTTCAATAATTTGAAATCTTAATTGTGATATGTTGTGAGAACATCTGTCAAAATGAAAGGGAACTGGCAATAGCAAATTTTTCTTCCTTATAC
Organism: Bufo gargarizans; assembly: GCF_014858855.1. Classification (NCBI taxonomy): domain Eukaryota; kingdom Metazoa; phylum Chordata; class Amphibia; order Anura; family Bufonidae; genus Bufo; species Bufo gargarizans. Next base: position 62,272,340 of record NC_058089.1, read on the forward strand.
TGGATTTATGATTACTGAACCTATCTTTCATTCTGACAGATGTCTCACCCACATATATCAAACCACAGGGGCATTTCAACAGGTAAACTACATAATTGCTATCACAAGTAAAAAATCCCTTAATCAGGAATTTTTTACCTGTGTGCGGGTGGGAAAAGGTCTCACCTTTAATTACTGCTGAGCAATGGACACACTGCAGACACGGGAAAGTGCCCTTTTTTGGAGTAGACAAAAAAAGCTGACGTGGCATCTTACTACCCCCTATATCAGCCTTGACAATTGTATCCCTAATATTTCTAGTTCTTTTGTAGCAAATCATGGGTACATCTCTGAATTCAGCAACATCGGGATAGGCTGCACGTATAATCCCCCAATGTTTATTGATCACGTGTCGAAATTTATTAATCCACGGATGATACTTAACAATAAACGGTAACCGTCTTGTATCACTGCAAGGCTGTTTTTTGTATACCTCGCCACTACATTTCTTTAACTCACCATCCAATAACTGTTTCGGATAACCCCTAGATAAAAATTTATCTGCCATCTCTTGCAATCTCGTCTTTTTTAAACCTTCATCTGACACAATTCTTTCTACTCGCCTAAATTGTGAGAGAGGCAGAGATTTTTTTACCGATGGTGAATGATTGCTGGAGAAATGAAGCAAACTATTCTTATCCGTTTTTTTTATATGAAGATCAGTTTGTATTGAATTGTCAGAACCTTTTATTACCCAAGTGTCCAAGAAATTCATTTTATTTAAGTCACTTTGAACTGTGAAAGATAATTCAGGCCATACATTATTCAAATGTGTAGTGAACAAATTCAATGACTCGATGCCGCCCCGCCATACGCAAAAAATATCGTCTATAAATCGACGCCAAAAAATGCAAAATTGCATATATAATGAATTACTGTATATAAAATGTTGTTCAAACCAAGCCATATAGCTATTTGCGTATGGCGGTGCGGCATGCGAGCCCATCGCGGTCCCCCGTTTCTGCTTGAAGAATGTGTCCTGGAATAAAAAGTAGTTCTCCTCTAGAATTAATTGTAATAATTGGAGAAAAAACATTTTCTCTTCTGCGTTATAATCCGAAAATTCCAGGACCCATTCCACAGCAGTAAGGCCTTTCACATGTTCAATAGAAGTATATAAACTCCTTACATCATAAGTGACTAGAAGGTCTCTTGATTCTAAATGTACCTTCCTAATTTCGGACAAAAAATGGGTAGTATCCAATAAAAAAGAGGGAGTTTTCTTTATCAGTGGAGTCAAAACTTTTTCAAGAAGCATCGCAGGTGCAGACAATATTGAATCATTAGAGGCTACAATTGGCCGACCAGGTGGCGCTGTCAAGCACTTATGAATTTTGGGCAACGTGTATAATACAGGGGTTACCGGGTGTTGATTAATTAAGAATTGACCCAATTTATCATCTATTAACCCTTTCTCCTTATGTCTATTCACAATTTCAGACAATTTGCGCTTAATATCAAACACCGGATCCCTGTCTAATGGATGATATGTATCATGATCAGATAATTGTGATAAAATTTCAGACACATAATATTCCTTATCTAACATTACCAAGGAGCCCCCTTTGTCTGCAGGTTTAAAGATAACAGATTTGTCATCTAATATGGTATATAATGCATTTCTTTCTTCCTTTGACAAATTTTGTGCAATGGCCAAACCCTCACGATGGAAATCAGAGATAATTGCATCAAAATCTCTTTGCACCAAAGATATGTAGGTCTCTGCAGGATGATGTATTTTTGGAGGCTGAAAATTGCTCTTTAATCTTAATCCAAATTGATTCAAGTTTAAACCTATTTGTGTAGGAATACTTGATGTGGAGACCGACATATCTTTGGTGGCAAAATGAGCTTTTAAACGTATACTCCTAAAAAAGCGGCGACAGTCCATATCGAATTGAAAGCTATCAAATGGTTCAATGGGACTAAATGAAAGACCTTTCTGCAACAATTTTAACTGTGTAGGAGTTAAATTTTTAGATGATATATTAAATAGCAAAGTCTCATTTATACCTGGGATCTCGTTGCCATTGGTGCTTGCGGCTCCCCTGTAGTGGCGTCCTGCTCTCCTGGTGCTCTTCCTCTTCGGCGTCTTTGCCCTAAAAAAGACGCTGTGGGACGTTGGTTGATACTGTAGTCGCTGCCGGATCCTGATGATTGGGACCCTCCACGGCGTGTAAAACGACGAACCAATGGAGTAGCTGTGCCCGATGAGTCTTGCCATCTGTATATTCTATGATTCTGATAGTCCTCCAAATCTCTAGTATATTTCTTACGTTTGGTGGCCTCAATGTCCTTTTGTAAATCGCTACAATTTTTCTCAATTCTTTGTTTTAAGGATGTAAGTTCCTCCAATGATAGAGCGTCCTTTAATTGTTGCTCAATAGCACATATCTGAGTTTTAATTTCTGCTATAGAGGTATTCAGATGTTCAATGGTTAATACCATCAGATCATACGAACATTTGTTTAGTATATTCGCAAACTGTGTGCAATATTCTATATTATCACAGAAAAAGGTGGGTCTCAGATTTACCCTTAATCCTCGTGGAATCCTGTGGTGTCTGCAATATTCGGCTAATGTAGCTGCATGCAACTCCCACGCTACCAGATTGTGTCTGAGGTCACCACCAGCACGGAGTTCCTGAAGACGCCGCCTACTGAAACTCGCAGTAAGGAGTGGGAGAGGGAATCAAGGAGGCTGGTAGCGTGGGAGTTGCATGCAGCTACATTAGCCGAATATTGCAGACACCACAGGATTCCACGAGGATTAAGGGTAAATCTGAGACCCACCTTTTTCTGTGATAATATAGAATATTGCACACAGTTTGCGAATATACTAAACAAATGTTCGTATGATCTGATGGTATTAACCATTGAACATCTGAATACCTCTATAGCAGAAATTAAAACTCAGATATGTGCTATTGAGCAACAATTAAAGGACGCTCTATCATTGGAGGAACTTACATCCTTAAAACAAAGAATTGAGAAAAATTGTAGCGATTTACAAAAGGACATTGAGGCCACCAAACGTAAGAAATATACTAGAGATTTGGAGGACTATCAGAATCATAGAATATACAGATGGCAAGACTCATCGGGCACAGCTACTCCATTGGTTCGTCGTTTTACACGCCGTGGAGGGTCCCAATCATCAGGATCCGGCAGCGACTACAGTATCAACCAACGTCCCACAGCGTCTTTTTTAGGGCAAAGACGCCGAAGAGGAAGAGCACCAGGAGAGCAGGACGCCACTACAGGGGAGCCGCAAGCACCAATGGCAACGAGATCCCAGGTATAAATGAGACTTTGCTATTTAATATATCATCTAAAAATTTAACTCCTACACAGTTAAAATTGTTGCAGAAAGGTCTTTCATTTAGTCCCATTGAACCATTTGATAGCTTTCAATTCGATATGGACTGTCGCCGCTTTTTTAGGAGTATACGTTTAAAAGCTCATTTTGCCACCAAAGATATGTCGGTCTCCACATCAAGTATTCCTACACAAATAGGTTTAAACTTGAATCAATTTGGATTAAGATTAAAGAGCAATTTTCAGCCTCCAAAAATACATCATCCTGCAGAGACCTACATATCTTTGGTGCAAAGAGATTTTGATGCAATCATCTCTGATTTCCATCGTGAGGGTTTGGCCATTGCACAAAATTTTGTCAAAGGAAGAAAGAAATGCATTATATACCATATTAGATGACAAATCTGTTATCTTTAAACCTGCAGACAAAGGGGGCTCCTTGGTAATGTTAGATAAGGAATATTATGTGTCTGAAATTTTATCACAATTATCTGACCATGATACATATCATCCATTAGACAGGGATCCGGTGTTTGATATTAAGCGCAAATTGTCTGAAATTGTGAATAGACATAAGGAGAAAGGGTTAATAGATGATAAATTGGGTCAATTCTTAATTAATCAACACCCGGTAACCCCTGTATTATACACGTTGCCCAAAATTCATAAGTGCTTGACAGCGCCACCTGGTCGGCCAATTGTAGCCTCTAATGATTCAATATTGTCTGCACCTGCGATGCTTCTTGAAAAAGTTTTGACTCCACTGATAAAGAAAACTCCCTCTTTTTTATTGGATACTACCCATTTTTTGTCCGAAATTAGGAAGGTACATTTAGAATCAAGAGACCTTCTAGTCACTTATGATGTAAGGAGTTTATATACTTCTATTGAACATGTGAAAGGCCTTACTGCTGTGGAATGGGTCCTGGAATTTTCGGATTATAGCGCAGAAGAGAAAATGTTTTTTCTCCAATTATTACAATTAATTCTAGAGGAGAACTACTTTTTATTCCAGGACACATTCTTCAAGCAGAAACGGGGGACCGCGATGGGCTCGCATGCCGCACCGCCATACGCAAATAGCTATATGGCTTGGTTTGAACAACATTTTATATACAGTAATTCATTATATATGCAATTTTGCATTTTTTGGCGTCGATTTAAAGACGATATTTTTTGCGTATGGCGGGGCGGCATCGAGTCATTAAATTTGTTCACTACACATTTGAATAATGTATGGCCTGAATTATCTTTCACAGTTCAAAGTGACTTAAATAAAATGAATTTCTTGGACACTTGGGTAATAAAAGGTTCTGACAATTCAATACAAACTGATCTTCATATAAAAAAAACGGATAAGAATAGTTTGCTTCATTTCTCTAGCAATCATTCACCATCGGTAAAAAAATCTCTGCCTCTCTCACAATTTAGGCGAGTAGAAAGAATTGTGTCAGATGAAGGTTTAAAAAAGACGAGATTGCAAGAGATGGCAGATAAATTTTTATCTAGGGGTTATCCGAAACAGTTATTGGATGGTGAGTTAAAGAAATGTAGTGGCGAGGTATACAAAAAACAGCCTTGCAGTGATACAAGACGGTTACCGTTTATTGTTAAGTATCATCCGTGGATTAATAAATTTCGACACGTGATCAATAAACATTGGGGGATTATACGTGCAGCCTATCCCGATGTTGCTGAATTCAGAGATGTACCCATGATTTGCTACAAAAGAACTAGAAATATTAGGGATACAATTGTCAAGGCTGATATAGGGGGTAGTAAGATGCCACGTCAGCTTTTTTTGTCTACTCCAAAAAAGGGCACTTTCCCGTGTCTGCAGTGTGTCCATTGCTCAGCAGTAATTAAAGGTGAGACCTTTTCCCACCCGCACACAGGTAAAAAATTCCTGATTAAGGGATTTTTTACTTGTGATAGCAATTATGTAGTTTACCTGTTGAAATGCCCCTGTGGTTTGATATATGTGGGTGAGACATCTGTCAGAATGAAAGATAGGTTCAGTAATCATAAATCCAGTATAAGGAAGAAAAATTTGCTATTGCCAGTTCCCTTTCATTTTGACAGATGTTCTCACAACATATCACAATTAAGATTTCAAATTATTGAACAAATACAGCAACCACGTAGAGGTGGCAACAGGTTATTAATGCTTAAAAAACGGGAAAGCTACTGGATTCACACCCTGCAGACTCTGGAACCAAAAGGTCTCAATCGAGACTATGAAGTGAGTTCTTTCCTATAAGGTATTTAATACCATACATTAAATATTGCTCATTGGTTATGTATTTGCTGGTGTGATTAATTTTGTTTCTTTTCTTAGTCACAGAAAAAATGAAAATTGAAAATATTGAAAATCATGCGAAAATAATTTTCTAATAATGCGAAATATATATAAAAAATGTAAAAATTATGTTTAGCATGTAAGAGATGTAGATGTCTCAGGATATTGACTGTAAACACTTTATTTTCAAATCGGCTTCTGTATATCTGGCTGCACAACATGTCTGCCTTCTTTACTTTTTTCTTTCTTCTCTCTTTTTTTTTTTATAAATATTTTTTATAAATATTTATAAGTATGTATCTATTATTGTGACCACTGATTGAAGTGATCCGTCTTCAGTTACAACTGTTTTGTTTCTATTTTGTTTTTTACTTTGTGTATACATTGTAACCATGACAGTGTGACGTCATCACGTCTGAACGCCGGATATGGCGCTCTATTTAAATTGTCTTGTAATTTAATTCACTATGCTTGACAAAGGCTCAGTGTTGAGCCGAAACACGTGTTGCCTTAAATGCTTTGAATAAAGCCAACTGAATCGCCAGAAGTGAGTGCCGGTCTTTTTTGAATATTTAATCTAATTTTATATTTTTTGTTCTTTTAAACATATTTGACATCTATTAACTACTTCAGCCCCCCAACTGAAACACCCTTAATGACAAGGCCACTTTTTACACTTCTGCACTACACTACTTTCACCGTTTATTGCTCAGTCATGCAACTTCCCACCCAAATGAATTCTACCTCCTTTTCTTCTCACTAATAGAGCTTTCATTTGGTGGTATTTCATTGCTGCTGACATTTTTACTTTTTTTGTTATTAATCGAAATTTTTGCCAAAAAATGAAATTTTTCACTTTCAATTTTAAAAAAACAACAACATCCATATATACATTTTTCGCTAAAATTATTGTTCTACATGTCTTTGATTAAAAAAAATGTTTGGGTAAAAAAAAAAAGTTATTTATATTAAAAGTTATAGCATTTACAAACTGTGGTACAAAAATGTGAATTTCCGCTTTTTGAAGCAGCTCTGACTTTCTGAGCACCTGTCATGTTTCCTGAGGTTCTACAATGCCCAGACAGTAGAAAAACCCCACAAATAACCCCATTTCGGAAAGTAGACACCCTAAGGTATTCGCTGATGGGCATAGTGAGTTCATAGAACTTTTTATTTTTTTTGACAAGTTAGCGGAAAATTATGATTTTTTTATTTTATTTTTTCCCTTACAAAGTCTCATATTCCACTAACTTGTGACACAAAAAAAAAAAATTTCCATGAATTCACTATGCTCATCATGAAATATCTTGGGGTGTCTTCTTTCCAAAATGGGGTCACTTGTGGGGTAGTTATACTGCCCTGGCTTTTTAGGGGCCCAAATGCGTGCAAAGTAGTTTGAAATCAAAATCTGTAAAAAATGGCCTGTGAAATCCAAAAGGTGCTCTTTGGAATGTGGGCTCCTTTGCCCACCTAGGCGGCAAAAAAGTGTCACACATGTGGTATCGCCGTACTCAGGAGAAGTTGGGGAATGTGTTTTGGGGTGTCATTTTACATATACCCATGCTGGGTGAGAGAAATATCTTGGTCAAATGCCAACTTTGTATAAAAAAATGGGAAAAGTTGTCTTTTGCCGAGATATTTCTCTCACCCAGCATGGGTATATGTAAAATGACACCCCAAAACACATTCCCCAACTTCTCCTGAGTACGGCGATACCACATGTGTGGGCCCACATTCCAAAGAGCACTTTTCGGATTTCTTTTAAACATATTTGACATCTATTAGGCTACTTTCACACTTGCGCTTGATCGGATCCGTTCTGAACGGATCCGATCATATTAATGCAGACGGAGGCTCCGTTCAGTACGGATCCGTCTGCATTAATAACTTAGAAAATTTTCTAAGTGCGCAAGATGCCTGAGCGGATCCATTCAGACTTTCAATATAAAGTCAATGGGGGACGGATCCGCTTGAAGATTGAGCCATAGGGTGACATCTTCAAGTGGATCCGTTCCCATTGACTTACATTGTAAGTCTGAACGGATCCGCTCGCCTCCGCACGGCCAGGCGGACAGCTGAACGCTGCAAGGCGGAGGCGAGCGGAGCGGAGGCTGAACGCCGCCAGACTGATGCAGTCTGAGCGGATCCGCTCCATTCAGACTGCATCAGGGCTGGACGGAGGCGTTTGGGTCCGCTCGTGAGCTCCTTCAAACGGAGCTCGCGAACGGACCCATGAACGCTAGTGTGAAAGTAGCCTTAAACATATTTGACATCTATTTGTACTGGCCTGCAGTAAAATTGATATCTAATGAACGTCTAATATACCACCAGCCATATAATTACTTGTTCTTTTCTGTCTGGTGAATGCCTAATGTTTGGTGCCTGTACTATACTGGCCTGCAGTAAAATTGATAGTGAAAGGCCGTCTAATGTACCTCCAGCCACATTATAAATTGTGCTTTTCTGTACAGTGAATGAATAATTTTGGGCGCCTGTAGTCCACTGGCCTGCAGTAAAATTAATATCCCATGACCGTCTAATATACCACATAATCACTTGATCATTTATGTACTTTGAATGCTTAATTTTTCGGGCCTGTAATCTAACTGGTCAACAGTAAAATTGTTATACGGTGACCACCTAATGTACCTCCAGCCACATTATTAATTGTTCTTTTCTGACTGGTGAATTCCTAATATTCGGGGCCTGTACTACACTGGCCTACAGAAAAATTTATATTGAATGACCCTCTAATATACTTCCAGCCACATAATTACTTGTTCTTTTCTGTCCGGTGAATGTCTTATGTTTGGGACCTCGGAGGAATTCAACATCTGTTGACGATGACCATGTGTTATCGAATTTCAACTATTATCATTTTTTTTTTTTTTTTTCAAGAGGGGGGATTTCGTTAGCCATGTTTTAAATTCAACTTTATATTAGCCATTGATACCCCTCTGGTATGTCACTGTCCATAGTGTGGGATGATTTGTGCACTTCTTGTAAGTATTTGATGGCTGCAATAATGACCTGAAGGTTTTTCAGGTTCGCCTGCTATTAAAGTGAATGGGGCCCGCTGCGAACTCGCGGTTCGCGAACATTTTATCGTCCCGGCTGATGTTCGTCCATCACTACTCGCCACGCTGGAGGAGTGACGTAACTGTTGTATCACTCCTTCACCGTAGGGAGATTATGTCAGCCCCCTCCCTTCTCCTTTGGTGTGTACTTGGCTGCATACTCTCGCCAAGCTGGAGGAGCGACTTAATTGTAATCACTCCGTCAGTGTGGGGAGAATATGTTAGCCCCCTCCCCTCTCCTTTAGTCTGTACTTGGCTGCACTCACACCACGCTGAAGGTGTCGCTTCATAAGTGTAGGAATATTGTGTGAGCCCCTCTCCTTTGGTGTGTACTTGGCTAAACATACTCACCACACTGGACTGTACTGTCCTTTGGTGTATAGTTTTACTGCACACACTCTATACTGTCCTTTAGTGTGTACTTGGTTACACACTCTTGCCACGCTGGAGAAGCAAATGAACTGTCGTCATTCCATCATTATAGGGATATTATGTGAACCCCCTCCCCTCTCCTTTGGTGTGTACTTGGCTACAGACTGTCATCACGCTGGAGGAGCGACTGAACCGGCATCGCTTCGTGAGCGTAGGAAGATTGTGTGAGCCCCTCCCTTCTCCTTTGGTGTGTACTTGGCTAAACACACTCGCTACGTCGAAGGAGAGCCTGAACTGTCGTTGCTCCATCAGCGTAGAGAGATTGTAAATGCCCCGCCCCTCTCCTATGGTGTGTACTTGGCTACACATTCTATCCACGCTGGAGGAGCAACTGAACTGTTGTCGCTCTGTCAGCATTGGGAGATTAACTAAAATCCCTCCCTTCTCCACAGTCATTGCTCCGTTAGTGTAGGGAGATTTTTTGAGCCCCCTGTCCTTTGGTTTGGACTTGGCTACACTCTCGCCACGCTGGAGGAGCAACTGAACTGTCGTTGCTCAGTCAGCGTAAGGAGATTATGTGAGCCCCCTTCCCTCTCCTTTGGTTTGTACTTGGCTAAACACTCCCGCCATGCTGGAGGAGTGACTGAACTGTCGTCACGCTGTCGGCATTGTGAGATTATTTAAGCCCCTCCCTTCTTCCTAGTCATTGCTCCATTAGAGAAGGCAGATTATTGAGCCTCCTATCCTTTTGTTTGTACTTGGCTACACAATTTTACCGCACTGGAGGAGCAACTGAACTATCATCGCTCTGTCAAAGTAGGGAGATTATGTGAGCACCCTTGCCTCTTCTTTAATGTGTACTAGGCTACACACTCTCGACAAACTGGAGGAGCTACTCAACTGTCGTTACTCCGTCAGCTTCTTAGGGAAATTATGTGAGCCCCCTCCCCTCTCCTTTGGTGTGTAATTGGCTACACACTCCCACCACGCTGGAGGAGTGACTGTACTGTCCTTTTGTGTGTACTTCAAAAAAAGAGAAGATGGAGGCAGCATGACCGGTAAAAATCCCTTTAATGCGGGAACCGCCAAGTGAACGAACGTGCAAGGTTGTGACGTTTCGGCTGCTGCACAGCCTTTATCAAACACAATGTGCAATTAACAAATATCTCTTTAAATATATTAAGACACTCCCCCTCACATCGGAGTGGCCAATGACATTGTCAATACAGTGAGGTCATCGCAAGTGCGTCCTCGAGTGCTCCTACTACATGTGTCTAATATTAACAATCATAAATTTAAGATCCATTCAGCCAACATACCTGACCAGCAAACATGCGCCACAGCGTTCCTAGATTCGCGGCGCGCATGTCAGGAAAGTAGGGGTCACGTCACTTCCTGCATGACGTAGGGTCAGTTGATCGCGAGCGGCTCCGCCCAGCCGTCTCGCGTCATCCCCTCTTTCACGTCACGCGCTCCGTTACTAGGGACGCTACTGGGCCGGTCCGCCCTTCGCCGCTGAATATGTGCGACCATTCCACCCCACCATCCGCAGTATTACCGATCGGGTCCTAGATCGGGTTATGCGACTTATAAAAAAGTCGCCGGCCATGCCTTCAAATATTCTGGCATGAACGGGGGACATGCACACGGAGGCAGATAGCGGCACCATGTCATCAGCCGAATCCCGGCCCTGATGACATCACAGTCCCGCCTCTCCAGCATCCGCTCCACCCCGTCCTGTCAGCACTACAACCACGGTCCAGCCCCGATCTCCGCTGCAGTACGTGGAGGGGGATATTCACACTCACCCCAAGGCTATAGATTGGACAGAGCCCTAAAGTCTATATTGTGCCATGTTACATATGGGCTGAAAAGGAATGGAGTGTACATTAATAAACAATCAAAATATTGTTAAAAACAATACACAGAGAACAAGTTCCAAGGTCACTCAGGATAATTACACGTTTGTTACTGCAAACTCTATGTTCATACCAAAGGGTTGGAGGGCTCGCATTTCGAAGATCCACTTAAGTTCTTTCTTACGCAAGATTCTATCTTTATCCCCCCCTCGTCTCAAAGGGCCAACCGAATCTATGATTCTAAATCGGAGTTGGTTGACCGAGTGTCCACGCTCCAGGAAATGTTTCGCCACCGGCTTATCAATTTGGGCCCTACGGATGTTGCTCTTATGGGAGTTGATACGTTCTCTGGCCTCCATTGTGGTCTCCCCGATGTAAATGAGGCCACACGGGCACGTGATCATGTATATCACGTCCCGGGACCTGCATGTAAAAAAGTTTTTGATCTTATAGGGCTTGCCGCTGTAGGGATGGGCAAAGGTATCACCCTTCAACATGTTGCCGCAGTTACAGCAACCAAGGCAGGGAAAACAGCCCAACTTCCTTGGTGCCAGATACCTTTGCCCATCCCCACGTGGCTCCCCAACCTCGGTCTTCACCAGTCTGTCACGTAGGTTGGTCCCTCTCTTATATGCCATCATGGGGAAGCCCACGAATTCCTCCACCATGGGCAGCCCTTTATGTAGGATGTGCCATTCTTTACGTATAATTCGCGCTATATCGCTACTGTTAGATCCATATGTCGAGACAAATGGAATCCGTTTAGAGTCCCTCTCCTTCTTCCTTCCCTGGAACGTGGACTCCCGGTCAACCTCTCCCACTTTCTGTGAGATCTTCTCCACCAATCGTCGTGGATAGCCCCTCTCAAGAAACTTCCTCCCCATCTCTTCCACTCTTATCCCAAATTGCTCATCCCCCGATACCACCCGTCTCACCCTCAGCATCTGACTCCAGGGTAACGACTCCACCATCCGTCGGGGATGGTTGCTCCTGAACTCCAACAAATTATTCCTGTCTGTGGGTTTGTGAAAAATGTCAGTCTCAATACCCCCATCCCTAACATGTACCATCACATCCAGGAATTGAAGAGCTACTGTCGACATTGTCATGGTGAACCCGAGCCCGGGCACCATCTCATTGAGGGACTCAAAAAAGCGTTGTAATTCATCCTGAGAGCCTCCCCACACTACAAAAATGTCGTCGATGTAGCGCCACCAGCACCGGGCTTTCCTAAACAAGGCTGCTTGGTAAATGAGTCTGTCCTCCACCTCCGCCATAAACATGTTGGCGTACGTGGGTGCCACGTTCGAGCCCATGGCCACTCCACGCAGTTGTTGATAATAGGTGCTCCCGAATCGGAAGTAGTTCCGCCTCAGGACCACCTCTAGGAGATGGAGGACAAACCCACGGCCGCCCGGGGAGAGCCCGGTGCTGGCCAGGGCCACATCGACGACATTCAACCCGTATGTGTGTTCTATGGAGGTGTATAGGGAGACTACATCGAAACTGACAAGTATGGGGTCAGCAGGTAGGTTCAACTCTCTAAGCTTCAACAGAAAATGACTCGTGTCCCTGATGTAGGAAGGGGCGTTGGTGGCATGGATCCGCAGCACCTTATCAAGGAAAATAGCTATGTTGCTAAAGATCGATTCTCTGCCCGACACAATCGGCCGACCAGGAGGATCGACCAAGCTTTTATGTATTTTGGGAAGTACATAGAACAGGGGCGTGACCGGGTGTGCAATCAGAAGAAAATCACTGACATCCTTATCGATGATGCCCTCAACTAGGGCCTCACCTATAATTCTTTCCAAATCGCGCTTGATGTCCCATTTGGGGTCATTCTGAAGCTCAATGTACACCTCCCGGTCACCCAACTGTCTATGTACCTCCCTTTCATAGCTGGCTGTGTCCATCACCACCACCGCCCCTCCTTTATCAGCAGATTTTATCGTCAGGGATTTATCACCTGTTAGCTGTCTAAGTGCCTCTTTCTCCCCCCTCGTCAGGTTCGATGTAGTCCTCCTCCCTTTGTGCTCTCTCAATGTCTCAATCTGTTTGGAGACAATCGCGATGTAAGCCTCCACCACGTGGTTGTTACGTGGTGGAGAAAAAACACTTTTATTCCTCAAATCAAGTGACCTTAGAACAAAGTCAGCATCCTCAGCTCCGTCAGAAACTGACAATGCCTTCCTTTCCTCCCTGTCGAGAAAGAAGGCCTTCAATCTCAATGCGCGATAAAAGCGGTGGAGGTCAAGTTCCAACTCAAACCAATCCCTGTCATATCCAGGGCAAAAGGACAGTCCACGTCCTAAAATCCGTTGTTGTTCAGTGGATAGCGGTTTTGTGGAAATGTTAACAACCAGTTTCGATGTTAGATCTGGTTGCGTCTCGTCGTCCGTCCCCGTGTGTTCTTGTGCTTTTGAAACGGTGGCGGTAGTGTGTTTCTGGGCTCTGTGGTGTTTTCTTCCCCCCCTACGGCACCTCCGTTTTGGCCGTGTGGCGGGGGGCCTAAAAAGCCATTTTGCCTGCATTCCTTTTCAGCCCATATGTAACATGGCACAATATAGACTTTAGGGCTCTGTCCAATCTATAGCCTTGGGGTGAGTGTGAATATCCCCCTCCACGTACTGCAGCGGAGATCGGGGCTGGACCGTGGTTGTAGTGCTGACAGGACGGGGTGGAGCGGATGCTGGAGAGGCGGGACTGTGATGTCATCAGGGCCGGGATTCGGCTGATGACATGGTGCCGCTATCTGCCTCCGTGTGCATGTCCCCCGTTCATGCCAGAATATTTGAAGGCATGGCCGGCGACTTTTTTATAAGTCGCATAACCCGATCTAGGACCCGATCGGTAATACTGCGGATGGTGGGGTGGAATGGTCGCACATATTCAGCGGCGAAGGGCGGACCGGCCCAGTAGCGTCCCTAGTAACGGAGCGCGTGACGTGAAAGAGGGGATGACGCGAGACGGCTGGGCGGAGCCGCTCGCGATCAACTGACCCTACGTCATGCAGGAAGTGACGTGACCCCTACTTTCCTGACATGCGCGCCGCGAATCTAGGAACGCTGTGGCGCATGTTTGCTGGTCAGGTATGTTGGCTGAATGGATCTTAAATTTATGATTGTTAATATTAGACACATGTAGTAGGAGCACTCGAGGACGCACTTGCGATGACCTCAACACTGTATTGACAATGTCATTGGCCACTCCGATGTGAGGGGGAGTGTCTTAATATATTTAAAGAGATATTTGTTAATTGCACATTGTGTTTGATAAAGGCTGTGCAGCAGCCGAAACGTCACAACCTTGCACGTTCGTTCACTTGGCGGTTCCCGCATTAAAGGGATTTTTACCGGTCATGCTGCCTCCATCTTCTCTTTTTTGGATTCTTCATTAAGGAGCCCTGATGAATCTTGGACTCCAGGTAGGCTGTTGCATACCGGATGACCTCAAGTCCTGGTGAGTGCGATTCCACTTCTATATTTTTCGCTTTTGTGTGTACTTGTCACCGCCAGTTCTGCGAGAAGGTCTGACAGACGTCCTTCTCTACCTCTTGCATGATGTTCTTTGTTTTGGTTTCACTTTCTCATCTCATTTCCTTCTCCCAGATGTCACCTATTTAAACTAATCCTCTTTCCTTTATATTCCCTCCCATACTGCCTCACTTTGCGGTTTATACTACTTTCTGGATTAAGTGTTCACTGCTGGAGGCTTCTGCTACATGTTCATATAAGTCCTTTCATGTATTGTGTTTCATTGCTGGCTTGATTCTAGGTGACCCTGATCTCCGTAAAACTTTGTCTCAGTTTCAAGTGACCGGTTCTGCTTGCTTTAATGGAGTTTGTTCCGAGCCTAAGATCTCGCTTCCGGATATGTTCTCCGGGGGTAGTGAGAATTTTGTTCGCTTTAGAGAGGCTTACAAACTCCATTTTCGCCTACTTCCCCATTCCTCTGGTGATGAGGAGCAGAGGATGGGGATCATCATCTCGCTGCTCAGGGATAACGCTCAGTCTTGGGCCTTTTCGCTGCCGGTGGGGGCACAGCCCCTCCGATCAGTGGATTCATTTTTTGTAGCCCTGAGGCAGATATATGATGACCCGGATCGTATTGCTCTGGCTGAATCTAAACTGCGTCTTTTATGCCAGGGTAAACAGTCCATAGAGATATATTGTTCTGAATTTCGGAGATGGGTAGCTGATACTGGTTGGAATGATGGTGCACTCCGAAGTCAATTTTGCCATGATCTTTCGGAGGGATTGAAAGATGCATTTGCTTTTCATGAAATACCTGCCTCGTTGGAGTCTGCCATGTCTCTAGCTGTTCGTATTGACAGGCGTCTTAGAGAGAGGAGAGACTACTCCTTCCTGTCATATTAAGCCCAAGGACAGTGGGGCTATCTCATTCAGTGCGCAGGGGTCTCAGTCTCTCTCAATCCCCTCTGAGGAGGAGGCCATGCAGCTGGGTTTGCTTGCATCTGATAGTATAGGATTCAGCTCTCAGAGGAGGGTTTGTTTCTGTTGTGGGGGTATAAATCATTTGGCTAATGTTTGCCCCTCTAGGAGATTCATGGAGTTTTCTGAGGGTAATAAAAGAAATTAAAAAAAATCTAAAAACTTTCCTTTTGCTACTATTGGCAAGGTTGATGCGGAAATTGAAGGTTTGCCGTTTGCTTGTAGTTCCCGTTTTCTCCTACCTGCCAGGGTGGCACTAGACAGCAAGAACATTGTTTGTGAGATTTTTGTAGATAGATAGTGGATCAGCTGTCAATCTCATTGACAATCAATTTGCTATAACGCATGGTTTCCAGGTATGCACTTTGGAAAAGGATATACCTGTTTTTGCCATCAATTCCACTACCTTTTCTCAAAGATCGTTAAAGGGCATAGTTCACAATATTCGTTTGATTGTGGGTGACGCTCATGTTGAGGATATGTCATGTTTTGTTCTAAGCGGATTACCTACTCCTCTAGTGTTGGGGCTACCCTGGCTCACTAAACATAACCCCATCATTGATTGGCAAGCAAGGCAAATAAATGGTTAGAGTGACTTTTGCAGAGAGAATTGCCTCACGGCGTCTCTTTCAGAGGTTTCTACCAAGACTGTACCATCTTTTCTCTCAGAATTTTTTCGAATGTGTTTTCCGAGAGTGGTGTCCAGGAGTTGCCCCCTCACCGGGAGTACGATTGCCCTATTAATCTCATCCCAGGCGCCAAGCTGCCAAAATCACGTTCATACAATCTCTCCCAACCTGAAAGAGTCGCTATGCGTACTTATATCTCTAAGAGAGGGACACATCCGACCCTCGAAGTCACCTGTTGCTGCTGTTTTTTTTTTTTATTAAGAAAAAAGATGGTTCTTTAAGACCTTGTCTGGATTTCAGGGAGCTGAACCGTATCACAATTCGTGACCCATATCCGCTTCCTCTGATCCCGGACCTGTTTTAGCCAGATTGTTGGGGCTAAAGTTTTTTCTAAGTTGGATTTAAGAGGGGCATACAACCTAGTCAGGGTCAGGAAAGGGGACGAATGGAAGACAGCCTTCAATACCCCTGAGGGTCATTTCGAGAATTTGGTTATGCCCTACGGTTTGATTAATGCTTTGGCCATCTTCCAACATTTTGTGAACAGCATTTTTTATCATTTAATGGAGAAATTTGTACTGGTGTATCTAGATGACATTTAGATTTTTTTCTCCTAATTTCAAAACTCATAGGGACCACCTACGTCAGGTCTTGCTCATTCTGCGGGAGAATAAATTGTATGCTAAACTGGAAAAATGTGTTTGCGGTTCCGGAGATTCAATTTCTTGTTTTTTTTCTGGTTTTCGCATGGACCCTGAGAAGGTCCGCGCTGTGCTTGATTGGGAGCTTCCTGAGAATCAGAAGGCGCTGATGCGGTTTTTGGGTTTTGCCAATTATTGCAGAATGTTCATTTTGAATTATTATTACCATGTTTGTTAAGCCACTCACTGATATGACTAAAAAGGCGGTAGATTTTTTCCTCCTGGTCGGTAGATGTGCTTAAGGCCTTTTTTTTTTTGCTTCCGCTCCCATTTTGGTACAACCTGATGTCTCTCTACCTTTTATTGTTGAGGTGCATGCTTCTGAGGTGGGTGTGGGTGCGGTCTTATCTCAGGGTCCCTCTCCTGCCAAATGGCGACTGTGTGCCTTTTTCTCAAGGAAACTCTCCTCTGCAGAGAGAAATTACAATGTGGGAGATAGGGAGTTGTTGGCCATCAAATTAGCTTTTGAGGAATGGCACCATTGGTTAGAGGGAGCCAGACTTGTGCTTAGCAGTCAGGGTGAGCTCTTAGGGTTTTATAGGGGTCACCTATATGCTCCTTAGTTTGGGATTAAGCCAGTCGGATGTTTATTCATAACTTCCAGCTATCTGCAACATCATCCATGACAGTACTTTGCTACACAATCTGTACTGTCCTTTGGTGTGTACTTGGCTACACACTCTTGCCACGCTGGAGGAGCACCTGAACTTTGTTCCTTCAGCGTAGGGAGATTATTTGAGCCCCATCACTACTCCTTTGATGTGTACTTGGCTACACACTTTCGCCACCCTTGAAGGAGTGACTGAACTGTCGTTGTTCCATTAGCGTAGGGAGATTATGTGAGCCCCATAATTACTCTTTTGATGTGTATTTGGGTGCACACCCTTGCCACGCTGGAGGAGCGACTGTACTGTCATCACTCCATCAGCATAGGGAGATTATGTGATACCCTCTCCGTTAGTGTGTACTTTGCAACACATTGTCACAACACTGGTGGAGTGACTGAACTGTCGTCACTTCTTGAGCGTAGGGAGATTGTGTGAGCCCCTCCCCTCTTCTTTGGGGTGTACTTGGCTAAACACTCTCGCCACGCTGGAGGAGCGACTGTACTGTTCTTTGGTGTGTACTTGGAAACTCCCATCTCTGTTGATCTGTACTTGGTTACACACTCTCGCCACGCTGGAGTAGCCACTGAACTGTCGTTGCTCTGTTAGCATAGGGAGTATGTGAGCCCCCTTCACTCTCCTTAGGTGTGTACTTTGCTACACACTGTCGCCACGCTGGAGGAGTAACTGAACTGTTATCGCTCTTTCGGCGTTGGGAGATTTAAGCCCCCTCCCCTCTCCCAGGCTGTTGCTCCGTTAGTATGCCAATATTATATGAAGCTTCTGTCCTTTGGTTTGTACTTGGCTACATACTCTTGCCACGCTGGTGGAGCGACTGAACTGTTGTTGCTCAGTAAGCATAAGGAGATTCTGTGAGCCCCCTCCCCTCTTTTGGTGTATATGTGGCTACACACTGTCAGTCGGCGCTCCGTCAGTGTAGGGAGATTATTTGAGTCCCCTCCCCTCTACTTTGGTGTGTACGTGGCTACAGGCTCTCACTACGCTGGCGAAGCGACTGAACTGTCATCGCTTCATCAGCGTAGGGAGATTATGTGAGTCCCTCCCCTCTCCTTTGGTGTGTACTTGGCTACACACTGTCGCCACGCTGGAGGAGTAACTGAACTGTTGTCGCTCTTTCTGCGTTTGGAGATTTAAGCCCCCTCCCCTCTCCCAGGCCGTTGCTCCGTTAGTGTGCCAATATTATATGAGGCTTCTGTCCTTTGGTTTGTTCTTGGTTCCACACTCTTGCCACGCTGGTGCAGCGACAGAACTGTTGTTGCTCAGTCAGCATAAGGATATTCTGTGAGCCCCCTCCCCTCTTTTGGTGTTTATGTGGCTACACACTGTCAGTTGTCGCTCCGTCAGTGTAGGGAGATTATTTGAATCCCCTCCCCTCTCCTTTGATGTGTACTTGACTACACACTCTCGCCACTGTGGAGGAGCGCCTAAACTGTCATTGTTCCATCAGCGTAGGGAGATTATCCCTCCCCTATCCTTTGGTGTGTACTTGGCTACTCACTCTTGCATGCTGGAGGAGCGACTGTTCTGTCATTTGGTGTGTACTTGGTTACACACTCTGCACTGTCCTTTGGTGTGTACTTGGCTACACAATTTTGCCATGGTGGAGGAGCGCCTGAACTATTGTTGCTCAATCAGCGTGAGGAGATTATGTGAGCCCCCCCCCCCCCCCCACTCTTCTGGTGTGTACTTGGCTACACACTCTCGCCACACTGGAGGAGCGACTGAACTAGCGTTGCTCTGTCAGTGCAGGGACAGTATGTGAGCCCCCTTCCCTTTTCTTTAATGTGTACTAGGCTACACACTCTCAACAAACTGGAGGAGCTACTCAACTGTCATTGCTCCATCATCTTAGAGAAAGTTTGTGAGCCCCCTCCCCTCTCCTTTGGTGTGTACTTGGCTACATACTCTCACCACGCTGGAAAAGCGACTGAACTGTCGTAGCTCTGTCAGCGTAGGGGGACTATGTGAGCCCTCTCACCTCTTTTTTGGTGTGTACTTGGCTACATACTCTCGCTACACTGAAGAAGCAACTTCATTTTCATAGCTCCATCAGCGTACGTAGATTATGTGAGCCCACTCTAATTTGGTTGGTACTGGGCTGCACATTCTCGCCATGCTGGAGGAGCAAATGAACTGTCACTCCTTCATTAGTGTAGAGAAATTATGTGAGCCCCCTCCCCTTTCCTTTGGTGTGTACTTGGCTACACACTGTCGCTGTGTTGGAGAAGTGACTGAATTTTCATAGCTCCTTCATTGTACGGAGATTATGTGAGCCCCCTCCCCTCTAATTTGATGTACTTTGGGCTACACACTCTCGTCATGCTGGAGGAGCGACTGAACTGTCGTTGCTCCGTTAGTGTAGGGAGATTAAGTGAGCCCCCTCCCCTCTCTTTGGTGTGTACTTGGCTACATACTCTCGCAACACTGAATGAGTCGTTGCTCTGTCAGCTCACAGAGATTATTCCCTCTTCATGGGTGGAGGAGTAACGTAATTGTCACTCCTTCAGCATAGGGAAATTATGTGAGCCCCCTCCCCTCTACTTTGGTGTGTACTTGGCGACATACTCTCACCACACTGGTGGAGCGACTGAACTGTCGTCGCTCTGTCAGCGTAGGGAGATTATGTGAGACCCCTTGCCTCTTTTTTGGTGTGTACTTGGCTGCATACTATAGCCACACTTGGAAGAGCGACTGAACTGTCATCGCTCCATCAGTGTATCTAGGTTATGTGAGCCCCCTCCCCTCTTATTTGGTGTATACTTGGCAACACACTCGCCACGGAGGTGGAGCAACTCAACTGTCTTCGATCTATCAGCATAAGGAGATTATGTCAGCCTCCTCCCCTCTCCTTTGGTGTGTACTTGGCTGCATACTCTTGCCACACTGGAGAAGCAACCTATTTGTCGTCGCTCTATCAGAGTAGGTAGAGTATGTTAGCCCCCTCCAATAGTGTGTAGTTGCCTGCACACTCTCGCCATTCTAGAGGAGCAACTGAACTGTTGTCGCTCCGTCAGTGTAGGGAGATTATGTGACCCTCTCCTTTAGAGTGTACTTGGCTACACACTGTCACCACACTGGAGGAGTGACTAAACTGTTATGGCTCCATCAGCCTATAGAGATTATTTAAACCCCCTCCCTTATACCTTGGTGTGTACTTGACTACAGACTCTCTCCACGCTGGAGGAGCAACTGAACTGTCATCGCTTCGTGAGCATAGGGAGATTTTGTAAGCCCCTCCACTCTGGTGTGTACTTGGCTACACACTCTTACCACGCTGGAGGAAAAAACTGTTGTTGCTCCGTCAGTGTAGGGAGAGTATGTGAGCCCCCTTCCCTTTTCTTTTGTGTGTACATTGGTACACATTCTCGCCACGCTGGAGGAGCAACTGAACTGTTGTCTCTCTGTCAGCATTGAGAAATTATTTAAGCCCTCTCCCCGGTCATTGCTCCGTTAGTGTAGGGAGTGTCACAAAGTGGGGGGAGGGGAGGAACACCAGAATGACAACAGAAGGAAAATGACCATAAACTAGGCCTCACAGCTATAGAAATGGAAAAGGTCACCACCTATGGATTCCCTAAACCAAGCCCTGACTCCTGTCAGTATGAATAGGTGGGAATATTTATACACCAGAAACCTAAGCCCTAGTGTCACGACAGGTAGGTAAGCAGGGAAATAACCAAACATGGGAAAACAAACTAAACAAATGACTAGGCCCAAAAGCTAGGGAGAAAGGGTCACCTCCTAGCGATCCCTAAAATCTTTCCCTAAGCTGCTGTGCCCATGTGCATACCCTTAGGGTGGACATGCACATGCCCTTGTGCCTAAACCTGAACTCCCTGGGCAAACCCTAAGCAGCAGGGAAAGGGGAAGAGGCAACCTCCTTCTTGAAACCAGGAAGAAGCAAGCGTCTCCCTAGAGGCCTAGTTAAAACACACAAAGGGAAATTCAGGAGAGGACTTATCTTGAGCAGAGCTGGCGAAGACGATCCACCACAGATCAAGAGCTCCGAGGAAAAGAACTATAACCCGCACAGGCCACTGGGGGAAGGAGGCATAAATAGCCTCACTAACAATGAAACCCAGTACACCTGAGGGAAGGTGGATCCAGCTCAAATCCAAATGGAAACAAACCAAGAAGTCAGACATGTGCAGCCAGTCTGACAGATCTCCGCACATTTACAGGGCAAGGCGTGACAGTACCCCCCTCTTCTACGGGTGACCTCCTGACACCCCGGACCAACTTTATCCGGGTGTGCCCTGTGAAAGGCCCTCACCAGGCGGCTAGCACTGACATCAGCAGCCGGAACCCAAATTCTTTCCTCGGGACCATATCCCTTCCAGTGTACCAGGTACTGGAGTGAACCCTGAAGAACATGTGAGTTGAGAATCTTAGAGATTTCAAGCTCCAAATTGCCATCCATCAGGACAGGGGGAGGTGGCAATGGAGATGGTTCCACGGGTTCCACATATTTCTTTAATAAAGACCTATAGGACAACCACACCGAATCACCCACACATAGGTCCGGACAAGTCATAAGTCTCTTGTCAGCCATCCATTTATATCTTTCACCCATCTTTTCCAAATGAACTTGGATCTTCCGCCAGATAGATGACAAGGTGTCAGAGAATCTCTCCTCTTCTGGCATCCCAGAAGATCCAGTCCCAGAAAAAGTACCAAACTGTGGGTGAAAACCATATGCGCCAAAAAATGGCGACTTATCAGTGGACTCCTGTCTACGGTTATTCAAGGCAAATTCATCTAGAGAGAAGAACGAGGACCAGTCATCCTGGTTCTCGGCAACAAAACACCTCAAATAGGTCTCCAGGTTTTGGTTAGTGCACTTTGTCTGACCGTTCGACTGGGGATGAAAAGCTGAAGAAAAAGACAGTTGAATTCCCAGACGAGAGCAGAACGCCCTCCAAAACCTGGAAACAAATTGTGTCCCCCTATCAGACACCACATCAGAGGGAATGCCATGTAGTTTTACAATGTTATCGATAAACCCTGAGCGAGAGTTTTGGCATTGGGCAAGCTAGGCAACGGTACAAAGTGGTCCATCTTACTGAAGCGGTCTACTACCAACAAAATGACAGTTTTCCCAGAGGAACATGGTAAATCGGTAATAAAGTCCATGGACAAATGCGTCTAAGGATGAGACAGGATGGATAAAGGAAGAAGGGATCCTGAAGGCCAAGTGTGAGCCACCTTCACGCGTGCACAGGTCTCACAAGCTGTCATATAACTCTCCACACCCTTGCGCAACCCTGGCCACCAGAATCTCCGGGAAATAAAATCTATGGTGGATTTGCTTCCAGGGTGTCCCGCAAGGACCATATCATGATGTTCCTTGAACTCCTTGTATCGCAGTTCAGCAGGAACAAACAACTTGTCTGGAGAACAGGAATCAGGAGCCTCCTCCTGGGCCCCCAACACCTCCATCTCCAACTCGAGGTACAGAGCGGAAACCACCACCCCATCAGCTAAACTCAGAGCGTGGTCCTCCAAATCACTCCCCCCAGGAAAACTACGTGACAGCGCATCTGCCTTGACGTTTTTAACCCCAGGGCGAAAGGTGACCACAAAATTGAACCTAGTGAAAAACAGTGACCATCTTCCCTGTCTAGGATTCAGGTGCTTAGCAGACTGCAAGTAAGCCAAATTCTTGTGCTCAGTGTATACCGTAATAGGACGAGTAGCCCCCTCCAACCCATGACGCCAATCCTCAAAGGCCAATTTAATGGCCAGCAACTCTCTATCTCCTACATCATAATTTCTTTTAGCGGCCGAGAGTTTTTTGGAGAAAAAAGCGTACGGGCGCCATTTTCTAGGGGATGAACCCTGCGACAGAACTGCTCCGACCCCCACTTCTGATGCATCAACCTCCACGATAAACGGTTGAGACACATCAGGTTGCATCAGAATGGGAGCAGACGCAAAACATTTCTTAATAGCAGAAAAGGCCTGTAATGCCTCATCCGACCAGACAGAACAGTCGGCGCCTTTTTTAGTCATATCTGTCAAAGGTTTTACAATGGTGGAATAATTCAAGATGAATTTTCTGTAGTAATTGGTAAAACCCAAAAACCGCATCAGAGCTTTCTGATTCTCAGGCCGATTCCAGTACTGCCCGGACCATTTCGGGGTCCATGCGAAAACCAGAGTCAGAAAGCAGGTATCCTAAAAACGGTAGCTCCTGGACAGCAAATTCACATTTTTCCAATTTTGCATACAATTTATTCTCCCAAAGGATCGACAACACCTGTCTCACGGGATCCTGATGGGTCTCCAAATCGGGTGAGTAAATTAGTATATCATCAAGGTAAATAACAATGAACCTTCCCACTAAATGATGGAAAATATAATTCACAAATCACTGAAAGACCGCTGGCGCATTAGTTAAACCAAAGGGCGTGACAAGATTCTCGAAATGACCTTCGGTTGTATTGAAGGCCGTTTTCCACTCATCTCCTTCCTTGATTCTGATCACATTACAAGCTCCTCTTAAATCCAACTTGGAGAACACCTTGGCTACGACAATTTGATCAAATAGATCAGAAATCAAAGGAAGGGGATATGGATCACGGACCGTAATGAGATTCAATTCCAAGAAATCTAAACACGGTCTAAGTGATCCGTCTTTCTTTTTTACGAAAAAGAAGCCGGCGGCCACAGGGGACTTAGATGGCCTAATATGTCCCTTTGCCAAACTCTCTGCAATATACGTCCGCATAGCTTCTCTTTCGGGTTGAGAAAGGTTGTATTTTCGAGATTTGGCAGTTTAGCTCCAGGGATGAGATTGACCGGACAATCATATTCTCGATGTGGAGGCAGCTCCTGAGCTCCACCCTCCGAGAATGCGTCAGCAAAATCAGAGAGAAACTGAGGTAGGAGTAGTTGACACCCCTAAGATAGAAGCACCAATACAGTTGTCCGAACAAAATTCACTCCAGTTACTGATTTGTCTTGTTTGCCAGTCAATAGTAGGGTTATGCTTTATCAACCACGGTAAACCCAGAACCATCGTAGCAGGCAAGCCCTTCATAACAAAACAAGAAATTGACTCAGCATGTGAATCACCCAACCTTAACTTAATGTCAGACTGACTCTTTTGTGAGAGAGGGGAGGAATCAATAACAAACACTAGTATCTCTTTATCTAACGTGCTAGTTCTAAAACCAAGATTTTGGAGGTTTACCCCCGCACCACAGTCAACAAATATCTCAAAATCTAAATTTCCTGAGTCTAGCACCACCATGGCAGGCAGGAGGAAATGGGTATTGCAGGGAGAATGAATATTTGCTTGCTCAGGCTCCCCATTCACACTACCAAGAGTCAGGGAAGTTGTTTTTTCTCTTTATTTGAATACCTCCGTAGTTTTTCATTACCACTTTGAGGTTTAACAAAAGGGCAAGCACAAACAAAAAGCACTTCCACAGAAGTAACATAGCTTATTCAGCTTCCTAAAATCCCTATCACCTGAGCGAAAGGAAACCTGACCCAACTGCATAGGTTCCTCTCCTGCCCCAGATTCAAAAGTCATTACCCCAGGGACTAGGTGGGACGGATCCACTTACAGACTACTCCCCTACTCGAGAGGAATCTTATACCTTTCTCTAAGACGTCTATCAAGCCGCACTTCCAAAGACATGGCCGTCTCCAATGAATCGGGATACTCATGAAAAGCAAGGGCATCTTTCAACCTCTCAGATAGCCCCTGACAAAACTGACTCTGGAGTGCAGGATCATTTCACCCTGAGTCAGTTGCCCATCTTTTAAATTCTGCACAATACAACTCCGCAGTACGTTCTCCCTGTAACAAACTGCGCAGCTTAGAGTCAGCCATAGAGACGCGATCTGGGTCATCATAAATCAAGCCCAAGGCTCTAAAAAATTCATCCACCGACCGGAGGGATGGTGAGGCGGTCAGCAGAGAAAAAGCCCAGGACTGCGTGTCCCTTTTGAGCAGAGATATAATGATCCCCACTCTTTGATTCTCGTCATAAGATGACATTGGCCACAGACGAAAATACAACCTGCAGGACTCCCTGAACTATATAAAGTCATCACCACCCCCTGAGAACCTATCAGGGAGAGCGACTTTAGGCTCTAAGCAGACCTGATTTCCTCTAACGACGCCAGATGCCAGAGCATTCTGATACCGCCAACAGAACTGCAGAGATCAGCAACCTCCAGTGATAATCCCTGCATGCGATCAACCAAGGCATCCATAGCATCCATTTCACAAACAGCAGGGATATGACAGTTTTTCGGCGGGTTATAATGTCACAACTGGTAGGTAAGCAGGGAAACAACCAAACATGGGAAAACAAACTGAACAAACGACTAGGCCCAAAAGCTAGGGAGAAAGGGTCACCTCCTAGTGATCCCTAAAAGTTTTCCCCACATGCCCTCGTGCCTAAACCTGAACTCCCTGGGCAAACCCTAAGCAGCAGGGAAAGGGAAGAGGCAACCTGAAGGAAGGTGGATCCAGCTCAAATCCAAATCAAAACAAAACAAGAAGTCAGACATGTGCAGCCAGTCTGACAGATCTCCGCACATTCACAGGGCAAGGCGTGACACCTAGAAACCCTGAAAATCCTTAAAATTAGTGACAGGGTCAGGAACACAGATGAGGAACACACACCAACTCTTCCAACTCCAGGAAGATAATATCAATCGCACGGTATGAACCGTGAGTCCAGACTAAATAGAGGAGCAGTAATGACCACAAGCTACACCTGAGACAAGAGGTGTGGTCATTACCAACAACAACACTGCAACATGTGAAAACAGGCTGTCAGATAACCTAACGTGCAGTCATAATCTCAGATCATCTAAACTATGTCACAGGAAGGATTGTGACAGTATTCCCCCCCCCCCCCCCCTTCTATGGGTGAGATCCGGATGAGCCCTGTTAAAGTCTTTGTCAAGACGACTGGCATTAACATCAGCCGCTGGAACCCACATGCTCTCCAGTGAACAAGGTACTGGAGGGATCTATGGAGAATTCGTGAGTCCGCTATCCTGAAGATCTAAAATTCAAGATTACCGTCCACCATGACAGGAGTGGGAGGCAAGGAGGACGGTTCAGCAGGTTCGACATATCTCTTCAGCAAAGATTTGTGGAAAACATTATGAATTTTTAAAGCCTGCGGAAGTTCAAGACGAAAGACTACTGGGTTAATAATGACAAAGATCTTATATGGACCAATAAACCTTGGTCCCAACTTCCAAGAAGGTACCTTCAACTTAATGTTTCTTGTAGACAGCCACACAGAATCACCCACTCTCAGGTCCGGACCACTCATACGTCTCTTGTCAGCCATCGATTTATACTTGTTGCCCTTTTCTTTTTTATTATATTAAATTTTTCCACCAAATAGATGACAAAGAAGAGGAAAATCTTTCCTCTTCAGGTATACCAGAAGTCTCAGTACCAGAAAATGTGCCAAACTTTGGATGGAACCCATATCAGTGGTCTCCTGCCTATTGTTATTTATGGCAAACTCGGCCAAAGACAAAAATGAAGACCACTCCTCCTGATTCTCTGAGACAAAACATATAAAATAAGTCTCTAGATTCTGGTTAGTGCATTGAGTCTGTCTGATCGACTGAGGATGAAAGACTGAAGAGAAGGACAGTTGTACCCCCAGGTGAGTACAGAACGTCTTCCAGAATATGGAAACAAACTGAGTCCCCCTATCAGACACCACATCAGAGGGAATACCATGTAGCTTCACGATGTTATCGACAAACACTTGTGCAAGAATTTTTGCATTAGGTAGACCTGATAATGCTATAAAGTGCGACATCTTGCTGAAGCGATCAACAACCACCAAAATCACAGTTTTTCCTGAGGAATTCGGCAGATCTGTGATAAAGTCCATTGATAAATGAGTCCAAGGTGGGGACGGGGTGGGCAACGGAAGTAGAGATCCCGAAAGCCGAGTATGTGTGACTTTAGCACGTGCACAAGTACCACAAGCTGACACATAGCCCTCAACACATTTATGCAACCCCGGCCACCAGAATTTTCAAGAAATGAGATCGACCGTGGATCTGCTCCCAGGGTGTCCTGTAAGAACTGTACAGTGATGTTCCTTGAACACCTTGTGTTGTAATTTGGAAGGAACAAACAACTTCCCTGGAGGACAGGAATCCGGGGCATCTCCCTGGGCCTCCCACACCTCTGCCTCAAGGTCGGGATAAAGGGAGGATATTACTACCCCTTCAGGCAATATCGGACCAGGATCTCTCCAAATCCCTCCCCCCAGGAAAGCTATGCGACAAAGCATCCGCCTTGATGTTCTTAATCCCAGGGCGATAGGTGACAACGAAATTAAATCTGGTAAAAAAAACAACGACCAGACGTTTAGCCAACTCCAGGTAAGCCAGATTTTTTTGATTGGTAATCACCATAATCGGATGAATCGCTCCTTCTAACCAATGACCCCACTCCTCAAAAGCTAACTTAATGGCCAGCAACTCTCTATTACCCACGTCATAATTCCTCTCTGCAGCTGAGAGTTTCTTAGAGAAAAAAGCACATGGACGCCATTTACTAGGTGAAGGACCCTGCAAAAAAAACTGCTCCTCCCCCTACCTCGGATGCGTCAACTTCCACAATGAATGGTTGTGACACATTAGGTTGTACCAGTACAGGAACAGAAACAAAACACTTCTTCACCGCAGAAAAGGCTTGTAATGCCGCATCAGACCAGACTGAGACATCAGAACTTTTCTTAGTCATGTCCATCAAAGGTTTGACTACAGTTGAGTAGTTCAAAATAAATTTACGGTAGTAGTTAGTGTTCCCCAAAAATCGCATAAGTGCTTTCAGATTTTCAGGTCGATCCCAATCCAACACAGTACGGACCTTTTCAGGATTCATACGAAAACCTATATGAGTAGGTAACCCAGGAATTGCACTTCCTGAACTGCAAATACACACTTCTCCATCTTAGCATACAATTTATTCTCTCTTAGGATCTGTAACACTTGTCTCACGTGATCCTGATGCGTCTCCATGTCAGGGGAATAAATTAGAATATCATCCAGATACACCACAACAAACCTGCCCACCAGATGATGAAAGATGTAATTGATGAAAAGTTGAAAAACCGCAGGGACATTGGTTAACCCAAAAGGCATCACCATATTCTCAAAATGACCTTCAGGGGTATTAAAGGCCGTCTTCCATTCATCCCCTTCCTTGATCCTTACCAGATTATATTCCCCCCTCAAATCCAACTTAGAGAACCCCTTGGCACCGGCAATCTGATTGAACAAATCCAGGATCAAAGGAAGGGGGAAAAGGATCACCAACAGAAATGCGATTAAGCTCACGGAAGTCCAAACATGGCCTAAGACTTCTGTTTTTCTTCTTAAAAAAGAAGAACCCCGCATCCACAGGGGATTTGGATGGAATAATATGACCTTTAGGCCTCATGCACACGACCGTTGTGTGCATCCATGTCCGTTGTTCCGTTTTCCGTTATTTTCTGCGGACCCATTGACTTTCAAGCTCTGTGTGTGTGGAGCGGAATCAATTGCAAACACTGAAATATTTTTTTTGAATGCACTTGTCAACCCATGCATATCGACGAACTGACCATCAACTAGGTTAACCGCTGCCCCACTGTCAATAAACACTTCAATTACCACAGTTTTGGAATCTAGCGCCACCTGGGCAGACAGGAGAAATTGGATACTACCGGTAAATGACAAAAGTAAATTCTGAGATTCCCCACCCACATCATCAAGAGTGAGATAAGGATTAAACATTTTTCTTTTGTTTTCACCTTTTCCACAGAAAAAGCAGAGTCCCTTCTTAAGCATAAAGTTCTTATTACCAGGTCCAGGTGTAGCTCCCCCAACTGCATTGGCTCGTCACCAGACATGAACTCAAGTGTCTCTCTACCCAAATTGTTGGAGGAGGCCTCCACCTTTATATGATAGTACGTCCTGAGAGTGAGGAACCTTAAATCTCTCCCTCAGGCATCTATCAATACGTACAGCAAGGGACATGGCCGCTTCTAATGACTCAGGATATTTGTGAAACTCCAATGAGTCCTTCAGGTTCTCGGATAATCCTTGACAGAATTGACTACGAAGAACTGGATCATTCCACTCCATATCCGCAGCCCATCTCCAAAATTTAGAGCAATAAGTCTCCGCCAAACGCTCTCCCTGCCGTAAGCCACACAACTTGGTCTCTGCCAGGGAGAACCGATCTAAGTCATCATAGATAAGACCTAGAGCTCTGAAAAATTAATCTATCAACCAGAGGGACTGTTATCGGGTCTGCAATAAAAAATCCCAAGACTGAGGATCACCTTTAATTAACAAAATTATTATACCCACTCTTTGACATTCATCCCCAGAAGAGCTAGGACGTAGTTTAAAATATAATTTGCACGACTCCCTGAACCAATTAAAATTGTCACTTCCCCCAGAGAATCTATCCAGTAGAGCAACCTTAGGTTCAGGACAGGCCTGGTTCCCACTGCCGGAACCTGCCACCAGTGGTCTCTGGATCTGTGAAGAGGTCAGCTACATCCAAACACAGCCCCTGCAGTTGTTCGACCAGTGCAGAAATAGTATCCATCGCTGCACTGACAAAAACAAAATGGCGTTTTTTTTGGCCGTGGATAATGTCACAAAGTGGGGGGAGGGGAGGAATACCAGAAAGACAACAGATAGAAAATGATCAGAAACTAGGCCTCATGGCTAGGGAAATGGAAAAGGTCACCACCTACGGAAACCTTAAACCTAGCCCTGACTCCTGTTAGTATGAATAGACCCTGAAGGTGGGAATATTCATACACTGGAAACCTAGGTCCTAGAAAACCTGAAAAGCTTATAATTAGTAACAAGGTCTGATAACACTGGTTCCTTCCCAGATGAACGAACCAGCGTCTCCCTGAGGCCTAGTAAACAATGAGCAAAAGGTAACAATAAAAAACAACGGGAAGTACACTTATCTTCAATAGAAAATGGATGAGCAGGAACACAGATGAGGAACACACACCAGCTCTTCCAACTCAAGGCAGATAATCTCAACCGCATGGTATGAAGCGTGAGTCCAGACTAAATAGAGGAGCAGTAATGACCACAAGCTACATCTGAGACAAGAGGTGTGGTTATGACGAATACCGTACCCCTCGTGCCCCGACTGAGGCCGGACGTCAACTACATCTGCTTACGAGACGTTACGTCCTCCTGGAGGAGCGGGTAAGGTCAGTCTTGGTATAGTTTTCACAGACTCCTCCTGTCCACACGGGCACAGAGAGGCAACAAGCTGAGAGAGCCTTTTTACTGTTCCAATGAAACAGCACATTCTCAGCCCGGGAAGACTGCCACCAGTTTCTTGTTTGGTATAAGCCCGGTCCGCTAACTGGATTATATAGGGCAATAAACCAACCCGCGGTAGCATATTGCTAGGCCAAAACACGGACGTGGGGATTCGTGATCGAGATACACGACAGCACAAGATTAAATTAAATATTATAATTATATATAATAATCCTGCCAGCTCAATGACCCACAAAACCCTTTAGGGTCCAGAAGGTCACAGGGAGATGGTTCTGTGACCAACAGACCTACCTGGATTTCGGCTACAAGTAGAGTCCCAGCATGGTACCGTAATTTTGTTTCTGTGGAGAGATATGTATATGCATATAGACCTGTTTATTGTGGCCACAGGGACACAAATACATTCCAGCAATAATTTATAATTTCTTATAAATTGCCAGTTCCATGCTGTCTGCTAGATTTGATTGAACTGGGGAATGGACTAGACCTCCTGCAGAGAGGTCTTTCCTGTTCAATTAGCTGGGGTTCCTGGCTCTGCTACATTTCAGCAAATAGTGGGTGTGGGGATACGGCTGACAGTAAATAATAATCCATATTCCTCACAGTGGTCATTACCAATGACAACACTGCAACAAGTAAAAACAGATAGGCAGTCAGATAACCTAATGTGCAGCCAGTCTGTCAGACAGTAGCGTTGCTAGGGCTGGTGTCACCCGATGCGGTAGAAAATGGTGTCACCCCCCCCCCCCCCTGGGTGACACCTGACAGTGTAGGCTATATGTGTATAACAAACATATTTCATATGAAAACTTACAATTACTTGGCTTGGCCCTTGGGGATCTCGGACGCCACTTCCACACTTTGGCCGGGGGCTCGGCGGAGCTGATGTGTTTTATCCTAATGAGAAAGATTTCATAATAAGTATTTGGAGAAGGGGCAGAGGAATAGCAGAGCAGGGAGAGGCTGGTGCTGCTACTAGGGGGTCAGACCATGGGGGAGTAATAACGCCCACCATAATGCCTTCCCCCAGTAGAAATAATTCTCCTTATAATGTGTCAGTGCAAAAAATACCCCCCTGTAATGTCCCCAGTTGAGCTAATGTCCCCATAGTGCCTCCATAATGTGCCAGTATAAAATACCCCTATATAGTGACCCCAGTAAATGCCCCCATAGTGCTCCTCTCCTCCCTAGTGCCCCCATTATGCGCCAGTAGATGCCCTCAGTGTCCCCCATAATTTGTAAGCATAAAATACCCCTTCTCAGTGCCCCGTAGTAGTCCTCTCCCCCCTTCCCCATAGTACCCAACACAATGTGTCCCAGTATAAAATGCCCCTATACAGAGCCCCCATATAAAATAACCGTTCTTTGTGGCCTCAGTAGATGCCCCTATAGTGCCACCAATAATGTGCCAGTAAGAAGTGCCCCCATAGATGTCCCCCAATAATGTGCCAGTGAAATGTGCCCTCATAGATGCCCCTTAATCATGTGCCAGTAGCCTAAGCCCCCCATCAACATGTGCCAGTAGCCATATGCACCCCCCCTATCATGTGCCAGTAGCCATAGGGCCCCTCTATCATGTGCCAGTAGCCATAGGGCCCCCCTATCATGTGCCAGTAGCCATAGGGCCCCCCTATCATGTGCCAGTAGCCATAGGCGGCCCCCCTATCATGTGCCAGTAGCCATAGGCGGCCCCCCTATCATGTGCCAGTAGCCATAGGCGGCCCCCCCTATCATGTGCCACTAGCCATAGGGCCTCTCCTATCATGTGCCACTAGCCATCAGTATTGTACAGAAAAAAAAAAAAAAAGGAAAAAAACACTTACCTCCTTGGCAGCGATGCGATGCAGGCCTCTTCTGGCCTGTGTCCCGCACTGTGTACGGCTCAGGGCTCAGGCGGCGCGATGACGTCATCGCGCCGCCTGCGCCGGCCTCTGGTAGCAGGGCTCCGGACTAAAAAAAATACCTAGTAGCCATTGGCTCCTGAACTGAAAAATTTAGGAGCCAAATTACATTTTTAGTCGCCAAATCAAAACCGAATGAAAATTTTGGTATCGTGACAACGCTTGTTTCAATACCAAAATTTTGATTCGCTTTCATCACCATAAAAAAGTATTGCGATACTCAATACCAAGCAAAAAAGCCACGTGCATTTCGCATTTTATGAAACGTTCGGCCCATAATAGAACAGACCTATCCTATTTTTTGGGGTGACAAGGTGACTAATAAATGGCGAATGCTCACCGCATAGGAGATATTTTTTAATAATTTAATAGTTTGGACTTTTCGGACGCAGCGCTATGTAATATGTTTATTGTATATATTTTTTATATGTAAAATTGGGAAAGGGGGGATTTAAACTTAATATTTTAGAGTACTTTCACACTAGCGTTTTTCTTTTTCGGCATAGAGTTCCGTCACAGGGGCTCTATACCGGAAAAGAACTGATCCGTCATATCCCCATGCATTCTGAATGGAGTAATCCGTTCAGTTTGCATCAGGATGTCTTCAGTTCAGTCGTTTTGACTGATCAGGCAAAAGATAAAACCGCAGCATGCTACGGTTTTATCTCCGGCGAAAAAAACTGAAGACTTGCCTGAATGCCGGATCCGGCATTTTTCCCCATAGGAACGTATTAGTGCCAGATCCGGCATTCAAAATACCGGAATGCAGGATCCGTCCTTCCGGTCTGCGCATGCCGGTAAAAATGTGTAAAAAGATAGAAGACGGATCCGTCTGTCCGCATGACAAGCGGAGACATGGATTCATTCTTGCAATGCATTTGTGAGATGGATCCGCATCCGGATGCATCTCATAAATGCTTTCAGTCACATCAAGATCGGCGGATCTGGCAGGCAGTTCTGACAACGGAACTGCTTGCCGCATCACACTACCGCAAGTGTGAAAGTAGCCTTAGTGTTTATGTTTTATTTTCACTTACTATTAGCCCCCTTAGGGGCTGGAACCCTTGTCCTATTCACCCTTAGGCCCCTTTCACATGGGTGAGATTTCTGCGCGGGTGCAATGCGTGAGGTGAACGCATTGCACCCGCACTGAATCCGGACCCATTCACTTCTATGGGGCTGTGCAGATGAGCGGTGATTTTCACGCATCACTTGTGCGCTGCGTGAAAATCGCAACATGCTTTATGTTGTGCGTTTTCATGCAACGCAGGCCCCATAGAAGTTAATGGGGCTGCGTGAAAATCGCATTGTATCCGCAAGCAAGTGTGGATGCGGTGTGATTTTCACGCTTGGTTGCTAAGATGAAAGTCTATTCACTGTGTTATTTTCCCTTATAACATGGTTATAAGGGAAAATAATAGCATTCTGACTACAGAATGCTCAGTAGAAGGTCAATATAATAAACATTGAGTGCGCCCCCCCAGTATAATAAACATTGAGAGCGCCCCCCCAGTATAATAAACATTGAGAGCACCCCCCCAGTATAATAAACATTGAGAGCGCCCCCCCCCCAGTATAATAAACATTGAGTGCGCCCCCCCAGTATAATAAACATTGAGTGCGCCCCCCCAGTATATCAAACATTGAGAGCGCCCCCCCAGTATAGTAAACATTGAGAGCGCCCCCCCAGTATAATAAACATTGAGAGCGCCCCCCCAGTATAATAAACATTGAGTGCGCCCCCCAGTATAATAAACATTGAGTGCGCCCCCCCAGTATAATAAACATTGAGTATGCCCCCCCAGTATATCAAACATTGAGCGCCCCCCCAGTATAATAAACATTGAGTGCGCCCCCCCAGTATAATAAACATTGAGTGCGCCCCCCCAGTATAATAAACATTGAGAGCGCCCCCCAGTATAATAAACATTGAGTGCGCCCCCAGTATAATAAACATTGAGAGCGCCCCCCCAGTATAATAAACATTGAGCGCCCCCCCCAGTATATCAAACATTGAGAGCGCCCCCCCAGTATAATATACATTGAGAGCGCCCCCCCAGTATAATAAACATTGAGAGCGCCCCCCCCAGTATAATAAACATTGGTGGCGCAGTGGGAAGTGCCAATGAGGGTTAAAAAAAAATAATAATAATTAACTCACCTCCTCCAATTGATCGCGCAGCTGCCGGTCTCCTGTTCTATCTTAAGGACCTGTGGTGACATCACTGTGGTCATCACATGGTACATCATATGATCCATCACCATGGTAATGGACCATGTGATTAGCTCAGTGATGTCACCACAGGTCCTGAAGATAGAACAGGAGACCGGCAGCTACGCGATCAACTGGAGGAGGTGAGTTAATTTTTTATTTATTTTTTTAACCCTCATTGGCACTTCCCACTGCGCCACCAATGTTTATTATACTGGGAAGGGGGTGCACAAAATGTTTATTATACTGGGGGGGGGTGCACAAAATGTTTATTATACTGGGGGGGGGGCGCACTCAATGTTAATACAAATACAGGAGGCGGGTGCCAGAATGAAATAGCCAGCACCCGACCTCTATGATAGGGGGCTGCGATCAGTGGCAGTTAACCCCTCAGGTGCCGCTCCCTGTCATAGAGGTCGGGTGCCGGAATCAAATAGCCCTGTATTTGTATTACAGGTCAGTTTTCTTCATTGGTGGCGCAGTGGCCACAGCCCCTCCCCTCCTCCTCCCATCCCTCTTCTCACTGGCGGAGGCAGCGGCAGCAGCAGCACAGGGGGGAGGGAGAGAGCCCCCCCCCCCCTGCCTCTATGGAAGCGCCGGCCCTGCCTAAAGTTAGTTAGTCAAGGAGTCAAGGAGAACTCCGACTGGTGTCACCCGGTGCGGCCCGCACCCCCCGCACCCCCCTTGCAACGCCACTGCTGTCAGATCTTCTAACCTTCTAAGATTATATGAGCCCCCTGTCCTTTGGTTTTTACTTGGCTACACTCTCTCGCCATGCTGGAGAAGCAACTGAACTGTCATCGCCTAGTCAGCGTAAGGAGATTATGTGAGCCCCCTTCTCTCTTGGTGTGTACTTGGCCATGAGGTCCCAGAAGCGGAATGAAGAGGGAGCTAAAACTTAGCTATTACTTATGTTTAATAAAATATAATAGGAGCACCAATTTAAATAAATAATACTCACAAACATGAAAACTCCCCAGTGAAAGGAATTTGCTTAAAAATTAAATAAAACGGAACGTCCTTACCAGTTCAGACATACCCCAGGCACGACAGGCCAAACTAGATTAGGATTCAGCAAGGCCTGATATCACGATGGTGTGACTGGGTAAACTACATGCATAAATAAGACAGGGAATGCTAGCCCTAAATTGCTCTGGTAATTAGGAAAAGGGACAGCTAATCTGACCCTGCCTATCTATACAGAACAACTCGCCCTGAAAGGGCCGACCCCGTCCGGATACCTGGCCCTATCCACAGGCGGCAGTGGCGACTCTAGGAACAATATATAGGGGGGGCACAAAGATACCACAGTCAAAAATGGGGGGGCACAAACAAAATAAGTATATATCAATAAGATTACAAAATACGAGTGAATTGCGATATGCAGGGATACAGTTATAATAAAGCAATTTACTTACAAAAGAAGCTACTCAGTCGTCTGCTGTGCCGTCCTCTGCTTGCATCCACGTATTCTTTCCCCTTCTTTCTGTCTCTCGTCAGTGCACAGGCACACTGTTATGGTGGATCTGTGGAAGACACACTGTTATGGGGGCATCTGTGGATGACACATTATGCCTCTCATTAGCCCTCATTATGCCTCTCATATCAGCCCCCATATCAGCCCTTATGCCTCATTAGCTCCCATATCAGCCCTTATGCCTCATTAGCCCCCATATCAGCCCTTATGCCTCATTAGCCCCCATATCAGCCCTTATGCCTCATTAGCCCCCATTATGCCTCTTATTAGCCCCATTATGCCTCTTATTAGCCCCCATATGCCTCCAATTAGCCCCCATATGCCTCCTATTAGCCCCCATATGCCTCCTATTAGCCCCATATGCCCCCATATGCCTCCAATTAGCCCCGATATGCCTCCAATTAGCCCCCATATGCCTCCTATTAGCCCCCATATGCCTCCTATTAGCCCCCATATGCCTCCTATTACCCCATATGCCTCCTATTAGCCCCATATGCCCCCATTTGCCTCCAATTAGCCCCCATATGCCTCCAATTAGCCCCCATATGCCTCCTATTAGCCCCCATATGCCTCCTATTAGCCCCCATATGCCTCCTATTAGCCCCTATATGCCTCCTATTAGCCCCCATATGCCTCCTATTAGCCCCCATATGCCTCCTATTAGCCCCATATGCCCCCATATGCCTCCAATTAGCCCCCATATGCCTCCTATTAGCCCCCATATGCCTCCTATTAGCCCCCATATGCCTCCTATTAGCCCCTATATGCCTCCTATTAGCCCCCATATGCCTCCTATTAGCCCCCATATGCCTCCTATTAGCCCCCATATGCCTCCTATTAGCCCCATATGCCCCCATATGCCTCCAATTAGCCCCGATATGCCTCCAATTAGCCCCCATATGCCTCCTATTAGCCCCCATATGCCTCCAATTAGCCCCCATATGCCTCCTATTAGCCCCCATATGCCTCCTATTACCCCATATGCCTCCTATTAGCCCCATATGCCCCCATTTGCCTCCAATTAGCCCCCATATGCCTCCTATTAGCCCCTATATGCCTCCTATTAGCCCCCATATGCCTCCTATTAGCCCCCATATGCCTCCTATTAGCCCCATATGCCCCCATATGCCTCCAATTAGCCCCCATATGCCTCCTATTAGCCCCCATTTGCCTCCTATTAGCCCCCATATGCCTCCTATTAGCCCCTATATGCCTCCTATTAGCCCCCATATGCCTCCTATTAGCCCCCATATGCCTCCTATTAGCCCCCATATGCCTCCTATTAGCCCCATATGCCCCCATATGCCTCCAATTAGCCCCGATATGCCTCCAATTAGCCCCCATATGCCTCCTATTAGCCCCCATATGCCTCCTATTAGCCCCCATATGCCTCCTATTAGCCCCCATATGCCTCCTATTACCCCATATGCCTCCTATTAGCCCCATATGCCCCCATTTGCCTCCAATTAGCCCCCATATGCCTCCAATTAGCCCCCATATGCCTCCAATTAGCCCCCATATGCCTCCTATTAGCCCCCATATGCCTCCTATCAGCCCCCATATGCCTCCTATTAGCCCCATATGCCTCCTATTAGCCCCATATGCCCCCATTTGCCTCCAATTAGCCCCCATATGCCTCCTATTAGCCCCCATATGCCTCCTATTAGCCCCCATATGCCTCCTATTAGCCCCCATATGACTCCTATCAGCCCCCATATGCCTCCTATTACCCCATATGCCCCATATGCCCCCATTTGCCTCCAATTAGCCCCCATATGCCTCCAATTAGCCCCCATATGCCTCCTATTAGCCCCCATATGCCTCCTATTAGCCCCCATATGCCCCCATATGCCTCCAATTAGCCCCCATATGCCTCCAATTAGCCCCATATGCCTCCAATTAGCCCCATATGCCCCCATATGCCTCCAATTAGCCCCCATATGCCTCCTATTAGCCCCATAGGCCCCCATATGCCTCCAATTAGCCCCCATATGCCTCCTATCAGCCCCATATGCCTCCTATTAGCCCCAAATATGCCTCCAATTAGCCCCAAATATGCCTCCAATTAGCCCCAAATATGCCTCCAATTAGCCCCCAAATAGCCCCCATATGCCTCCTATTAGCCCCCAAATATGCCTCCAAATGCCCCATATGGCTCCAATTAGCCCTTATATGCCTCCTATTAGCCCCCATAATGCCCCCAGCAGCCACATTTTTTATAAAATAAAAAATAAAAACACTTACCTCTCCTGTTCCTGGACGGACGCCGCCTGCCATTTTCTCCTCAGTCGACTGTGCTCTAAACTGGCGCGCACAGCGTGAGGTCACAGAGCGACCTCACGCTGTGCGCAGCCCTGCACAGCCGACAGCCGAGGACCAGGAAGTGGTGAGTACAGAGCGTTCACCACTTCCTGGTCCTTCGGTACTAATGAGCGCTTCCATAATGGAAGCGCTCATTAGTATTCACTCTGGGGAATCAGCGGGGGGGCACCCGGGGGGGCAAGGGACAACATAGGGGGGGCAATTGCCCCCCCTCGCCCCCCTCTAGCGACGCCACTAACAGGCGGTATCCCTGTTGTGCCCTGCAGGATATTCCCGACGTGTCACGTTTCAACTAATGTATCATCAGGGGAGATAATCCAGTTAGAGAAACACAGGCATCCTGAAACGAAAGGATATGGTCGTGTCAGACCAACATATAGACAGACACATACAAACATTAACAGGGGCGGACTGAGAACCCTCAGGGCCCCCGGGCAAAATAAATCAAGGGCCCCCTTACAGGCCCCACCCATGTTCTGCTGCAAGCCCCACCCTTGTCCCGCCTCCATGCCCCACCTCCAGCCACACCCTACACAATCTTTAATAAGATTTCAAAGTTAAAGTGACAGCAAAAACCACCCAGACCACTT
Source organism: Bufo gargarizans (assembly GCF_014858855.1). Classification (NCBI taxonomy): domain Eukaryota; kingdom Metazoa; phylum Chordata; class Amphibia; order Anura; family Bufonidae; genus Bufo; species Bufo gargarizans. Next base: position 62,311,529 of record NC_058089.1, read on the forward strand.
CAGCTCATTGAAGTGGTCTGGGTACAGTGTCCCTTTTGCAATGTTATAGAAAAACTGCATTGTTTACGTTCCAGCAATAAGTCAGCCTCTAGTGGCTGGCAGCCACCTGAGCGCTTCCTGGATTAAAACAAAAAACTAAACACATTGTCACGGCTACGGTTTTGGCCATGACTCCTTGGGAGCCGCATACAGTTGCCCGCGGTTTGGGTAGTTGTTTCAACCGCAGCTTGAGGCATGTTGTTGTTTGCCTCAAGTGCGGTTGCCGCGGACAACAGTGATGTGTGCGGTTCCCTTGGAGTTGTGTGCGTGTGTGTATGCACGTTTGTATGTCTGGTGTGCACTGTGTTTTATGCTTGGTGCGCACGGACATCTTCCTTTCACTGTGGCTGCCCGTCAGGGGCGTTGCTAGGGTCTGAAAACATCCGGGGCACAAGCCCAATGTATCACGCCCCTGTGAAGCCACGCCCCCACCCCGTGAAGCCACGCCCTCATGGGCCTTCGCAGTAGTTATTAACCCCTTTCAGCAGTCCTCCCTTCACAGTAGTTATTAAGCCCTTTCAGCAGTCCCCCCTTCAGTGAATGGAGGACTGCTGAAACGGGTTAATAACTACTGTGAAGGGCCTAGCCGTCTGGGCAACCCAACAGATCATCCCCTCAGTAATCCGTATCCTGCAGTAACTTAACTTTAAATCAGCGCACATCTCATTACTATCTTGACTTAGACACTCAGCTCCAGTAACAGGCAGTGCGGGCGGCGCTCACTCACTGACGTCACGGCCTGCACCGCCTAGTGGGAGGAGCAGGCGCGTGACGTCAGTGAGCGAGCGCCACCAGCACTGCATGTTTCCAGAGCTGAGTGTGTAAGATAGTAATGAGATCATAAGCGCTGTTTTAAAGTTCAGTTACTGCAGGATACGGATTAGGATGGCGGGGCTGTGCAGCGCAGGAGAGTCAGAGCGGCCGACCCTGCCAGCCAGGGGCGTAGCTAGAACTGACTGGGCCGCACAGCAAAATTTTGTATGGAGCCCCCCCCTTCCATGACTATCCTGGCATCCTATATGTGCATATGTAAGGGAGAGTTTACATCACATTTTTGCGATCCGTTTAATGTTTACGTTGGAAAATGGGATACAAAAGCGCAGCACACTACGCTTTGTATCCTGCAAAGTCTGTTAAAAAAAATGTATACATTAACGTATCATTTTTTGGGATGGTGTCAGTCTGAGTCACCTGTTAACATATACATTTTATCTCCCAGGACGGCTGCCACCCATGTCGTTGCCTGCGGCAACAGTCACAGTGTGATCTTAGTTCGGACACTTTCCCTTTTATGTGTGTTTCCCTTCTGTGGTGCTGGAAGGGTTAACTCCCTTCCCAGTGTGTGTGTGATGTCACTGGGTGTGTCCGACTGTGGGGTGTGGCTTCTCGGCCTATATAGCCTTGGTGTTTGGCATGGCTCAGTAGGTTGCTTCAGTCATGCTTGGCTGGAGCAGCCTTCTGTGCATATTACCTGCCAGTGAGAGCCACCCCTGTGGTCATAAAGATATTGTCGTTATGTTTATGTCTTGCTGTGTGTGATGTATGTTATGTTCTGTTGGGACCTTCCTATGTGTTTTGGTGCAGCTTACGGTTCTGGATTCCTGTTTGCGCAGGGATCCAGTCAGCAAGGCTGTGACAGGTTGGTGGAACTACTAGTTCGCCTGTCATTCCCGTAAGGCTGTATGAGTTCCCCTTTTCCCAACAGCTTGGCCATGGAGACTCCTGCTTCTCCGTGCCCAGGAGGAGTAGATCGTCTTACCCAGCTCCTAGCTCAGGGATCTGCGGAGGGTGAGTCAGGGCTCCGAGGTTCCTGCGCATGGGTCCTCCTACCTTAAAGGTTGGCCCATGCAGGTAGGAGTTGGGGTCAGGTTAGGGATGCTTGAGGAGGTGACCTGCTCCCTATCCTGTTCTCCTGGCCGACCAGCCATAACAGCAACTGGCATCACACGGCTGAGGGTTTCCCCCATCCTCAGCCGTGACAGTATGACCACAGAGGCTTCTCACCTGGCCTCCCTCGAAAGAGGTTAAAGCATGTACCGCCGTCTGCGGATGGGGTGCATGCGCGCTCTTCAGAGGGAGAGCGTTATGGGGGTTTCGCCGCTGACGGCGCGGTGAGTGGCTTTCCCCCGCCACTTCCTCACCGTGTTTGTTTGGCGTCCCCCTGATTTTATTGCATGTGGTGTTTGTTTGGTGTGCGGTTTTGCACACCTTCGGAAGAGGGTGCAGCATGCAGTGCCATCCCCTTGTGGCCTGCATGCGCGTTCTCCGGAGGGAGAACGTCCCGGGGGGATCACCGTTAACGGCACGGTTGGTGGCTTATTCCCCGCCACCTTACCTTCCGTGTCCGTGTTGGTGATCCCTCGTCCCTCTCCATGTTCCCATCTCTGGTCGTTTGCTGCCAGCACTCCGTAAGTGGTCCGGCTGCGTGCTGGTTAGGAGTGTCTGCTGGCAGCGACTGGAGTGGGGACGTGAGTGGAGAGCCCCCTCGTCCATCTCTCAGTGGTTCTCTCCCCTGTGTCACTGGTGCGGGCTGCAGGCCTCGTCGGACTGGCTAGTGTGAGCTGGGAGAGGATGCAGCTGACAGCGACTTTCTGGGAACCATGTCAGAGAGTGGACGTTCCCTTCTCCCATCCCCTTGTGTTGAGTCCCTCACGTGTTTTTTTTTTTGGTGGGGGGGCTTTGAGGGGTGGGAGTGTCACGGCCACGGTTTTGGCCGTGACTCCTTGGGAGCCACATACAGTTGCCCGCGGTTTGGGTAGTTGTTTCAACCGCAGCTTGAGGCATGTTGTTTCCCTCAAATGCGGTTGCCGTGGACAACAGTGATGTGTGCGGTTCCCTTGGAGTTGTGTGTGTATGCACGTTTGTATGTCTGGTGTGCACTGTGTTTTATGTTTGGTGCGCATGGACATCTTCCTTTCACTGTGGCTGCCCGTGGCAACGTTTGGTATGTTGTACATGTGGTAGCAGTGTCCCGGCCTTCGGGCTGTCTCCCGGGACGGCTGCCACCCATGTCGTTGCCTGCGGCAACAGCCACAGTGTGATCTTAGTTCGGACACTTTCCCTGTTATGTGTGTTTCCCATCTGTGGTGCTGGAAGGGTTAACTCCCTTCCCAGTGTGTGTGTGATGTCACTGGGTGTGTACGACTGTGGGGTGTGGCTTCTCGGCTATAGCCTTGGTGTTTGGCATGGCTCAGTAGGTTGCTTCAGTCATGCTTGGCTGGAGCAGCCTTCTGTGCATATTACCTGCCAGTGAGAGCCACCCCTGTGGTCATAAAGATATTGTCGTTATGTTTATGTCTTGCTGTGTGTGATGTTGTATGTTATGTTCTGTTGGGACCTTCCTATGTGTTTTGGTGCAGCTTACGGTTCTGGATTCCTGTTTGCGCAGGGATCCAGTCAGCAAGGCTGTGACAGGTTGGTGGAACTACTAGTTCGCCTGTCATTCCCGTAAGGCTGTATGAGTTCCCCTTTTCCCAACAGCTTGGCCATGGAGACTCCTGCTCCTCTGTGCCTAGGAGGAGTAGGTCGTCTTACCCAGCTCCTAGCTCAGGGAACTGCGGAGGGTAAGTCAGGGCTTCGAGGTTCCTGCGCATGGGTCCTCCTACCTTAAAGGTTGGCCCATGCAGGTAGGAGTTAGGGTCAGGTTAGGGATGCTTGAGGAGGTGACCTGCTCCCTATCCTGTTCTCCTGGCCGACCAGCCATAACAGCAACTGGCATCACACGGCTGAGGGTTTCCCCCATCCTCAGCCGTGACACACGTGCTGCCAATCTGGCAGACCTCCGCACATAGTCAGAGCAGGGTATGATAGTTGTTGCTTAAAGGGGACGCTCAGTCTTGGGCTTTTTCTCTACCAACCGGATCACAGTCCCTCCGGTTGGTAGATTAATTTTTCAGAGCGCTAGGTCTTATCTACGATGACTTGGATCGGATCTCCCTGGCCAAGAACAAGTTACATGGTTTACGGCAGGGAGAGCGTTCTGCAGAGATCTATTGCTCTGAATTTAGGAGATGAGCTACAAATACGGATTAGAATGATCCAGCTCTCCATAGCCAATTATGTCAGGGATTAACCGAGAGGCTAACGAAAATCCTGAGTCATTGAAAGCAGCTATGTCGCTTGCTGTATGTATTGATAGACGCTAGGCCTGCACAATATATCGCCAAAGCAATCGCAATCGCAATTAATCGCCATATCGCAATCGCCTATTGGCCGACCAAAAAATGCTGCAATTATATTACAATATTTTTTGCTTTATAAGACAAACTTTTTCCCCCCCAAAAGTGGGGGGAAAATGGCAGTGCGCCTTATAAAGCGATGGCTGACTTTTTACGTGGTTGACACGGATGTATCGCCGGCCGCTATGCTGCACAGCGCGTCTGGTGATACATCAGTTACAGTGCGGGGAGGGGCTGGAGGCAAATCGTTATTTTAATGAACAAATGTTCTTTTATTTATTCTATTTTATTTATCTGTTCTGCTGTGCAGTGCTATTAAGAAAATGGCAAGTTTTATATTTTGTACTTTTGCAGTAATGCAAATATGTTATTTAATTTAGTAAAAGATGTTTTATTTTGAAAAACACTGTGCATTTCAGTTCTTGAGTTAAGCATAACTACAGTTCAGCATTATCAGTAATTTGTGTGTGCTTTTGCCATGAAAATCCAAGCAAATAGACCTCTAGCACAATTCCCTTAAAATATCGCATCGCATACCGTTATCGCAATTTTTAGGGCCCTAATCGCAATCGCACAAAATTCCCATATCGTGCAGCCCTAATAGACGCCTGAGAGAGAGATCTAAGGTCCCTCACTCTCAGGATGAACTATAGTATAACGTTGCGGCTTCCTTTGACACCTTGGTTGGAGAGACTCCTGAGTTTATGCCTGGTGACGAACCAATGCAGTTAGGGGGGAGCTTCCCCTGGGCCTGCTAGCAAGAGTGTTAGTCATAAGAAGAGAGTATGTTTTTTTCTGTAGAAAATGGGGACATTTTGTTAATGTTTGTCATTACTTTCAGTGTCAAGATGAAAACAAAAAAAAAATACATTTAATTTCAATCGTACTCTTGGTAGTTTGGGTGGGGAGTCAGAGAACTTACTTTTGTCAATTACTGGAAGTACCCGACATCTCCTGTCTGCTGAGGTGGCGCTAGAGTCCAAAACTGTGGGAATGAAGGTGTTTATTGACAGTGGGGCAGGGGTTAACCTAGTTGATGGTCAGTTTGTCCGTTTGCATGGGTTGACTACAAGTGCATTAGAAAAACATATTTTGGTGTTTGCAATAGACTCCGCACCACTTACTCATAAATGTTTGTCACAGATGGTGCAGGACAACCGTTGAAAAGTGGGTGATTTTCATCAGGAATCTATTTTGTGTTTTGTGCTGGAGGGTCTGCCTGCTCTGTGAGTTTTGGGTTTACCACGATTGAGCAAACATAATCCTACCATTGACTGGCAAGCGAGACAGATTCTCGATTGGAGTGATTATTGCATGGACAACTGTCTTAATATATTTCTTTCTGTCTTGACCACTAAAGTTGTTCCCTCTTTCAATCTAATTCTCAGAGCAAAGTTGTCCAAATATAGGTTATATAACCTTTCATGCGAGAGTATATTGCCGAAAGTTTAGCTAAGGGACATATTAGACCTTCCAAGTCCCCAGTGGCAGCAGGGTTTTTCTTTGTGAAGAAGAAAGACGGAACTCTTAGGCCATGTTTGGACTTCCATGAGCTCAATTGTATTACTGTCCGTGATCTGTATCCCCTTCCTTTGATTCCTGACTTGTTTAATCAGATTGTTGGTGCCAAGGTGCTCTCCAAGTTGGACCTAAGGGGGTATATAATCTGGTCAGGATCAAGGAAGGGGATGAATGGAAGATGACGTTTAATACCCCAGTGGGTCATTTTGAGAGTCTGGTCATGCCGTTTGGGTTAACTAATGCTCCTGTGGTTTTCCAGCATTTGTTAATGATATCTTTCATTATCTGGTGGGGAGGTTTGTTATTGTGTATCTGGATGACATACTAATTTATTCTCCAGATATGGAGACTCATCAGGATCACGTGAGACAGGTGTTAAAGATCCTAAAAAGAGAATAAAGTGTATACTAAGATGGAGAACTGTGTATTTGCAGTTCAGGAAGTGCAATTCCTGGGTTACCTACTCTTATCTTCAGGTTTTCGTATAGATCCAGAGAAGGTCCGTGCTGTGTTGGACTGGGATCGACCCGAAAATCTGAAATCACTTATGCGTTTTTTGGGGTTCACTAACTACTACCGTAAATTTATTTAGAACTACTCAACTGTGGTTAAACCTTTGTCTAGGAAAGGTTTGGATGTCTCAGTCTGGTCTGATGCGGCATTACAAGCTTTTTCTGCGGTGAAGGAATGTTGTGCTTCTGCTCCTGTACTGGTGCAACCGAATGTGTCACAGCCATTCATTGTGGAAGTTGATCCCTCCAGATCTTGTTCACTGGAGGGGTTAAGAACCAGAGAAGAGGATGTGGGTTCCAGTGGCCGATGTTAATGCTAGTCGTCTGGTGAAAGCCTTTCACAGAGCTCATCCAGATAAAGTCGGTCCTGGGTGTCCGGAGGCCACCCATATCGGGGGGGGGGGGGGTAATGTCATGGTTTCTCCTGTGACAGGGGTCAGAAGATCTAAGAGACTCGCTGCATGTGATGTGAGCTGACAGCCTTTTTGGTTTTACTTGTTTCTGTGTTGTTGCTGGGTATAACCACACCTCTTATCTCAGGTGTAGGTTAAGTGGTCATTCCAACTCCTCTATTTAGTCTGGTCTCACACATCATGCTATGCGGTTAATAGCTCCTTTCTGGTTGTGAAGAGCTGGTGTCTGCTTCTCTTCTGAGTTCCTGCTTGTCCGCGTACTTTGGAGTTAAGTGTGGGGGGTTACAGGGCGATTTTGTTGGTGTGAGGACCCCTATCTGTATTTTCAGACTGTCCATTTGGGCAACGCTCAAAGGGTATTGTGGAAGGCTGGGCAAAACGCTCCCTGGCCTAATGTTGACTGTAGCCGGTGGCACCGGCAGGAGACCCACATTGTATTTGTCAACCGCCCAGATTTTGGGATCAATCTCTGCCAAAAGATCCAGCTCCAGAAAACATGTTGACTCAGTGAGGTAGGATAAAGCTACCATGGTACACAATCTTTCTTCTGATAGTGCACTACTCACCACAACGCCCTTCAGAGTATACTCAATAACTGCCTGAATTTCCGATAGGATGTCTGCCCCCAGCAAGTTGATGGGAACGTCATCCGAGACCAATACTGACCAGATAGCTTCTGTGTGCTGACCCAATCTGCAATGGAGTGGTTTGGTGGTCTGTAATGACACTGTATGACATGTGAGACCTACTGTTGGTGTGCTCTCCCCAGAGAGGGGAACCTTGCCTTGAAGATCCTGAGATTTCAAACAGTTCTGGCTGCACCGGTGTCAATGAGGCAAGGGAGGGGGTGTTTTAGTTCCTCAAGAAAAAGGTTGATATGTGCTGACACCGATTTGCTGATTTCCTATGATGACTCATAGGCATCACTTACCATTCCTATGACAGGCGTTGAAGGGTTGTCTGGGATGAACTGCCATCTGCCTCCTGGTTTATCGACAAGCTTCGGGCAGAGCTTTCGGATGTGGCCCTCTCGACCACAGTTATGGCACTTGTAGTTACTAAACCTTAGCCTTCCGAACATCCCTTCTCTTCCATTCTCTCTCAGGGTCCTGTGATACAAGGACCTTATCCGCCTTGTCCTGCTTCCTTCTCTCTCTCTCTCTCTATAGCGGAGAGAGTGGACAAAATGAGGGGAACCTTGCCTTGAAGATCCTGAGATCTATTGCTCTGAATTTAGGAGATGGGCTACAAATACGGATTAGAATGATCCAGCTCTCAATAGCCAATTATGTCAGTGATTAACCGAGAGGCTAAAGGACGCGTTGGCCTTTAACGAAAATCCTGAGTCATTGGAAGCAGCTATGTCGCTTGCTGTACGTATTGATAGACGCCTGAGAGAGAGATCTAAGGTCCCTCACTCTCAGGATGAACTATTGTATAACAATGCGGCTTCCTTTGACACCTTGGGTGGAGAGACTCCTGAGTTTATGCCTGGTGACGAACTAATGCAGTTAGGGGGGAGCTTCCCCTGGGCCTGCTAGCAAGAGTGTTAGTCATAAGAAGGGAGTATGTTTTTTCTGTAGAAAATGGGGACATTTTGTTAATGTTTGTCATCACTTTCAGTGTCAAGATGAAAACAAAAAAAAAAACATTTAATTTCAATCGTACTCTTGGTGGTTTGGGTGGGGAGTCAGAGAACTTACTTTTGTCAATTACTGGAAGTACCCGACATCTCCTGTCTGCTGAGGTGGCGCTAGAGTCCAAAACTGTGGGAATGAAGGTGTTTATTGACAGTGGGGCAGGGGTTAACCTAGTTTATGGTCAG